>NC_067283.1:66108348-66418495 GCF_020740795.1 Apus apus | reverse complement strand
CCACAAACACATGCGTAAATACATTTGTATGTATTTATAAATTCTTATGTGCATGCACACGCATGTATATTTATGTGTAAAAACTGTTTGCTTTGGACCTGACTGTCAATAAACTGAAAGAAAAAGTTCTTTATCTCAGAATGTTACTTGCAACTGCTCCTTAGACTGCACCTGGATTGGGATTCAGGCACTTTCACAGCTGTAGCATGAACTTGGGGTCTGCTGTTTGCCAAGGATTCAACTATCTCACTGGCTTGTGTTTAGTAACAGTGGGAATTCACACAGGGACACTGAAATAAACTGACTTCAGACTTATTTAGCTTCTGCAACCAAGCAGTATCATAGCCCCAGGTATTAGGGAACCTACAGAAAAGCTGGAGAGGGACTTTTTATAAGGGCATGTAATGATAGGACAAGGCAGAATGGCTTTAAACTGAAAACGGAGAGATTTGGATTAGACATTAGGAAGAAACTCTTTACTGTGAGGGTGGTGAGACGCTGGCACAGGTTGCCCAGGGGAGTTGTGGATGCCCCCTCCTTGGAGGTGTTCAAGGCCAGGTTGGATGGGGCTTTGAGTAACCTGGTCTAGTGGGAGGTGTCCCTGCCCATTCAAAGGGGTTGGAACTAAGGTTCCTTCTGACCCACACCATTCTATGATTCTATGATTTATTAGGAAGGATACAATTGCTCCCCCTCTTGAAGGCCCTGTTCCACAGTCTGTAGGGACTGAGTCCTTAGCAGAAATCACGGTGAAATCAATGGAGGATGCTTTCCTAGAAAAAGAAATGTAGCAACAAAAGAAAGGGACCTATGCTTAGTTATCCAGTTACTTCTGTAGAAAACCTGGCCAAATGGAGCATCAGCTAAGCACATACCTGTTAAAGAAGTCACTTGTTCTTTGCACCACAAACAAGGCAAGAATGCTTATACCTTCCTGCATCAAAACTGTGTTTATCCAAGCAGAAAATAAGTATATGAAAAAAGAGACAGAGAAGAAATAGCATAGAGTTGGAGCAAGGTGCTAACTGCAAAAAGAGAGATTTGCAGATTTTACACCCTTCTGGGGCCTCCTGGCTGCTTTCTTAACTTGTTACTTTTTTTTTTCCCTGAATTGTTGCTATTTCAGCATGAAAGCTCAGCCTGGGCCCTTTTAACAGCATTGAGCAATTTTGGCTCTGCTGAAACTTCAGATTCTTCATCAGAGGAATTCTGTTCATTTGCAGAAATGACAAAATGTCATTCCTGATCAAGGATACAAGTTTCAACAGATGTTGACGGGAGCGTTATCCTGTGCGAGCAGCAAACGTGAGAGCCTTGCACACCTTCGGTGCGTTGTTGTCACTCTGCTCTGTTGTGCTGCTCCTGAGAAATCTGTGAGCTGTCCATAAAGAGCTCAAGTACCTTGGTAGTCCCACCTGTGTGGCTGAAACAACTGTTGCCTGTGGTCTTCTGCAAGAATGCAGCACATCCGTTAGAGGTTTTTTTGCTACTTTACCAGACATTGAGACTTTTCACCAGGTAACAATCCCTCCAAAGAAATGTTGGGACACCTTCTCTGTGGATAGCTTTTACATACAGTCAGGGGACCTAATCAAAGCTTTCTAATTCTTTGTTTCATCCCCGGAGTGTCCTCTAGCCTGCCCTAAATTATCCCAGTTTGCAAAGCCCTCTGCTGCTACGTTACCAGATATTTTGACTCTTCCTCCAACAGCTCCTTTCTCCCCCATGGTATGTAGGACTTGCAACACAGAAATTTCTTCCACTTCCTTCAAAGATTCCCCAATTTCTGCAAGGTCACAGAAAACTACTTTCTAAGCTGATGCTGCAAAAAGAGACTCATGGTACAAGAAGGGAGAAGTAGAGGTGGGATTCCTCTGGTTTTTAATGCAGGAAGTCATGGTCAAGTGACTCAGACATCACTTTGTATGATGGACTTTTAGCTTACTTCTGCTTTACAGTAACTTAAAAAGAATTTCTTTGTCCAACACACCAGATTTGGTAATCTGGGAAGTATGTGTGATTGCCATGTATGACCTCAGTAAAACACCTTGAGGAAAGAACCCAAAGTTATGCCGGGGCTTGCAGAAGTAAAGAACCAGCCCTTCTCTCCGTGGGAGATCTGAGATGTGTTGACTCAAAGGCTGTGATGCAACGGCTTTGAGGAGGAGCAGAAAGCATCCTGTTCACCTCCACCTCCCTGTTTTCACCTGGATCAAACTCCACTTGGAAAGCTGCATACAGAAAGGCACACAGGTACACTCAGAGCAATGGGGAAAAAAACTTATTAGCTGAGACAGCCTGAATTTTAGTGTGAGCCTTTTTGCATATACCCCTAATAATAACTGACTGGTTTTCTGGCTTCTTCTGTGCTACTTCCACAATGACACAGATTGCACGTGTGTAGAGGGCTGACTGCCTATCCTTGCAATTGATGACTTATTCTGAACAGCACGTGGTAGTTAATTTGCTGCAGTGATGTCTGAATAACAAAGCAGTGTGAAGTACTTTTTTCAGTTGAACTCACCGGTGGAAATGTGGTATACACAGGTAAAACAACATTGTTTGAGCTTAAACTCCAACGTGAGCAGAGGGCATCCTTGCATACCACTGCATTTCTGATGGCTTCACACACAGATCATCCTCAAGGCAAGTAATGAGATATCAGCAATAGCACGAAGCAGTCAGAATCCGTTCTGGGTTTTATTTTACCTGAAAGATGGCTAGGAATAAGAGCATTAACCCATCTCATGCAGTTAGTCCATCCACTGGTGTGGTCAGCAGCAAATGTTCAGGGCAAGAGTGTAGAACTAGGCTAATGTACAGGTAGGTATCTGCCACCTACAGTGGGATACTTCTACCTTCAATCAATTCATTTTATGATTAAATAGCAGGATGCATCTTCCAAGACTTTGTCTTTTGTGAACTACTTGCTACTTTTGGCTGTCACAAATTGTGGAATGGCAAGAAACTTGTGTGAGAAAAAAGGTACTTTCTTTTGTTTGATCTAAAACTTCTGCATGATAAATTGATGTAATATCTGATAGCATGTCAGATACAAGCTCATCAAGTAGTCTCTTATGGTGATTTATACATAATAGACTATTTTTCTAGATTCTACCCGTGAATCTGCAATCTAATTTCCAATGTATTTTTGCAGTTCATGGGGTGCATGATGAATGCTATAAGTCAATTGGTTAGTGTGTGTGCATGCAGCTGTATGTACTACACTGGCTTACAGGTGAAAGAACAATCAAACCCCGTTGTGTAGTAAACATGATGTAAGACAGAGGTGAACACAGCCTAGTCATTTTTCCAGTATCATTCCTTGCATGAATCCCTACTCCAAGCTGTTATGACATCAAGCTTTGGAGCCTGGTTGTGACGGGGTAACTTTCATTTCCTGGGAATGGCAGACGACAGGGTAGAGTTCACACCTGGGGTATTCTGGAAAGGAAAGCAAAGGACAGCTCGCAGAGGTGAGTGCTCTGCTCCAAAAAAGTATTATCTCTTGTCCTTAAACATCACTACCCCCAAGCACCCTGGTAGATAGCTTGCCAGATACAAGACAGATACACAGCTAATCATAGTTGGCACAAATACTGCCAAGTACTGAGACATGACCAGTAATTGTTACGCACAAACAGTTTAGGAGAGATAGAGTAGGGAGGGTAATGAAAACATAGCACAGCAGAAAAAGTCCACAGCAGACTGAGGAGACCATGGTGCACAAGCACAGAGACAGTGTTGTCATAGAAAACAACACAGTGGTGCCTGTGACTTACATGACATCTGTCCTCACTTAGCTAACTGTCAGTGCCTCATGCACCAGGGCCAGAGAAGGTGGGCTGACAGCTGATTTGCATATCCTACCTTGCCAGATGGCATTCTGAGTGCCTAGATGTGTATCTTTTTATTTGTGAGGCTCCTCTCCCCAGTGAGAGGGAAGCACTGCCTACCTTCATTGGATGAGATCATTGAAGGCAAGGTAAGCACTCAGTAGTCCTCTCACTGTAGCAAAGCTCTTCTTAGAGTTTTGTGCTGGAGGACAGAGACTGCTGCTTTGAACCTGTGTGCTCTCAGGCTAAGCTGCTCCTTGCTACAAATGAGGAGTGGTGCTGACAAGTTTGCATAGGAAGAGAAGACCAGCCAGGTCCCTGTCATCACAAGCAAGCCAAGCAGTAAATGTTCAATCTCAGCAAGGCCTTAGAGCATCACCTCCACATGCCACTGACTGTTAGAGGCTTCTGAATAGTTTCCTAATTTGTCAGGTCCTGCTGACAAATTAAGACCTATGGTAAAGACTGAGAGCCAGTACAAATACTGTAGTATGTAAAGGGAGAAGAAGAGAACCACAGGAAGCCTGTGTCCAGAAGCAATGATGCAGTAGGAAAGTTATTACTTAAAAATCTGAATTAGCCCTAGAAAGCAGGGCTCATATCTTGCACACAAGCGTCTCACATGCTAAAGAAGAAACCAATAATCCTTTCCCCACATGGTCTTTCTTGGCCCCAAATCAATGATTGGCTTAACCTGGACATCATGAACAAGAAACTCCTCAAGATTCGATGCTACTAGGATCTGCAAGACACACTCTCATATCAGTATTATATCTAGGACCTCAACAATTCCAGGTTTTCCCAGGACTTATTTTCAGCACTTCTCTAGCACCTTACTGCCAGTGTTTATGACCCGACAGTAGTGGAGATGTAGCACATCTGGAAGGGCTCAGACTGCCTGGGCAACAGGCAGGTGAACAATTCAGGCCTTGAAAAGCTGCTTTTATCGGCATTGCATAGTCTTAGGGAGCTAATTCAGAGGTAACCTGAACAACATGCTAGGTCTCTGTTTCCAGTGCTGGAGGATCATGGCAGGGCAGTATTTAGTGTCCAGTGCATTTGCGCGTAGATGTTCTTACAGGTGGACACCCTGCTTTGAAATCTCTGCAATTTGCCAGCTCTTTATAGTTTTCTTCCCATTCTTGGAGGTGGCTTACAAATCAGGTTCAGCAAAAGCAAAGAAAACCACACAGATGCATGACTTAGCTGCACAGTTGTATTATACATCCCCTTCTGTCTCCCTCACTTCCCAACTGCAATGCCAATGTGCACCTCAGCACCTGAAGGGGCATGGGACAAAGGGCTTGCCCATGGAACTTGAATTTGCATGGGTAAATTTTCTGCTGTGGGTGATTCATACAGAGTGACTATGAGGCTAGGAAAGGGAAAACTCAACGGTGCCTTATAAACCTGTCCCCAAAAACGATATTCCTCATTAACAGCCCAGGATGTTTGTACTCTGTTGCAGATACCAATCTTTTAATGTTAAATTGAATTAAGTTGAATTAATCTGTAATTTATCAGCTACCAATAGGGCTACTCTGGAAACAAAGTGTTGCCAAGTTCTTATCCCAGGAGGATGTTGCAGCAAGACACTGACATCGGCAATGGCTTCCTCTCCACAGTCTTTCCACATTGTGAGCTGTATCTTCCCTGATTTCAGGTGTACCTGCCACTGTAATCACTTTACACCCTGTAAAAAGTAACACTGAGTCAAGAGAAATCAGATCTTTTTAATTTAAAAAAAAAAAAATTTTTAATTAACTGAGACCAAAATCAACACTTGCAAAAAAATCTGCTGACATCTGGGAGGAGTTTGACTTCAGTGTTGGATCTTCATCTTCTACTAGTGTCGCTTCACTGGGTCCAGTGTTTTCATGAAGCTGAAGCCAAGGCAGCTCTGCTAGCTCATACTCACCCTATCTCAGATTTACACAATGACAATTTACAAGCTGGCAGGTGGCTGCCTTCATTGTAGCTGCAATTAAATCTGGAGTTTATTAGTATTCCAAATGATTGTATCAACTTACTTAGGCAATTTCGCTCTCCTTTTAAGACAGGTGTTTTGTTGTTTTGTGTTGGGTTTTTTTGCTATCCATGCATGTATCCATTTGAGATCTTCTTTATTTCTTAATGCAGAATCAAAGTCTAGATTATAATTTGAAGTAAGCCTTAATGCATCTCTCAGTCGGGAACAAAAATATAGCAAAAGAGAATGTTGTGGGTTTTTTTTTCCAGTCACAGAATTTATCTTCTAGCCCTAGGGTAGAATCACTGTGTGGTAGTCAGCTGCTTTTTCCTGGTGAAGTTGTTGGTCACTCATTCATTTACCTCAAGTGGAATCAGTGTGTCCTCAGGAACAGCTGACATCCTTTTGCATGGCAGCAAGTACAATAAAACTGACCGAGTCAAGCCAGAATCCATGTGCCATGAAATGATGTTCCTGTGAATCAGCTGCAGATTCTCTCATGCTAAATATTCAAGCTGCTAAATGTCTCCTCACGCCAAAACTCTGTTGTTCCTTTCAAAACAGCATCTAGCGATTAGCACGTGCAGCAAAGCACTGATGACTCTTCTGGGGTCATGGTTACCTCTCTGCCTGTGCTCTCTATCTTGGCTGCAGAGCAGCAGCTGGAGACCTGTACGCTGCAAGGCAGGAGACATTTCTCCATGACACTGATTCCAACTTATAAGGCAACCCTCCCGTGTTGGCTAAAACACCATTCCTGCAAGGTGCCCCTCATCTGCAGGGGCAGTTTTGGGTTGGAAGAAACAAAGAATGGCAACTGTCTTCCCAGGGCTCCCGAGCCATCTGCCATATTTCTCTGCTCTTTCTCAGCCAGCCAGGGGCTGAGTAAGCTAACCAAGGGAATGGTATGTACTGTGTCCCCAACCACAGGCCTCTTCTGCGTCAACTCCTTTGACTGATACAATATCTATGAGGAAGAGTGATGCAGTCATAGAGTTGATACAAGTTTTTGTAAGGATACTCAAAAAGGATAGAAAAATTGCAGTTTTATCTACAAAATGCCTGAGCTGGGAGAAATTCACAAGTAGTACTTTTCTTTTTTGGGGTGTGAAGAGAGACAACACGTGTTCCCTTCCCTGCTGCATTCACAGTCCATCCAGATTATCCTGTAGTTGCTGCCTGTGAACTTCAGCCTTGGCTGTAGCACTCCCAGACCAGTGACCAGCCAGCAAGGGGCTTGAAGACAGAAGGACATCACCTCCCTCAGCTGCTATTAAAGCCATGCCTCATTCAGCTCCTAGTGAGTCCTCTGTGCCTGCCCTTTTGAGGATACCAGGGTCCCTGGCCTCTCCACTACTGCTCAAGGGTAAATCATCCCCAGCCCACCATGCTGGCTCCTCTCTAGAGGTCTTAACAAGCAAGCAAGTTTTAACCATGCGAAGTTACTATAGAATAAGTGTCTTTATTCCACTTTAACACAGAGGGAAACCAAGGCACAGTAGAAACCATTATATGATATTTCTTTTAAAGAAGGCTATTTGTCGTTTGCCTACTGAAGCATGTTTTAATTTATTCCATGTTTCACCTGGACCTGCATAAAACTCTGATAATGGTGGATTTTCAAAGTATGCTGGAACCTAGAGGCCAGAGGGAAAAGCTGACCAGTAGAGAGGCCTGAATATGAGCTGCAAATCTTTTAAAAGATGCTTTCGGTCTTTGAACTGGTCTTTGCAGTGAAAAAGATAATTTTTTTTTTTCTTTCGTCCAGACAAAACTTTTGAAAATATGTCTCATACCTTCAACAGGGAGGATTCTCAGGCCACTGCATCCTCTAGGATGTCTCTTCGCAGTGCAAAGTCTGAACATGCGTGTAATGTTGTTCCATATCCATATGTATACCAAGTGATGTTAAATCACAAGTATGCATTTTTTCACATCAATTGACTGCTCTTTCACATTTTACAGTGTCCTCCATTAAAAAAAAAAAATCACAAGACCTGGCATATCATAATTTGTGAATAATTCAGAATAAATTCTCACAATTACTTTAGAACCATTGCTTTTAGTACAAAAATAGGACCTAAAAGAGTCTAAACATCTGATAGCATACTTTCACAGTGATCTTCTGTAGCATATTTTGTACTACCAGTTCTCTCAAATGCCTTTGCCAGTGTGCTTTATCCTGACCTGCGTTTTTTTATAATTTACTTGTTCATTCCAAGCTCTTTCCTTCATTTTTTAGTATATATGTGAACTTCCTGGATAAAGGAAAATCACTATTAGATCATTGCCTATCTCCACGTCATGGAAATAAATTTCTTGCCAACACTAAGTCAGCAATAGTTGTCCATGAGCCATTAACCCAAAAAAAAAGCTTAGAAAAAGTCATGGTTTTAAGCCAATAGTATAAAACCCACATCATATAACGATGGAAAGTTTAGGAAGTCTCTTTTGCAATTCAGTTTAAATCCTCTGTAGGCCAAAACGTCTGGATAAAGCCTACAAGAGATTAAAGACACCGGAGAACCTGATTTTCTAACCCATTGCATTTTCTATCCCTGTGCAAATCCACACAAATCTTTACCTCTTTGAAGTCACCAGAAAATCTCTTGGTCTTTTCAATAGGACTTATAACCTCACTTCTGGTAATTACATCAGCCTGCCACTGTGGAACATCACTCCTGGGAAATGTTAATAATATAAAGCTGGACACTGCCAGATCCTTTTTGTACCAAAGCCATCTAATTTAAGTAGGTTTTTCTTTTCCTTGTGGAAGATGCAAGGATGTTACAGGTTTCACAGATGCACAAAACGTCTCAGAAAGGGGCAGGCTGATCCTTTTAATAAGAGTTTGAACCCTGACAATATGTTTCAGTGAGCAGACCTTGGCTAGGCAGGTCAGGTGTCAGTGGACCTTCCTTCTCCAAGACACAGCTTTTGTTCATCTGATTCTCTCTCTCTGCATGTGCCTGTCATAAGAACTGTTCTGCAAACTGCTGTTATCAACTACATATCTCTCCCCACTTGCCCCTAGGACCTATATTTGTGCCCAGTGTGTTCATGGGGGATTATCAAACCTGGCAGGCTGTTGCCCTCCCCCTGCTCAGCTCAGACATTATCTACATCTGCCGTGCACCAGGGATGCTTTGCCTCTTTCTGTGCACCCTCATGGCTCAGCAATAAATGGAATACAAATATGTCTGGGTAAGAAAGCAGGTCACCTTTTATCAGCACTCTGGGCACCCTGGTAAGTCTTTCCTTTGAGAACCTCGCCGAGTTTCACCAACCTCTTATGCTGGCTGAGGAGCTAACGCCTGTCTGAGGCACTTCCCATTGCTTGCTACTCTGTCCACATAATGAAAGGCCATCTTCTCATGGCAGCCTGAAGGGCAAGGAAAGGAAAACAGAAGACAGAAACTGAGCTGCAACGAAGGGAAACACATTACTGAGTCCCCTTGTTTTGCTGATTAGGCTTCCAGCCAAGAGATTCCATTGAAGGAAGCACTGTGCTTTGGTTCTTGTTTGTTTTGTTATATTTCTCCATTAATTTAGATGCAGACACAAATGTGCAAAGGAAAACCAAGCAAAATCAATCAAAATTTTTGACTAAAATTCTGGCCTTTCTGGTGGATCTTAAGCAAGTTTGATTGCGAGCACTGAGCTCTGCAATATCTGTATCACCAAACTGTTGTTGAAGGTGGAATTCACTGTAATCCCATTGCTGAAAATTGCCCAAAGGCTCTCTTCTGCAGTAACAATGTGTCTTCCCATGTGAAATGGCACTTTTTAATGGCCTGGCAGGTTGCTACAGAAAAAAAGAAACAACAACAACAAAAAACAACCCTCAAAAAAACCCCAAAACCAAACCACACAGATCTTCTTGTGGCTGCAGGCAGCTGTTAGTATTGCTGATGCCATTTTTTTTCTCTATGGGGGAACTGTTGACAGAGCAGATGATAAGTCAAAGCCTGGATGATGATCTGGGTGTTGACAGATAAGATCAACTGGTTTGTTGTCTCAACCCAGGCACTGTTTATCCAGCACAATGGTGGGCTAATTTCACTGGCACTGGCTCTATGCTAATGCTCTGCCATAAAGGAAGAGGAGAGTTATTACAATTCCACCTGAAAGCCTGTGCTGCTCCTTCATCTCCCCTCTCCTACCCACTACTCCTCCCCCTACCCACCAGGTAAGTGTCAGCTGAAATGCCAGATGCAGAGATTGCAAGCTCCATGGTTTGTTTTGACCTATCTGGATTTGCTCAGAGTATTAAAGTGATGCAATTTAGAGGCTACAGGTACTCCTCATTCAACCAGAGTCTCTGAAAGACTTAAGGCATATCATTCCCTAGGAATCAGGAAAAAGCATACAGTGATAAAATAGTATAATTTGAGGCTGGAATTACACTCAATTACACAGTAAATCTTGTGTTATTCCAACACCTTTGATGACTTTACAGTGCACATAGGCTTGTGCTGCTGAAGGTAAAATCTGGCATGTTTTCTTCTCTTTAATCACAAACACGATCTTTTGGGATCAGCAAATCCTTTGCATGTCTGTGTGACCAAAAAATATTGCACAGAAGAGATAATTAAAAGCATCGCTTCATAGCTATCATTTGAGTCACTTAATTAGTTTTGTTCCCAGGTGATAAATGAGAGCTTTGCTAGGAAGGAAACAGTGTTTTCTTGCTTGCCACCAGAAAGCATTTGCTGAATTATGTCAAATCTCTGACTACTATCTTCTTTCACCAGTGTTTGTAATTCCTTTACTTTTCCAGAAGATACCTCTCTGAAATCATCAGTGTGAGATAAGGTCTATTCCTCAAGTGTCTCCCTCACACCTCTCCATTTTTCACATATCTCTGAGATTTATACCCTTGGCAATAATCCCAGAAAGATGTTCACTTCTTAATCTCAGCATCAGAAATATGTCTGAAACAACATTCAATCCCATCAGTGGTGACATCGATTAGGAAGTAGGTGCTAGAAAATGATGAATATGTAGAAGTACTTTATGTAATGATTGCAAATCCTAGTTAGAACCTAATGGAAAATGTAAGTAGCTTGCCAAGAGGATGAATCTGCATTTTTTTAATGAAGTCCCTCTGATGGTATCTACGCTTCTTTCTAATTTTTGTGCTACACAAACACCTGAGTGGTAAGGATTTTTTTATCTACACAATCCTAGACTTGGGGAACCAGACTCAACATTGTTCCTACTAGCCAAAGAAGCTGAAAGGAAAGTGGCAAAAGCATTTGCCCTTCAGTGATCAACCCCACTGGAAAGTATTTGGCTTTCAGCACTGTGGTGGGCAGCCACTGGTCAGCTCCTGAAAAGGTACTGCAGTGACCCAGGTATACTATAGCAATCTTTAGGGCTCCTCTAAAGTACAGGGGAAAACTGACTGGGCAATTGCCCTAACAGGCAAGATGCAGCTCTACTCCATTAGCTTCCATGTCCACCCTTGTGAACTTCACACAAAGCAGAGCACCCTAATTTTATGGTCATATGGGAATTATGTCCTTTAACATGTACCATCCTGTCTGAGATTCTGTGAGGCATAATTGTTTTAGGCTCTTAGGATAAGAGGTAATGAATGCTTGTTGCTGCATGATTATAATTGATGTTTGCTATTTTATTTATAGATTTCTTTTGCTGAACCTTCTGGTGAGCCATTTCCCCACCTTTCATGAAAAAAATGGAGGTTGAGTCTGCCTATGCTAAAAATGTTAATGGTCAGCTGTGTTGGTTTTTTGTTAATAAACATTGCTAGCTGGAAAGTTACACTTCATTTTTTCTTTTATCAGATTGAGTCAGAACTTTAAAGCAGAAGGTAGCTTTGAAGTGGGACTCAAAGTAAGAAAAAAACCCCCAAAAACAACACAACAAAACCTTTAATGTTTTATCTGCAGGTTTGCTGACCAATTCCATCTGCTTTATTTGACAACTGATAAAGACTGGCAGGTGCTCTAATGAGCCAGCTTTGGCTGCACTTGCAGATCATCCTTTTGAAACCTGCAGCAATGCTGTTCTCCAAATAGCTGAAAGACATGATTGACCTCAATGTCAAATGTCTCAGAGGATGTGTGCATGACCATTCTTGTGGGTATGTGTAAAACACCCTCCCACTCCCCCCTTGCTGCAGCTCCCTGACCCTCGCTCCTGTTTGCTCTATACACATGTACACCCACCACTGAATTTTGGGTTTTTCCTCTTCCATTTTGGGTCCAGGCTTTCCTGTAACAGGAAATTAACCTGCAACGGTCCACATGTGAATTAAAACTTTCAAAATGGCCCTTGTCACCCCCAGGCCTGTGCTACAATGGGAGAAAGGAGATGGTCAGAGTGCTGCTCTCTAGATGCTGTTTTTACTTAGGCAATAGAGCTTTATAATTAAAAAACCCAAGATTTATGGAAAGAGGTAGTGTTAAATAACAGGTCCTTGAGAATAACTGAGCTTGGAGGGGACCTCTGAAGGTCATCTGATCTACCCCATGCTCAAAGGAGAGCCAGTTTCAAAATTAGCATCTTCAGTATCAATATTTTCTGAAACCAGCTCATGCACCTTCTTTTCTCTCTCCTAGTCCAACTGGACAGCATAATCAGGATAATATTATAGCAATTGTTCCCAACTTGTATCTAGCTTCTCAGCTTCTTCTATTTTTGACTTGAAGAAGGACTTCTGTGCCCAGAGGCATGTTTGCTTTTTCAGCTATATCAGCTAGTCTGATAAAAATATTACCTCCTCCTGCAAATCTTGCTGGTATTCTTAGACGCTCCCAGCAAGAACATTATCTTCAGTGACAGTTTTGACTCAGCAGTGACCAGAGAATTTTTGTCCCTGAGATTACAAACATTTTATCTCAGACAAGCTGCTGAGGCTGTTATTAGAATAAGCAGACTAATCCAAGATTCCATAACACTATCTGAAGGCTTAAATGGTACAGAAATTAAAAGACGAACTGTAGTAAAATGGCTAGTGCAAAACCAATGATTCTTTGTTTTGAATGTAGTTTAAATGCATCTGCCCCAGTTATCCAGTCCTTTTTTGGATGGGGTAGTACATTTTTACACTTTTTTTGTGGTTGTTGACAACATGTTTGGTTTGCCATTCTAAGTGAGTGGGGGAAAATACCAGGACAGCAGGCTAAAAGACACAGGGTTGGGAAGAGATGTCACTGGCAAGATATACCTTGCCCAAAGTTCACTTATTCTAATTATAGTAAATGATTAAAGGACACTACTTTATTCTATTCCCTGTACTGACAGCTCCCTCTTAAAAGTAAAAGCTAAACAGCTGACACAAGAGCAATGAAATTATGTTTAAATGAGCCTTCACAACCAAAAATAAATAAGGAAAACCTTGTCAGTTGTTCATTTTTACTGTGAAAATTAAGGGAAGCCTGGAGTAAACATTTTGCTATGTAGTCCTGCTGTTCCTGGCATGACTAGGCACACACCCCAATTTTTTCACTTGCTGTGTTGAATCAAGTCAGAAACTTGAAAAAGCTCCAATCGTATCACCCTGAGAAATCCTTGACCCTCACAATTAGGTTTCAAATTCTTGGGGAAAGAAAAAAAAATAAAATTAGGATGAGCTGTTCAGGCTGCCCTGAAAGGAATGCAGATTCCGTCACTGTCCATTTCCATCAGTCAGTGGAAATGACCCCCAAAAAAATGTTCTCAGAATTAGTTGCTTGAGCTTCACTTACTGGATTAACCACCATGTTATATAACCATGCCATGTTATTATTGGTTATCATTTATGCCATTCAATCCATTTCTTGTGGGTATAGTCCATCCTCCAAGGAGTTCATAGTGTGACCACAAGGCAAATAAAAGACAGGAGAAAGGAAATGTTATTGACCTTCAGAGACGGAGACATGAGGTACAGAGGGAGATCAATATCTCGAGGGGCAGCTTGTGATGGATGGGAAAAAGCCCAGAATTAAACAGGCTTGTACTACTAAAAAAGTACATAATAGGGAAGAAATCCCAACATCTAGAGCTCTGTCCTGAATCCAGGTCCCATCTTCTGCCAACTCCAGGGCCCAGTCCAGGATTTCCCCTGGGCCTGCCCTGCAGCCTCAGTGGTGACATCAGTGTTATTGGGGGCAGGGAGAAGGATGATAGCGGCTTTGTAAATATTCTTATACATTTGCACATATTTCATTATTTTCTTTTTCATCATTATTGTTTTCATTAAAGCTTTGTAGTTTAGTTTCCAACCCATAAATCTCTCTCCGTTATTCTCTGTCCTTTACCTTTCTCAGAAGGGAGAGTGGTTAATAGAGAGCATCTGACAGTCCTTTAATCACCAGCCCAGCATTAAACCTTGACAGCCTTGCACTGAGAGTATCTGAAGGAGCATCCCTGCTCCAAGAGAGCATCTGGTGCACTGGCCAAAGTTACTTTTCAGCTACCCTTCCTCAAGACAATACCTCTTGAAATACCCCATTACAAAAGTATGAACACCAGGAAGGAAAATGCTTTAGAGGCCACAGAAGGCCTCTAGAGCAGGCAACCTGCAAGTTCATGGGCAGGTTGTCAAACGGGGTTTTATTACCCGTGTCACCAGGTACCCCCCTGCTTCAAGGTAGTGGTTCCCTGTGGTCTCTTTTTCTTCCTCTCCTTTCTGCCCTACCTCTCCCAGCTAATGTTCATGAGGAGGCTTAGACTGAAGAAACAGGAAAGGCATTGCTGTTTGCCAGAATGATGCTGGAGAATTTAGTGAGTTGACTCTTGGACATTACAGTTCACAACGTGAAGTGCTGAGGGACAAGTAAGAGCAAGCAGGGGAATGGAATTTCTTCCTCTAGTTTCCCCTCCCAAATGTTAAATTTAAACATGCCAAAGAAATGGAAAACTTATAATGAAAGCACAGTTACAATCCTGAAGGACCAGGTAAAACAGAACACATTGCTATTCCTGGAAAACTTATGTCTGAAGGCTGGCCAGATAACCCAAACAACTTCCATTAAGCCATCTTAGCAGTCATACTCAATGTCTGGAAAAGAATGTAAGGAGAAGAGCAGTCCTATCCATGCAAAATAATTCAGATCAGGTGAAGAAAACAACTAATGCAGAAATGAGTGGCTGAAATTTCAGTGCAATAGAAGTACTATTAAAATGCTATGGCTTGAAGATCTATGAGTGTGATTGTGGACTGTAGTTGTCCAAACAGTGCTTGTGTTCTTCCCTTCAGGTTTTGACTTTAAAATCTGCTGCAGGCCATTACTGTTCCATGGTTAAAAGATTCCAGCAATACCTGCTTGCTGTGAGCAGGAGGCACAGGCATGAGGTGCAGCCACCCCCTAAATGCAACAGGGGTGGTGGGATTTCAGCATAGACCCTGGCCTAGGAATAAAAAGAAGGTGTGGTTTGTATTGAAGCTGAGCACTGCCTATTTCTCAGTCACACACAGGACACCATAAAAAGGGTTACTCCTCAGAGTCATATAAGGTCAGTATACCAGATGTGTGTGAAAACAGCAGCATGCTCATATCCAAAGAATTCCTCTAAGCAAGTGCTGCCTACGGACTTTCCGTTACAGAGACTTACTCACACCTCTAATAAAGAGCATATGGGATGTCCTGCTGAATTCAGAGGATGGATCATGTGTTGATAAGGTCAGTGACCATTGTCTGGTCTCTCAGCAAAGTCTTCGGCAGAGGTGAATGAAATAAAAGAGACAGAAATATATGCAGGGGCAGGGTGAGGAGGTAAATCCTTCCATAGATCACAAAACCATACCTTGTAACCATACCTTTTGGAATACACACAGAACCTGAGGATGCAAGGATGATAAATTCCAAATGCAGATTGCAGATGAGGCCTCACATAGATGCAGATTTCCCTTATTCACCTCATATCCTACCAGATTTGCAACACCATAAAATGTGAACCTCACCACTTCAGGCATTTTGGGTTCTTGCCAACTTGCCCCAAATAGACTTAAGCTCTATAATTATCACACATTTGCTAGAAATGTCAAGATGATTTTTTTAACCTCAAGTCTTTGTTTTAGGTCTGCATTTCTCTCATATCTGGTCCTTTGCAATTCAGAGACAGCAGCAACTGCAGCCCTAGAGCAACCATCTTGAAGTTTCCTGGTTTTGGTTCTAGAGAATACAGCTTGGCATACCAAAGCAATGCTAGAGAATGAAATGTAATATGGGAGAAGCCCTCACAAAATGGGTTTTGGGTTAAATGGGTTTTAATATTGGCCTGACTTTGCTGCTGGTTTGGTTTTAAAAAACAAAACAAAACAAAAAAAACCTAAAAATTGGCTTGCCAAGCATTATCCATCAGAGAAAAGTGGGTCTTCATGTAAAATGGACCCGTTAAATCTGCCATTGGGGACTGAAACGTGCACTTACTGTGGAGAACTTATATTTGAAGAAGATATATTAATTAGGATGGTGAGACACTGGCACAGGTTGCCCAGGGAAGTTGTGGATTCCCTGTCACTGGATGTGTTCAAGGCCAGGCTGGATGGGGCTTTGAGCAACCTGGTATAGTTGGAAAAGTCCCTGCCCATGCAGGGGGTTTGGAACTAGATGATCTTTAAGGGTTTAACCCAAGTGATTCTATGATTTCATGTTAATTTTAGGAAGTTCAATTGTTACAGGTAGCAGAGATCATCAGATGCTGCACAGAAAGCTGTGCAGGTCTGGGTGGCAGAGCCTGCAAGTTTAGCCAGAGAGTTTGTAGGTTCCTCAGGCAAAACCATCAGCTCCTGTAGACTTCCCAGAGCAGATACAGGAGAAAAGGAGCTCATGTTTTCTTGGAAACAGACTCACTGCTACTTGACAGATCTGGATTTCCTTGTTTTACACCTCTCCTCCCTGCTTAGCTTTTCCTTTAAAAATTAAGAAAGCTGAACATCAGGAAAAATCAATCCTTGTGGTCCACAACATGGCTTAAAATGTAAGAGCTGAGTATAAGGACAAGGGATTTATGTTCTGGTGCAAATCAGCTGGGGATTTCTTTAACAAGCCTGGTTGCAGCAAGCCACTGCCCTTTGGCCTTGTTGCAGCATCCTATTGCCCTGCATCATCTGGTCCCTATTTTACCCAAATCAAAGTAGTAATGTACCTTCCCAAACACAAACCTCAGATCCTCTTCCCCTCTCTTAAAGCAGCTATTTTTGAAAAGAAAGCCTGCAACTACTCAGGCAAATTCAGAACTAGGTGGGAGAGAAAAATTAGGGGTAAAGTGGCTGTCATGGGGTAGGAAGCAGGCTTGGGGATATCCTCAGACAGGAGGCAGACAAATTCAATTATGTGACAGAC
Organism: Apus apus; assembly: GCF_020740795.1. NCBI lineage: Eukaryota > Metazoa > Chordata > Aves > Apodiformes > Apodidae > Apus > Apus apus. The sequence continues at coordinate 66,401,393 of NC_067283.1, read as the reverse complement.
ATAAGCCTGCCACCAAGGTCATACACAGAGGTTAATGAAATAAATAACAGGGGAGGGCCTTTGCTGGTAGAGGTCTGTGGGTGAAGCATCTAGTACCTGACCTCTCCCAGCTCAGGGCACTAGTGCTACTCCATCCCAGGGTCCCTTGAGCAAAGTATGGTGGTAATCCTCTGACTCTGCCTGGGTTTGTCTCCTTGATGGGCCCCAAGGTTGAGAGAGAGCCAGCAGAGCCTGATGCTCAGCACGAGTCTGCATCTCCATCCTCCAAATAGCTCCATTAAAGAAAACTGAGCAAAATGAATGCCTATATTCCCAACAGGACATTTTTATTTGCTTTGGCACCAGTGGTCTGCAAGTTTGTCCTTAGAACCATGTATGCATGGTCTCTGCAACCTATTCTGTTCCATGTGCATCAGTCCTGAGAAATGAATGTGCTGGTGGGAGGATCAGTGGAAAGAGCCTAACTTTTCAAACCTGAGCCTATCTGCCGACAAGGTTCACAGAGGTTGGGGCCCCACAACTTCACTGTCCAATAAACAGGACTAGAAGATCCTATCTCAGGCTTTGATTGAGGTTTATTTCATCGTTGGGCACTTTTATCCTGACAGGTAAAATGGTCTCGGAGGAAGAAAACAATGACTAAGCAAAGACTTCCACAGGAAGAGATGTTCAAACATTTATGCAAAAGCTGCAGCTCTATTTTTTTTTCTTAAAAAGTACCTTCAAGTTAGAACAACAAAATTGTTCCACACACTGATCCAGACTTTAAAGGCTCTCCAGGTAATGACTGCATTGCCACAACTGACCATACTAAATAAAGGGACTTTTTTAATGTGGCCCTCAATAAATACTCTACTGTGTCCTCAAATGGCAGAACTGTGTTACGAGCCTCTTGTTAGTTAGCCCCATTTTTCATCTAAAGACAGCAGTGTACTAAAACTCACATCTGTTAAGTTGGCGAGATGTTGTTCTATCTTAAACAAAAACTTTGTTTTAGGAGAATCAGGTTCAAAAATCCAGTTAGAGCTCATGAGCAAGAAAATGTTATGTAAACCTTTATCCGACCACATAGGCAAGCCAGACAAACCTACTTCTCTTTAATTGAGCAAGTCAATTGCAGAAAGAAAGTAGCAGTGATAATGGGGTAAAGGTAGCAGAAGGAAAAGTGCCTGCTAAATAATAGCTTGTCAACCAAAGGAGACCTGTGAATGACTGTATTGGAGTTACAAGAATTGGATGTACATGTTTGCACACATACATGGAGGAGTAATGTGAAGGGTGGTGAGGTCCATTTACTTTGATGTTTACTGGAACCCCCAGTAAAAAGCAAAACAAACAAAAGATGCAAATCTGAATTTTTATACTCCAAAGTAACCTGTTACTGTAGGATTTGAGCCTCCTGTGGTGTAATTCTGTCTGTAATTACATAGGAACAGCTTTTGTGGTAGCGTCAGGACAAATATTACCTGCACTAGGTCTTGAACAAACATGAACTGAGAAGTGTAGGTGTTCTCCAACTTGCCATCTCCACACAACACCAAGTAATTGATTTTACTGGCTGCTATGGGCACCCCACAATTTGGAAAAAATTGTGTTTTGAATGCCCTCTAGTGGCTCTTGCAGCTGCAGGTTTCTTTGCTGAGAAACCCATCGTGGTCCCAGAGGCCTGTGGCACAGGGCGGCGAAGGCGGTGAGGGTTGGCAGGTGGCAGTGCCAGGGGAACCATGCTGCTGGAGGCATGGAGAGGGTCTCGGGCTCCACTTTCTTTGAAGAAGTTACAGCTGCTTTATAGGGATTTTTAATAACCTGCTTAATGCCTGCAGTCATTAACTTCTTTTGGAATGTGATTTGTCATAGAGGAGCACACGCTCTCCCACTACCTGCCGGAGGGAGGAGGGGAGAGGGGGAAATACTAAGGGCTGCATTTGAATACTTCCAGCCATGGTATTTACTCCTGCACCCCTTTATGTCATTTGCCTCACGGCGATTCTCTTCGGATTTTCTACAGCTTATGCCAGCAAATTAGCAATTTGGGGGCAAGAAACACTCTCAGTGAAAATTGCTTCTCCCTGGGTTGCGCTTGTGTGCGAAGGCAGACGCAGCCTGGCTTTGTGCTACCTGCTGGGTGTCTTTACCACACGGAGAAACCCAGGTATTTGGGGAAGCTGTGCTCAAGACCCATACACAGGCACAGTCCTTTCAGAGCTGGCCCTGTCAACTCCTTCCAGTTGCAGATGCAAAATTAGTCTCTATGTTTTCACAATTAACAGCAGTGATAAAAGTCTACAAGGTATCTCTAAGCTAATGTAAGACCTGGTCTGCTTAAATAAAGTTTGTAAACTAGAACTCTGTTTTTCCATCTGCTTTTTGATCTGACGCCTATCTTAACATAGTAATCAGCAACAAGCAGGAGGGTGTGTTAACATGTTCCATTTGTTAGCATCGCTACAGGCAAGAAAATACTTGAACTTTGAGAAAAGAAGCAAAACCAAAACAATAGAGAGACATCAAAGTGAAATCTCTGATGATTTTTCTTTTACAGAGGGTTTCCTTCTTTTCCTCCTCATATTTTCTGAGACTTTCCTGCTCTCGGAGGTCACCCTTCGCTATTTTTTTGAGAAGGATTACATAGAAACTTTGATCCAAACATTAAAGCAATCCCAAAAGAGAGTTGATGTAGGACCACATCTGAGGACAACATTTCTGCTTCAGTCAGTGTCTACTGTTCAATTGCACTTGTTTTGCATACAGGAGCTCCAGCTGTGAAGCCAGTACAGAAGCTCTGCAGGTAAGGCACGCAAGGCATCTGCCACATGCACTGAAGAGGAGGGTTTTGCTGAGGGTTCAGCTTTTTCTCCTTTCAGATACCAAATGGCAACACAAATTAATCAAAACTTGAAGGACAGGTTACTTCTCAGCTGAGCTTGCCCTTAGCAAAGTGGATTGATCCAGCAAAATAACAACTTCCACTAAAGCCAGTCATTTACATATGCCTGGATTGAGTGTCTTTCTGAAACTGACTCTGCAGGCTGAAGAGGTCATCATATCAGTGGCTCATGCACTAGCCATCAATGGTCCATCTTGATTTTGTTGGAAAAATTGAACCAGTAAAGTTTATGGTACTGAGACACAGGAACAGATTTGCCCACAGAGGTTTTGGATATCCCTTCATTGGAAGTGTTCAAGGCCAGGCTGGATGGGGTTTTGAGCAACCTGGTCTAGTGGGAGGTGTTCCTGCCCATGCAGGGGGGCTGGAACAAGATGATCTTTAAGGTCCCTTCTAACCCAAATCGTTCTGTGATTCTATGTTATAATGACGTACAAATTTTTAAGAAATTGGTGATACTTTTAGCTGGGATGCTGGATTGGCAATAGGAAATTAGAGTTGTTCTCTTTTCTCTGTTATAAGCCTGACACAAAGGCAAGTCATCCTACTTCTCTTTATCAGACAGGAGTCTTGTTCTAAGAATGCATAAAGTAAAACTCTCTCCTTCTGGAAAGGGCATGGAAATCTGCTGAGGAGGAAGACAGTATCTAAATGCTAAAGGATACTATGTTCATACGGTAACATGAGGGCAGGACTTAGGCTGATGTCCTGGGAAACACAAAACATGCTCTCGGCACATCCCAGGTTTCTGATAAAAATTTTTGATAGTTAAATAAAAACTCTTGAACCGAATAAAAGCACTTTCAAATTAGCTGCTGCCCAAAAAGTTAAAAGCAAATAACTACAGTGAATTTCAAAGAGGAACTACACTGCAGAATCCAGCAATCTGGTCAAACTATTTTAGAACAAGGTAAAAATCAGTTAAGTAGGCTGTTAATTACCAGGTTCAGCTGCGCAATAATGACTACAGAGCAGCAAATGTATCACGTGTGTGGGTTTTTAGTGGCACCCAGCTCAGGTGATTCTCATCATGCTACGTTATGAGGGCATAAAGTCCTCATATAAGTGTGGCTGCTACTGGTTGCTCCTCCTTGCAGTCTCTAGTAGGAGACTAGTGGAGTTTGTAAAGAGCATCTCTGCGTGGAAAGTAAGGGTTGGATGGGCTTTGCTGGGTTGTGTTGGAAGTAACTGTTGTTCCTCAGCTCTATGATGGTTGTGCATTGTGGTACTCTGGTATGTAAGAGTCTTGTTATGGCCTTTGAAGGGTCAGAAAGGTTGGTTGTGCCTTTCTGTTGACCAGAGGGTGTTAGCTAATGTGGGTTGTGATGGAGAAGGTGATGTTACTATTTTTCTGCTATGGATGGAAGACTGAAGCTTGAGGGAAGGTACCCAAGAATGGGAGCTGCAGAGATAAGTTATCCTGGTGCTCCACTAATGGAAGTGACTGCCTTGTACATGGCATGGCTCTCTTTGTAGTTTCACATGCATATCCACAGGCCTGCATCTGCATGATGGAGCTGATGACCATAGTCAGGCCTGTTTTACAGAGAACTGGTACAGTTACTTGGCCCCTGCTGAGCTGAAAATGTAGGTTTTTCCTGAGCAAAGCTGATTTCTGTGTGCTTTGGGGACTGCAAAAGCTGCAAGAGACCCCTAAGGTACAGGGACCATATAGCCTAAATGTATACCCTTTCCTATTTTCTTTAGTAATTTTCTCCAGTTCACTTACATTTAAATTAACATTGGTTTTTTTCTCATTTATATCCCTTTCATTTATGTCTGTGACAAATATGTATTGCAAAGCTGTGTCTCTAGAACTTAAAAAACAACCCCCTGCTCAGTATTTCCTCATGCTGTTAATCTCAAAATTTTCTAGAATCTCAGTATCTTCCTGCCTCTCCTGTTGATGTTTTGATTCCCTTGTTAAAATCTAGTTTGCTTGTAACTGCCATCCTTCTAAACTCTTACAATTTCTTGCTCAGATATGCTTTATTTCACTGTTCATTTTAACTGCAGTCTGATGTTACCTGACAATCATTGCTTGACTTGTCTTGGCACCTACACAAAGGCCCCACCTAAGGCTGAGGTATGAGCAAAAATAAAGTATAACCTGATGCTATTGTGATGGGCTCATGTGAAAACAGTACCACTGCCATTTTGTAAGCTTTGGCAAAACACAAGCTATGTGAAGGGGAAAGTCAGATTTACTTGTTCTTCTTTGGAACAATATAAGGGGAAGACTTGAGATGTAGAACTAGGGAGAGCATTATACTTATTGCAAGGTCTGTTTCTTTTATCATTCACAAAGAAAAGCCTATGTTCTCATTTTCGCTTACCTAAAGTAATTTCAAAATTAAGAGTCAACTGATTAATCAACTGAGCTTCACACGGTGTTTTGACTGCAAGTGTATTCTGTGGCAGACAGGTGACCTAGGGGCTCCATTTTGTAGGGTCTTTGCCTTTACTTCTTTCCTTTACTTTTCCCTTGTCCAGGTTCAATACCTGTTGGTGTTACCTGCTGCCCACAAACTGAGTAACTTCAGAGTAACTTATCCTCCTACAAGGCTGCCTCTGGTTCTTGGAACCTCAGCAGAGGATTCCCTTACTTCTCAGAAAATCAACTCTCATGTGCCAAATCACAATCAAGCAAAGGTAGGTATGCTACACTGATAACACTAGGCACTGCAAGTAGTGTTTTGCTTCTTTAATGCAGATTGAAGTGTTATTTGTATATTAGTCTCTTGGCCCTTAAAACATCCTCTCTTGGTTGCATTTTCAAGCTTTGTGCCTTGCTGTGAGTTCAAGACATCAATTCTTTGTTTTGAAGTGCAATTAGCACTTTGAAAATAACACCTGACTACGAGTTTATATGGAAAGCAAGTCCACAAGCATTGTGCAACTTCAGAGGATGCTTATAGCCAGTGAGACTGGCTATTTGTAACACTGAGTATCTTGAAGTGCAATATGGGCCCTTCAGATCTACCCACTGCTAACCTGTGGGTAGTTTTCATGCATTTTGCATTGTGTGCTGAGTAGAAGAAAGAGAAAGTCTAGGAAATGTTATTGCTTCATGCAATATCTTAATGCACATCTACCACCCACTGTGTGTATCTAAAGCACTATCTACCACCTAGTAGAGCCTGATATTGCACCATAACAGAATTTCACAGCAGTTTGGAAGATGGAAAATAATTTCTACTCTCATGAGTAGACCTAAGTCTCCTCTGCTTCTCTGTCAGGCAGATTGACTGAAGTCCTACTTGCTCTACCAGGTCTGAGATGTTCACTTTTTGTGGATTTATACTTGTGAGTAATGGACTGATCTGATACACTTTGCACTGTCTCAGGAGAGTTAAGGCTTTGTTTTCCCCAGGTTGCTTACATTCCTTAGTGTCCTGGTCTGACACCTAGACCTCAACTGATTTCAGAAAAACATTGTCTGTATGGCTGAAAAGATGTTGTATACAACTGGCAAAAGTGAAATTAGGTTGTGCAAACTAGCCTTTGTGCTGTTAGGTTTACTGCTTTTGCTTACAGTTTCCCTGATAAACCATAGGTGTCAGTTGTTCCAAAGTTAAACACAGTATTTTGCTCCAGGTAGCAACTCAAAATAAAAGGCTTGGCAGGTGATTACTTAATAGTATTGCTTAATCTGTTTCAGCAATTTAAATATTGTCAGCAGCTGAAAAAGTGTGTATTGCAAAGTAGCTGCTCTAAAGATGCTTAATCTCTTTGTAAAGTGCTCTTGAGATCTACTGATGAAAGTTAGGTGGGATTACTTTTATTGTTGTTGTCATAAAATCTGGGTGTATACTATAAAATATTTTCTGTGAGTACTCATTTGGATTTTAAGCAGACTGTTCTAGCCAACTTTTATTTCTTTCAAGCTTGCTTTCACAAATTTTGCTGGCTGGTAAGCTTACAGGGTATACATTTTAAGTCTGAAATCTGCAAGCTTTTGCTGTCTAAGTCTGACAGTTGTGATGATTGTTGGACAGCCAGAAAACAACAATTCCATGAAGAGTGTGACAGAGCAGAGGAAGATTGGTCTTTACACAGTAATGCAGTAGCTAACAGGGGTGGATAATACCATCTCTTTGAGCTTTCCTGTCAGAAACAAACCCAAGCACCTCTCCTAGGTTAAAGGTGGGTAGGTTCTGCTTGCCAGTATTTGTTAGATTCCCTCACTAATGAGCCATGGTGGTTGTCCTTCCTGGAGCACAGCTCATACAAGATGCCTCAGGTCCCTGTTACACTTTGTGCTTTGAATGACTGGGAAAGAGGATCCCTGTCTGTTCAGTGAAGCATTTCAAGTCCTGCACAGGCAAACAGTGTAAAACATCATAATTAGCCACATATTTCAAGTCTTTTGCTCTTAAGGCAACAAAGTCTGCGTGGAGAAACCACAACTGCTTGGTCAGATCCAAATAGCTGTGTTTACTGAATATACACAAATGTAGGAGGCTAGAAACCTGCACTCATGAGCTGGTTGGTTTTTGGCACCTTCAGCAACAGAGAGCTGTGGAGGGCCTGACTGGCTGTTTAAGGGCAGAGCACATGAGTAAGAATGTTATGTATGGGTTTTTAGCTCCCTTGTGTTTCCAGGATGATACAAATCAGCCACTTTGTTGTGCACTCAGAGGATCCGACTTCTAGTTTTCGCTAGAAATGGTGCTCTGCTCTTCTCTGGTATTACAGGTCTGCTACAGAAGACCCTCACCCTGCCCTCCTGGACAAGTTGCCTATCCCTTGCAATTTTTATTATCCTGACCTGAACAGTTTTTAATGGACAGGAATACTGTGGGAGGATAGATGATGCAGCAGTGGGTATGGGTGGTTGTGTGCAGCTACTGCTTCATGGTTGGATCCAGGAGTGGGTCTTTTAGAAGCTGCTGAGGCAGGGCCACACTAATGGGTTCAGCCTTCAGCTCTGCTTTTGGTGATATTCTCAAGGTATGAATGATTGATTGATATCCATGCACTGCAACAACACACGTAGCAAGAGAACACATATACTGTATTTGCAGCACTTAATGTCCTAGGTGTCCTATATTACTGTGGTACTTGGGAAGGCCTTGCAGGTTAAGGAAGCTGCATGTGAGATGCTTGGGATCAATGACCAAACCTCAGCAGAAGAATCACCTCGGTGGTGCAGCAGGTACAGGGTTGCTTTCTCATTGCTTTATGTTGTCCAATGGCTCCAAGTCAGGCTCCAAAGATGCGCAGGCATTTGCCAGGGGTTTGTGATAAATGTATGGAGGACAGCATGAACATGCACAGGGTGTGAAACTGGATCGGTGTATGTCTGAGTGTTCCGTGTGTCCATGTTGGCTGTGAAGCTTTGCTGTAGGGATGCACATGCTGATAGGACTTGGCCCCTTCTCTGTGCAAAGCAGCCCAGCAAAGTAGGTAACACTTGCCCAAATGGGGACAAACTGACCTTGGGCTTGCCAGCTCCCCACACAGAGCAGCCCAGCAATCCTGTGTGATCTGGCTGGAGGGTAGTGTAAGGAAGAGGCTGGGGTTGCACTGAGCAACACACTCTTGGGGAAGGCTCTGCTTACTTGCCCTGACATGTCTCTAATGATGGCTGGAGGGTGAAAGTGTCCGACCCCACCTTGAGAATTCCCCATGCCCCCAGGACTCTTCCTGTTCTGTCCACTGAGGCTTTTGGAGCCTCCTGGTAATGAGGAGTCAAGCTCTATCACATCTAAATGAGAACAACAAAGCAAAGAGGATGCCTCAGCGCTTACTCTCCTCTCTGTGGCTCTTCTGGGCTGTAGCTGACTGCCTGAGAGAGCCTCACTCCATTCCAGGGAACCAAAGGCTCTTTATGTGAGGGGAGAAAAAAATGTGCTAGTAAAGGATTAACGATTTAATAGTCATAAAGGAAAAGATGCTCTGTAATGAAGTATCAACACCAATTGACTAGTTTCTACTGTTTTGACAGTTGCCAGGTGTTCTGCAGTAGCATGATCTGCACCTGCCTGTGTTGTTTCAGCAGCACCCAGGTGATCTCTCCACTGAGCTGTCTTTTCCTTGCAAATCTCCCCTGAAAAGGGTGGGAGCAGTTCATGTTTGGTATGTTGCCATGGAACCAGAAACCCCTTTGGGTGGATAGTTGTCATATTTGCCTGTTTGGACAAATGTGGGAGTGCTCCTCAGCAGCTTTTGTCAGGGAGCTGACAGCCATCCAGGGTGCATGGGGGTGTTGTGTGGGGCTCCCACACTGCTTTCCCCAGAGCCAGGGGCTCAGCAGAGCTGGAGCAGATGCTAAATAAACACTTTCTGCACATTTTTTGCGGAGTTCTCACCCTTCTATCCCTGATTATGTTATATCATAGAATGGCTTGGTTTGGAAGGGGCTTTTAAAGGTCATCTAGTCCAACACCCCCCACCCTACCCTTTTACCACTCTCCCTCACAGTGAGCAGGGGACATCTTCAACTAGATCAGGTTGCTTAGAGCCCTGTTCAACCTGACCATGAATGGTTCCAGGCAGGGAACACCTACCACCTCTCTGGGCAGCCTGGGCCAGCGTTTTGTTACTTCCATTGTAAAAACATTTCTTCCTTTTACCTAGACTAAATCCATCCTTTTTTGGTTGAAACCCATTACCCCAGCTCTGTTTGTTCTAAAGGTACTGGTCAGTGCTGTGTCACAGACAAGACAAAATTAGGGAAGCAGCTCAGGCCAAGTCTGGATTTCGCCGTTTGTATAGTTATAATAGTCCTGTTTTATGGTACATTTCATCACCTGATTTGTCTTTCCTCATGCCTAATCTCCTGCTTGAAGCTTTCCCAAACCACACGATACCCCCTGTATTTCAGTACACTGACACCCATATATTCTGTGCTATCCAAGGCTGGAGGAAGAATCCATCATTTCTAATGTGTTTTAAGTCACTGTTCCTAGAAGCTAAGGGTGAGGTAAGATGGCAGAGAGAGGCTCATATAGTGTCTTGCTGCTGCTGTGGGGGCTGTCTTCCCATTCTTTCTGCAATGCCATTTCACCCCTTCTCTGCTCCAGCTGTGGCATGTGTCTGTTTGCACAGATTTAGTCAGCCTGCTAGACTGGCCGTGTCTGGTTCCCTACCCCCTCCCTGGGTGAGTTTCCTGTTGGATTACTGGCCTGAATTGTTTTATGGCCCACCAGTGGCAACAGGAGGGATCAGGGAGGGAAGATGGACAGGGGTGGATCCCTTCTCCTGTGGCATCTGCTAGCCTCTGTATCAGCCCAGCCTGCTGATGATAGATCTTGCCACACCCTCAGACAGAAAAGTGAAGGATACTTCAGCTATTCCCCAGATAGATGTCTTGATAGATAATAACAATAGACAATAAGAGCAGAGTACTGCACACAAGCATTTTTGGCAGAAAAGAGCAATTTGGATATCTGTGTCTGAAGAGCAGTGCTGGGTCTGGCTGTAACTGCAAGGGCACTGCCATAAAGGCATGCATGTCTAAGTGTTTCCCCCCTTTGCTTTTTTTTGCACTTCACCTTGATGGATAGAGACTTGTCTGAATTAATTGCAACCTATTAGCACAGAAGTGGCTTCTTCGTAACTGCTGTTAATTACGCTTCAGAAATATGCTACTAAAAGATTGGCACATATGTTAGAGTTGCTGCTCTTCCCATCACTACATTTCAAAAATACATGTGTATATATTCAAATTTGGTTTTGAAATCAGGTTAATCTGCTGTGTTCTTGAGTCATGGTCATAAGTTCAGAAAGATGCACATGTCCTCAGATGTATTTGTAAGGAATATTTTTTCCTATTAAAACCTCAGCTTATGCTTTTGCTCTTCTTCCCTACTGGGCTGAACCAATTCTAGACTTTAAAAGGTGCAGGTCTAAGCAAGCTTCAACTAAACTTCTGTAAGTGAATGCAGCAGTAAATGGGATCATGGTTACCAGAGAAGCTACATCTGCCTAGGCTTTTAAGAGATGAAAATTTCCAAAGAATTGGCCAGTTCCTATAAAGATATGTGAATTGCAGTGACTCTTTGAGAATCTAATACTTGTTGTGCTGGTTTGGTTTAGTGGGTTTTTTTGGTAGTGCAGTAAGAAGCTGAGAAGCTCCCCCTGCTCCAAAACCAGCCGAGGAGCCATTAGGGGGACAACAGATGCACCTCAGCGATTAACATACGAAAGAACTGAGAACACCTGAGCAGAGCAAGCAGTAGAAAGAAGAGCTGTGCTGGAGAGGTAAAAGGCAGTGCTGGGATGAAGATCCTGTGGTTGGTGAAGAAGAAGGGAAAGAAGGTGCCCAAGCAGAAGTTTCCCTGCCAACCTATGGTGAGATGGCAGCTGTCCCCCTGCATTTATGGAGAAATGTGGTAGAATGTTGCCTGAAGGCACCAGGAGGGGTGACCTTGGCCAGTGGACTCTGATTATGCAGCTTTGGAAGACCCCGGTGCCAGGGGAGGTGGCTGTTCCTAAAGCAGCCCCTGACTCTGTGGGAAGCCCAGGCTGGAGCAGCTCCGGACCTCATGGGAAGGACTCATGAAGGAGAGGTTGGTGGAGGACTCTCTGCCATGGGAGGGACCCTGTGGGGAAGCAGGGCAGGACTGTAAGGAATCCTTCTTCCTGAGGAGGAAGGAGCAGCAGGAACCACCAGCCTGTGAAGTGACTCTAAACCCCATACCCTGTCCCCCTGTGCCGCTGAGGGGAAGGAGGGAGAGAAACCGGGAAGAAGGGAGGGGTGGGGTAACATATGCAAGCCCTGCTCTGTGTGTTGTCTGTGTCTGGTGTGTGTTTGGTTAGTATGAGATTAAATTATTTTTTCCCCAATTGAGTCTGTTTTGCCCAGGACCTTAATTGGTGAAGAACCCTCCTTGTCCTTTGTCTCCACCCATGAGCTTCTAGTTGGCCTTTGTCCTCCCCATCCCAGTGTGTGGGGAGGAAGTTGAGTGAGTGGCCGTGTGGCTGTTTGTTGTCCTGTTAGGCCCAAACCAAGACACTTGTGTTGGCAAATTGAAAGCTAGATATACTTACTTTCTTGCTCAGTCCTTGATTCAAGAAGCATTTAAAAAAATGTGTGATCCATTTCTATTCAGTGGGGCATATAATTTCAGTAGTGCTAAAGGAAAAGAAGCTTCACCCAATGGTCTTAATGTGGCTGAGAACTGGAAAACTTAATCTGATGTTTAAATTCTCTAATGAACTCTTCTCATGCTTGAGTCTAGCAGGTATAAGACTAAATTTGATTCTCGTTTAATATTAATAGTTAAAGTTAAGTTCTTAAGGCCTAAGCATTTGCAAGATGAAACAGCCTTACAATTTTCACAGATGGTCAGGTTTTCACAGGTGCTGAGTGTCTCTGCTTCTCGCAAAACTCAAGGCCAGTGGTACCCTTTGGAAGAACAAAAAAGGGCTTTATAGCCTCTGCCTGGCAACCAGGTGCCAGCTTGCAGAGGCAGCTGGCCATGTCTCTTGCAGTGTTTCCAGTGGGTTAACAGGTCAATTAAAAAAAGCTTGATACTAAAGGGCTAAAGTCATGCTCTGATTTTTTTTGAGAGCTTGCCTGAATTGTCCATAATCTTCTGTTTATCAACTATTGCTAAAGTTCATTTATTTATAACTATGACAAATAACCCTGATGTACATTCTTCCAGTGATTTATTGTGCAATTGTTTTGCATTCCTGAAATGTAAAACAAGCCATCAAAGTAAGACACTATGCAAGATACTGATTTTCAAGTAACAAACAGAGGAGAATAATTCCTTGAAATGGACAATGCAAAACATAAACCAGCTGCTCATACACTATGATAAGATTTAAACTAAAAAGTTACGGTTCTAATGAGCTCTCCATGAGAAGTGCAAGCTGTTTTATTGTGATTATGCCACTTCATCACAATGTCACTCAGCTCTCCAATAATTTATTCTCCTGCCTTAAAGACTGGGCTGTTGCTGAGCAGCCTTGCCCTAGGGTCTGTGTCCCTTATTGACCTGTAGTTACAGAAGGTGGCTCATGCAGCTTGATCCAGTTTCTATTCTGGACAAAGAGGACTAGATCTGGCATTTTGTGTGTGGTGTCAATGGTTGTTTGTATATAAACTTGTTTATATCTTGCTCTGTCATGTGTGTTCTCTGGGAAGTTCATCCTGCAGCCTTTCCCTCAAATGGCCTTTTTCTTAGGTGTCTCTTATATGTGACTGTCTGGTTTGTAGGACCCTAGTTATCCTTGTAACCACCCCTCCATCAGACTGGCTGATCAGTGGGTTCAAGAGCTACTAGAGAAGAACATATCTACATCTCTGTCAGTGCATACAGGCGCACACCCATGTGAAAAGGCATGTGAACAGGCACATCATGATTGTACACACCTATTTTTCTGGAAACCAGATGAAAACCCTGCAGAGGCTCTTTGCCCACCCTTGCTATTGTTAGCAGCATCAGTCTGTCAAGATCCAAGAAGCCTGTAGTTAAGCGTCTGTGAGTTAAACTGCTGGCTCACATTAATGTAATCAAGCTTCATCTCGGCAAGAACTGAAACAATGTACAGAGCTCTAATGTTACTGGAAATTTGTGAAATGAGCATGCTGTTTCTTGGTTGTTTTGTTCTGGTTAATACCAATTGTTTAGGAAAAAAAAACACCTCTGAAAAAGGAAATCAAGAATGTTTCTCCATCCCTACCCTTACTGCAATAACAGGAAGCAAAATTCACATATACAGAGCTTGGCAGATAAGAGCTGAATGGTAGTTTGTTTTTTATAGCTGGTGGCAAGTGATCCAAAAGAAAATCAAATCGTTTGGCCTTCTAATTGATAGTGAACTGAGCCCCAAGCCCCTTGGGACTTGTGCAGGTATGAGGATGGAGCTTCCCCAAGGATGAGATCTGCAGGAGACCTCTCTTTTGAACTTGCAAAGCCCTCCAAGCTGACCCATTCAGAGTTGTGGGTTGGCAGCTGTAGCACCATCTGAGTGAGGGAAGGCAGAGGTGGCTCTGAGAAGTGGGGTTGTGCCTACCTCGGGTTTCTTCAACTCAGTCTGTTGCTTTTCTGATAAAATGTCACATGATCAGAGAGGGGAAATTTTCAGCTGACTGCACAAAAAGTTGCTATCCAGGTAGCCTGTCTGCTCATTGCCATGGCAGGAAGGTCAGCTGGTGGTCATCTTCCCTCACTTGGCAAAACTCAGCAGCATCTCAAACTTTGCACTTGGCCTGGTTAAGTGCCTTGGCTGTGAGATTAAGGTTTTTGAAGCAACAGTGCAGGGAGTAGCTGAGGGCAGTGCTACAGTTCGAGGCTTTGGAACAAATGCAGCAGCTCCATAATTCTACTAATGCTATCAGTAGCAAAGTAATTAATAGACTTGCCCACTTACATGTTGTTTTGAGAAGGTCAGAGTGGGTTCTCCCTGTTGGGATACTCACATCCCTCAGGTGGATTCAGGCTATCTGCAGGGTTAGAACAAGGGTACTTTAATATATTCTAGTTCATATGTATAATTTTCAAAGCTGAAAAATGAAGATTTAAGATGCTAGAACCACATTCCTACAGCCCACTGAGAATTGTGCTCCAGAACTCTCTCTGTCAGGAGTCTGTTTAGGCTCCCATGTCTTGTCAGTTCCCTTATATTTTCTATCTAGTTGGTTGGATTAGTGTGTAATGGTATGTTCCACATTCATGCTCACATAGCCTGGAATAGAATCAGTGGATTTCATTTAATCCTTCCTTTTCACCCACCTTGAGAGAAAATCCAGTTTTCATTATTGTCTACTAATGCTGGCACTACTATAGCACAAAATTTCTGTATTGGGGCTTGCTCCCTTGGCTGGTATCATTTGGTGTACATGTATGAAGTGCAAGGTTACATCTTTAGCAGTAAAAACCAAAGCATTTTAAACAACTGAAATGTATTCTGATTGTGTCTTCAGTCAAGTGTGGGACCAAAAGGCAAGTGCTTACTCATTTCTGGGGTTGCAATAGTGGAGGGAGCCTCTGCAAATAAGGACCTGTAGAAACTTGGAATTCCTGGCCCAAAGAATTTACTTTTTTAAGAAATAATGTACTACTTAATGTACCAGGAAAATGTCTCACCCAAAGGTCCAATCACACAAGGTGTTATAAGGGCTGAAATTAAGCTTGATGGGGGAGCCTTATTAAGCCCTTTGCCTGTTGTTGCCTTTAGGCTGGGCTGCATTGCAAACGTGTTTGCTGGCTTAAGTACTTTAAACAAGTTTGCCTGTCTTGACACAGCAGAAAAACCCTACTGGGTTTTTTTGGGGGTGGTGGAATACTTTTAATAGCATCCACTGTGCTGGAATTTCTATCCATATGAACCACACTATTGCTTAAAACACACAAAGTTTGTCTGTATTTAGAATGAGCTCTCTCTGTGTGTGTATACATGGGCTGGCAGCTCCTTGTCACTGGCCCTGACAATCTGTTCTGTCCATTTGCCCCTTTAGCTCTGTTTCCTCCATGGTGTTTTCTCTCTGATGTGTTTCCTACCTGGGAATGCATCTTTACTACCATGGGATAAAATACTTTGTTCTCTCCCATGAACTGTAGAAACAAGCTCCATTTAAATGGAATCATAAGCAACAAGCAGCTTTGTTACTGATGTTACCAGCACAGTGAGTCTTTGATCACTTGTGAGATGCTTGATACTTGGGTCATTTGCATTTCGAGCAGGTGGGGTGTAACTTAGGAAACTGTTTGTTGCCATGATACATGGCTGAGCAATTCTCACCACATCTTATCAGGGAAATACCTACAGCCCAGCCATTTAGTTGCTGTTACTTTTTTAAGTTAACAGGGAAGTGTGTCATTAATCTGTAGGAAGTAACTGAGCTGGTAGTGTTGTTTGTGGAAGGCAACCACTGCAAATGTTGGCATCTCCAGTGTCCATGATTGTTGCCTGTATATGGATGGTGAGGTGTAAGTGAAATCGTGTAGCAAATTGGAGCACATCGAAATGGATCCTAGATGGCCTCTGAAAGAATATGAGTTTGCAGGGATCATCACACAGTCGAGTCTCTAGACATCCACTGCAAAAATGAAAGAAATAAGCCCAAATTCTCACCATGGCCAACAGCACACAAATTCAAAGCAATACCTCTCTAGTAGTAAATAGTTCTTCTAGAGTAACCAGTTTTCTACTCATAACAAGCTGTGTGCTCCTTGCTGTCTGGTGGGGAACTGTAAGGTTCAAATGACACCTTAACTGAGACAAGTGCAATTAAATAGTCTTTTATAGATTTTGGGTGGCTACAACCTGGCTGGAACTGAATCAGCCTTTTGTGGTGATGCACAAGCTGAGCAAGACCCACTGCTACTTACCACAGTGCTGAGAAACCTCAGGCAAAAAAAAAGCCAGGTGTTGACAAGACTGGAGGACACTTGCAAGTAACGAGCAGCTCCACAAAAACAATTCTTGGTTAATAAATCATTGGAAGCTTTTGCAATGCCTAGTTCAATAGAATTTGAAGATGAGAGAGGATTAAGTGAATAGGAGGAATCATCCTGTGAGAATTTCCCCTAGAGCACTGCAAGAGAGACAGCAGACAGAATGTGTGCCTCTGAGGGGTGGTGCATGCTCCAGCTCCTGTATTGCACAAACGCTGTTGGGAGAACACGGGGTTGATTCCTGAGCTAGTAAGATGCAAATTGTCTTGCATCGTTCTTTTCCTTTCTCCACCTCCAGCAACAAACCCTCCACTGAAAATAAGGCCTCATTTGCTGGGTAGCTGCTGCAAAGGACAGAATCTTCAGAGCAATGCTAAGAACCAACACAACCCAGCAACAAATGTCTTCTAATAAAATACAACATCTTTCTGACCTACTTGAAACCAGGTTAGTGTCAGCACGGCTGCCCAGAAGAGAAAAGGACTGTCTTTCTGCATGAGCTAAATTAGCATTTTTATTTGGAGCATAAAACATTGACAAGAAACAACAGCTGTAGGTATAAAAGGCAGTTAACCTCAGAAAACAAGTGTTTGTCTTTAAAAGGGAAGCTTGACAGAGAATAAATTATCAAGAGCACAATGGTGCTTGAAAAATGTTGTAAGAATGACAATTTTCTGCCATGTAAGTGAAAGTACAATCCTCCTGAGCCACAGAATATAATAATCTGGAGTAAATTATTCCCTTCCTTTTCAGACAAGCTTTTTTCACTACCAAAAAGAGACAAGCATAGCACAGACAGGGAAAAAGATTTACTCTGCAAAACTCTGAAGAGCACTTTTTCTCCAGATACCAACTTTAAATTGCCATATCAAAGAAGAGCCCTTTTTAATTAATGGCCATTAATCTCATAGTCCTACTGATAGTGCCAAAACAAGTGCATTTTTTTCATTCTGAAGGTGAGTGTTGTTACAAGAGCAGTGTAGCAGCTATGCACAAGGTCCCAAAGGTGCATTAATTAATAGAATTGCCCTGTGAACTTGGGACTGTAACTGGCACATTGGCAGGAAAAGGAAGGGGAAAGCGAATTATCTTCCCGGCCTCTAAAATGCTGCAAAACAATGTTAACACTCAGTTATTACACTAATGTGATAGGAATGTGGAAAAGGCTCAGCCTGTAAGCAGCAGCACAGACAGGTGGCCCAGGCCTTGATAAAGTGCTCATATGCATTTGCCAAGCAGTAGCACAGTCCCGTGTTTTGTCTGTCCCCTGTGCATCTGTAGCTCCTGTCACTGTATCAAATTGAGTAATTTTGTGAGTTTTCTTGTAGTGTTTATCCTTGAAATACCCCTTAAGTTAAGAGCGTGCAAGCCTCTGCAGTCAACAGGAAAAACCCACTAACACTAAAGGACTTCTCTAAAGTGGACAAGAGAGGTTGAAGTGGAGAAGGGAACTGAACCTATACCTATGTTTCCAGCTGCTGTTTCACCCACTGAAACACCCTTCTGCTTCCTCTGCTTCTTCCTTTGGGGCAGGTTTCCTTTCCCTGTAAGTGTGGGAACTGGGACTCTAGCAATGTGTCTGGTTTCAGCAAGCCTTGGGGAGAAAGCAATGGTCATAATGCTGTACAATGGGTCTGGGCACACTCAACATCCAGCTCAGCCTTGTTCCTTCGTAGATACACCCCTGAAACAGCTGGGGAGACATCCCACAGCAGAACAAGTAACCAGATGGTTCGCTGTGGCAATGTCAGTGAAGGACAGGAATAATTCCTCAAACTCCCCTCTTACCCCACCCAAACTATTATAATCATGCACATTTTATTAGAAAAGTGAATTTTTCACCAGCTAGTAAAATTGTTCTTACATACATTGAAATGATAGAAAAACATTTAGTGAAAACTTGAAGAATCTGAGGTGGTGTAATAGCAAAGCAAAATATCTCTGCACTGATATAATTTGATGCTGCAAGCTGCCATGTGTGTGCTCCTAATCTTTTTTATGTCTCCTGTGAGGTATGACAGCACAGCGCCTCTGTAGCAGTTGTATGGCATCCTAGGAGAAGGAGGACAACTAGGGAAATAAACCTGAGGCACCTACGTTAAAATGTCAGTGTGGAGTTTAAATCATAGCACTTCATTATCGAGATCCCTTTCTTCTGGGTGAGAAAACAATGGGGTGAAATATTTCTTCATTCAAAGTTCCTTTGGCAATTTTCAAGGGTTCTGGTTTTCAATGAAAGGAAAATTTGCTACGGGTGACATTTCTTGAAAAACAAACAACCAACAACAATATTTTGTAACCAAAACTTCATTTTTTCCCCCCCATCAAATAAGGTTTGTGATTACCTTTAGCTGAAAGGGAACTTCCTATTGCCAATACCCCAACTCAAAGGTGAGCTGATATCAGTGTGAGGCTTTGTTTATTCAGACCTGTCAAGATCAGGCTTTAAGTCCTAGAAACAAGAGGCCCTATTACTCTTTTACTTGTAAATGTGCAACTGATGGGTGTTCAGCCTCCAGGAGTTTAGATGACTGAGATAAGGTTTCAGATAAACATCCAAATGTGTAGATTTTTATCTGACTCAAAGCTCTGAACCTTTAAAGGATTACCCACCTCCAGGGATAATCCTGCAGTGATTTCAACACCTGTACTGAGTCAAAGTGAGTTCAGAGTCTCCTGGCCACAAGAAATTGTTCAAGCCCCTCCTATCATTTGTTTTGGATGGCTAAAACAGTACATGTCAGATCCAAACATGATTAGCTGGGCACTCTGATTTTATGTGACTCCATCACAGGTTCATTCCAAATGGCCATCTCTAGGATCACTTATTACCAAGGAAAAACAAGCTCTGACACTACGCTTCTGTGGCCTACAGAGCAGATATGCCCTGAATGTTTTTACAGTGAATCAGCAGCTCTAAATACCTCACAGTTTTATAGATATTTAAATGAGCTGCTTTTCTGTCAGCATTTTGCTTTGGAAGCAGACTTTGCTGCCCTCTCTTGCAGTTATCATGGAAATGTGTTCATGTTGTCACACAGCAAAGCTCCATTGTAGGTTAGTGGGACTGATACGTAAAATTGTCCCCAAACACAGAATGAGATTATTTAAAGAGTGGCTATGTCCATCTGCTATGTTAAGTGGATCAGGCATACTTAAGGCAACATTTTTGGTCCTGTTTCAGCAACTGCACAGCACGGAGCCCGTGCCAGGACAGGTTGTGTGCACTTCTTCCCAGGCAGCAGCTTGTCCAGGTGCCCTGAGGAGTAATTGGACTTATGGGCTTCATTCAGGCTTCTCCTAAACAAAGCAGGAACTCTTACCAAGGTTACTCGACTTTTTCCAGCATATCTGACAAATTATTCTGGTTTTAGTTTCATTTTTAGGTGCTATGATCATGCTTCACAAGCTGCCAGGAATTGGGAGGAAATTAAAAGAATTATGCCTAACACTTTATATGTACCTATGCATGGATACATGTGTGTGATGCACATTTTTTCACCATGGATCTGAAAGCGCTTTACAAATATTAACTGATCATGCCACAAAAATCTCCTTTTCTTTACAAAAAAAAAAATAAAAAATAAATGGGTATTATTCTGACAACAAAATTATAGGCAAAACACAATCTCCCTGAGGCTTTTTTTGGCAAATCCTATAGCCTTATTTCAGCTGAGTCCCCTGTTAGCCTGAAAAGAAGGCAGAGGTTTTTAATCAAGGGATTGCCTAGTAGACTGAACTGTTGTTTGTTGATTTTGGTTTTGTTGGTTTTATTTTAAATCTAAGCTAGAAAAAAAGGGTTTGCTATTCTTCTAACAAGTTCATTTGCTAACACACCTCTGTAAGCAACTGCTGGCTTTGATCACTCTCTAGAAGTACAATGGTATTTAAGGAAAAGCTGATCTTATTCTAATCACTGGTTCTTCAGCTCACCTTTGTAATTAGAAGGAAGGCTTGCCTCACCAGTGCTCAGGTGGAATGCATAGGAAACCTGATTAAATAGCTACTTTAAGTTTAGCATTTCACCTCCAGAAAGCACAAGCATCACACCCAAAGTTTTTTCCATAAAGTCAAGAGACATTTGAAAGATGAAGTAATTAACAGTGGCCTACATAATAAGCAAGACAAAAGATTAAATAATACTGAATTAAAGCCAGTTGGAAACTTGCTGTTGCATTCAACAGGTCTAGACTTTCAATCCACCATTTTCATACAGGATCTTCTTTTCAGATTTCATTTGACATTCATGGTGACTTGCAGAGAATTTTATCAATAAGGCAAACAAGCACAGATTTGGTTTCCTTTCCTATGCCAGCCCTCTCTGATCAACCTGAAATAGAGGCTTCTCCCTGTCCTGTTGTGCATCCTACTGCTTGGTAACTTCAGATAAATGTTTTTAACAGAGTTCTGGTGATTAAGTTCTCCTTAATGTGTTGTAAATCCCTGGAAGTGGAGAAGGATGTTTTCCTGGACAGAACAAACTTGTTTTTCCTTTTAAATAAAACTGTTCTCTAGTAACCATGTTGACCTGGCTACTGGCAAGCAGACCTCTGCAAATGTATGTGTTAGGAAAGTTTGGACTCAGGAAAAATTGAGATATGTTGCACTGCAAGGTCAACATCCAACTTGTATAAAGGTGATGGTCTGGGGAGTGTTTACTGTTACAGTAATAACAGTAACAACATTACTTTTATTATGGTAGGATACCTACTGTTTGCATCTCAGATTCACTGGTTATTCCCGCACCATCCTAAGAGAGATTTATCCCAGGTAGGAAGTCAGCAGAAGGGTAGAAGTTACTGTATGAGCAGGCAACGCTGTTTTCATTATATTGTGTAATAGGCAATCAAAATGAAGTCAAGGGTGCCCAAGAGTTCATTCAGTTTCTTTAGCCAATGCTTTCCATACCTCTGTGATTTCCCATGAATCTTCTTCACCCTAGAGTTTCATGTCAAGTGAACTAAAATCCAGTGTATACCATCTGGAGACTACAAAGGTACAGAGAGCTCAATCTGAAGCCATTCATGGCTGTTTTTTCTGAACTTCTGTTGAGCAAAATCTTGCCTCACACTTACTGTATTTGCAATTGCAGCTCCAAGTATCATCAGAGAAAAAAACATTTGCTAAAGTGAATTTTAGAGTCTACACTACAAAATATGACATCTAGAGTCAGAACAAGCTTTCTGGAATCTGACAAATATTCAGTTCTAGAATATTTTCTTTCCCTATGAAAGGAATAAGATGTGCAGTCTCAGTTCCCATCTGTAGAGATTTTTGGTTGGATCATTATCAAATGGTAAAGCTTTGGTAGGAAATAAAATACTAGATTTTTTTTCCAGCTCTTTTCAAAACCAGTTCAGGGAAGAGAGAGTTATTAACAGCAATTCCCCATAACAGTTAATTCAGGAATTTGATATATCTCTTGAGAGATTCAGAAAAAAATTAAGTTACTCTAACTCAGAAGTTTGGACTAGATGCAGAAGCTACCTTATTTGAGGGAAGAGACTGAGTACATAGGAGACTAAACAGATATCTGGGTGTAAAATGTCATGTATATTAAATTAAGATTTCAGGATTTGTCTTTTTTTTGTTTCAAACTTTGATGTAGGTATGGCAATTTATTTTGAAGACAAGAATCTTTACAAAAGTTATTTAAACTCAAATTATTTCATAGAGTGGATCCATCCATCATAGTGGATGTTGTCTTCCTTGACTTTAGTAAGGCTTTTGATACTATCTCCCATAACATCCTTGTGTATAAACTCAGGAAGTGTGAGTAAGAAGAGTGGACAGTGAGATGGATTGAGAACTGGCTACATGATAGAACCCAGAGGGTCGTGATGAATGGTGCAGAGTCCAGCTGGAGATCTGTAACTACTGGTGCTCCCCACTGGGTCAATACTGGGCACAGTCTTATTCAACATATTCATCAATGAGCTTGATGATGGGACAGAGTGTCTTCTCAGCAAGTTTGCTGCTGACATGAAGTTGGGAGGACTGGCTGATTCAGCTGAAGGCTGTGCAGCCATTCAGCAAAATTTGGACAGGCTGGAGAGCTGGGCAAAGAGGAACCTAATGAAGTTCAACAAGAGCCAATGTAGAGTCCTGCACCTGGGGAGAAAAAACACCATACACCAGTATAGATTAGGGGTTGACCTGCTAGAAAGCAGCCCCATGGAGAAGGACCTTGGAGTCCTGGTGGACAACAAGCTATCCATGGGACAGCAATGTGTCCTTGTGACCAAGAGAGCCAATAGTATCTTGGGATGTATTAAGAACAGTGTGGCCAGCAGTTCAAGGGAGGTTCTCTTCTCCATCTACTATGCTCTCGTAAGACCACATATGGAGTGTTTTGTCCAGTTCTGGGCTTCCCAGTTCAAGAGGGACAGGGATACGCTGTAAAGAGTCCAGTGAAGAGCTACAAGGATGACTAAGGGTCTGGAACACCTGTCTTATGAGGAAAGGCTGAGAGACCTGGGGCTGTTCAGTCTGGAGAAGAGGAAAGGATACCTTATTAATGTCTATAAATATCTGAAGGGTGGCAAGAGTGGGCCAGTCTCAGTGGTGCCCTGTGATAGGACGAGGGGAAAAGGCACCAAGCTACAACACAGTAAGTTCCACCTCAACATGAGGAAAAACTTCCTTACTGTGAGGGTGACAGCGCACTGGAACAGGCTGCTCAGAGAGGTTTGTGGAGTCTCCTTCTCTGGAGATGTTCAAGACTCATCTGAATGCCTTCCTCTGTAACCTGCCCCAGGTGCTCCTGCTGCAGCAATGGTGTTAGACTCGATGATCTCCAGAGATCCCTTCCAACTCCTATAATTCATGATTCTAATCATAGAATAGTTTGGGTTGAAAGGAACCTTAATGATAATCTAGTTCCACCCCCCCTGCATGGGCAGGAACACCTCCCACTAGACAAGGTTGCTCAAAGCCCCATCCAACCTGGCCTTGAACACTTCCAGGGAGGGGACATCCACAGCCTCCCTGGCCAACTTGTGCCAATGTCTCACCATCCTCACACTGAAGAATTTCTTCCTAATGTCTAAGTTAAACCTCCCTCTTCCAGTTTAAGACCATCTCCCTTATCCTATCACTACACACCCTTGTTAAAACTCCTCCCCAGCTCTCCTGTAATCCCTTCAGGTACTGGAAGGCTGCTATAAGGTTTCCCCAGAGCCTTCTCTTCTCCAGGCTGAACAACCCCAGCTTTGTCAGTTTGTCTTCATAGGAGAGGTGTTCCAGCCCTCTGCAAATTCTTCTGCAAATTTCTATTTGCAGAATAGATAAACGTGGATCAAAAGGCCCCAGGAGTGCATCACTCCAGGCAAAAGGCAGTCAGCCTTTCCAGAGGCTCACTAAGCATGAGATTATAGTTTGGAAAAGCAAGGAAGAAAGAAATGTAGTAGCTCACAAAAGGAACAGAAAACTTCCTTCCTACCTCCTCTCTGAGTCTCCATTTTGCTGTGCTCATCCCATATCACTGACTCTCATGAAATCACGAAGGTACATCAGTCAGCCAGGTGTGTCAGTAAAAGGACTGGAGATACCAGGCCTGGTCTGGAAGGTGAGGTAGCAGGTATTTACCTGAAAATGCCATGAAACAACATAGAGAACATACATGTTTTAGGTGTTACAAACCAAGCTTTAGGCTGCAGGGTGAATGGGTTTGGATGATAAAATAAACTATTGTTGTTACGTGGGTATTTATTACCCAATGAAACCTCTATACCTGTTAACTGCATAAAACTCTTATTGTAAATCTGCTAGCCCAACAATTGTATTGCTGCAGTATAATCTTTATCTGACATTTAATTGAATGGTTCTAATTTTTTTTTTAATTATTAATTATTTCTCTTTCTGTTACACTCTGGCCGCTTACCAGCTTTGTTACTGTCTGTTGCTCAGAGAGGGACTGACATAGTAATGTAGACACACCTACTTACCCAGTAAGTGATAAAATATACTCATTTTTGCACACCAGTCAGGAAAATCTAAGCTTCCCAGTGCAAAATAGTAAGGAAGCTGCTTTGATGCCTTCAGTTCCTTGGCAACTCCCATGGAAACACTTTGATCTAAAGAACATCATATTTTATAGGTGAGTAAAAGAAGTCTCAAAGAGGCCAGACCATGGCAAAACCATGATCTTGATTTTTCTTTCTCAGAAGTCAAACAGCCAAAGCAAATACAAATACCACTCTTTCAGAATGAGTGTCTGCAGAGCACCCACCTGACTGACCTGTCTCCTGAGCCGTTTGAGTGTGAAACAACAGCTTAAACCTGATCAATTACACATTTTTAGGGTACATATCAGGCACCAATGAGAAAACAAAATCTTGCAACAGGAGGTGCTGCTGTGAGTTCCTCACACCCAACTAGTGAAGCCAGCAGTCCAGCCACCTCTGTGCTGGTACAGCAATACTCCCTCTTCCAGCTTCTCATATTATGAATGGAGTAAAAAATAGGGTTCCCCTGACAGGACACAGCAAGAGAGGAAGACTGGGAAATGGAAAGGAATGAGAGGAAAACAGGAATAACCATGTGGTGCTTTGAAAAGGTAGGTTTGACTGCCGCTGAACTTCAAACACCCTGCAAACTCTGCAGGGTGGCTCAGCAGCTGGGAGGTTGTCCCACTGATTTTGTGCATTGTGCTGGAGTGGCTTCTACTGCTGCGACCCAGCCACGCTGCTGAACACTCTGGGGAACTACCTTAGTATTTAATTTGTTGTTATGAAAACAGTGAGTTTGGCAGCAGCGAGAATACTTTCTTCCCAAACAGTTACCAGAATCCTATTGTTGTTCTCCTTCTTGTTGACCTTCTTGCTCATTTTGCGATTATAATAATGATTTTCCTGGCTTTGCTATCTTGAATTTGTTTGATTTATATTGTGCCAGGAATTCAGAAGGGGAAAAAGCAGTCCATCTCAGGCAAAAGTTCTGCTAAATGAGGGATTTTAGAAGAATTCCTTTTTCTGAATGAAATGGTGATGGAAAGAGCAAAATTGTCCTTGCTTTAAGCATTTTAATAGCAAACGGCCATTAGAAACATAGGACCTGTTTTCAGCCCCAGTATTATCCTGCTGCCACACAAGCTGTTCAATTGTGTTTTTTTTAAAAAACTACCTTAAAAGCAAATACTATTTCTTTTAGAGCATAAAGCCTGTAAAAAATTCTTACCATGATTTTTGCATCTGTAAACTTTTCTGAGATTAATTACTTCCTCAAACAGTTTTGTTCTTTTCTGAGGGTATTTACTGGACTTTCTGCTCTAGCTGCCCCCAGTGTAAAATTTTGAAATGAAGAGAAAAGCCACCAAAGACCAGTCTGCTTTGAATAGCTATAAATAGGCTTTATTCAGGATCTTGTTTGCATCATCTCTGTGTGAAACCCCTCTTTGACCTCCCATGGATGTAAGGGACAGGAGCCTGGTGACCAGGATGGGCAAACGGAACACGAATGGCACAGCAGTTGGCACAGCAGTTTGTGCAGGGAGGGTGCTGAAAGCCTGCCAACTCAGCCAGCAAGTGATGGTAATCACTGGGCAGAAGAACATGGCATCCCTGAGCTCTGCACCCACCAGTTCTGATGTAGCTTCCCAAATAGAGCTCTCCTGGGAAGATGCTGCCACCCAGGCATCTGGCTGCAGGGTGTGCCCTGCTCGTACACCGTGGCAGTGGTCAGCACACCTGTGGGAGGTATGTCCAGGTAGAGGAGCACCTCTGCTTAGTGATGGAGCTCGGGGAGGAGGTAAAGCAGGTTGAGGGCCATCAGGGAGTGCGTGTGAGAGAGAGCTGCTTGGAGTTGCACCCTGACTCCCATGACAGGAGCCCAGCAGGCAGACAGGTCCCCTGCTACAGAGAACTCCCTGTCCTCTCCCCACACAGCTCAATGTGGTGCCTTGGAGGAGAGGGGACAATGGCAAGAAGTTCCTACCTGGTGCAAGAGTCACCACAGGCATATCTGCCCAGAGACTACCCTGCCTTCCCAGGTGCTGCTGTGTAACAGGTACAGTGCTCTGCAAGGGGAGCTGCACAATGGTGAGGTGTTACCAATGTCTAGTCAGACCAACCCCTCCATCAAAACCTCCTCAGTAAAGAATAAAAGACGGGTCATTGCCATGGGCGACTTGCTTCTCAAGGAGCTTCCACTCCACAGGGAAGTCTACTGCCTCCCTGGGGCCCACGGTTAGTGATCTAAAGAAGCAGCTGCCTTTCCTAGTAGGGTCCTCAGATTATTATCCCCTTTTGATCTTTCAGGTAGGCAGCGATGAAGTAGTGAGAAGTTGTCCAAGGGCAATGAAGAAAGGTTTCAGGGTCTTGGGATGACTGATCAAGGGATTGGAAGCACAAGTCGTGTTCTCTATCCCTCCAGTGCCAGGGGAAAAGGGTTCTAGGACAAGAGTTAGCAGAGCTTAGAGATCTTTAAACTAGATTCAAAGAGGGACTAGGATGTAACTGCGCTTGCTAGAGACGTGCCTGGGTGCAGTGGCTCAGCACTTGAGCGGCAGTGTGCTAGTGTTTTTGAGAACCAGAAGACCTACTGCCCCTCAAGGGTGAAAAATATATGCTCAGCTCCCTCTCTGAAATGCTTAGACACCAACTACAAAGCATGGGGAATAAACAGGAGGAACTGGAGATCTGTGTGTGATCGCAGGGCCATGATCTCATTGCAATTACTGAGACATGGTGGGATAGCTCACATGACTGGAATGCTGTTATGGATGGTTATGTCCTTTTGAGGAAATACAGGCCAGCAAGGCAAGGTGGTGGAATTGCTCTCTATGCGAGAGAGCAACTGGAATGTATTGAGCTCTCCCTGGGGGCAGATGAAGAGCAAGTTGAGAACTTGTGGGTAAGGATTAAAGGGCAGGCTAATATGAGAGACACTGTTGTGGGTGGTTATTACAGGCCACCTGATCAGGATGGGGAAGCTGACGAGGCCTTCTACAGACAGCTGAGGATCACCTCACAATCACAGGCCTTAGTTCTCATGGGGAATTTCAGTCACCCTTGATATCTGCCAGAAGGCCACACAGCCAGGCATGTACAGTCCAGGAGGTTCCTCCAGTGTATTGATGATAAATTTTTGACACACGTGGTGGAGGAGCAAATGAGGAGAAGTGGACTACTGGACCTAATACTGACAAACAAAGAGGGACTTTTTTCAGTGATGACCAGTGATAGGACAAGGAGTAATGGATACAAATCAGAGCATAGGAGGTTTAAGGTGAATATCAGAAATATTTTTTTTACTATGAGAGTGACAGAGCACTGGAACAGGCTGCCCAGAGAGGTTGTGGAGTCTTCTTCACTGGACACGTTCAAAACCCGCCTGGACCTGTTCCTGTGTGATGTACTCTAGGTGACCCTGCTCTGGCAGGGAGGTTGGACTAGATGATCTTTCAAGGTCCCTTCCAACCCCTAGGATTCTGTGATTCTATGATTCTATGACTGGTGGAAGACATTAAGGTTGGGAAGCAGCCTTGGCTCATGGTTAATATGGACAAAACAATTTGTAGGATTGCAACCTTGGACTTCAGGAGGGTTAGCTTTTACCTCCTTAAGAAAATCCCATGGGTTAGGGCTCTGGAAGGTAGCGGGGCTCAAAGGAGCTGGTTGGTATTCAAGTACCACTTCCTCCAAGCTCAGGATGAGTATATCCCTAAAAGCAAGAAATCAGGTAAGGGAAGCTGGACACCTGTATGGTTGAGCAGGAGGGTTCTGAAAAAGCTCTCATGGAAGAAGGGACTGACCATCTGGGAAGATTACAAGAATGCTGTCAGAGTATGCAGGGATAAAATGAGAAAAGTCAAGGCTTCCTTGGAATTAAACCTGGCAAGGGGTGTCCAGGTCAACAGGAAGTGTTTCTTCAAGTGTATGGGAGGCAAGAGGAAAAGTAGAGGAAATGTGGGCCTGCTGTTGAATGAGGCAGATGCCATGGTGACAAAGGATGCAGAGAAGGTGGAGTTACTGAATTCCTTCTTTGTTTCAGTCTTTACTGCTCAGGCCAGCCCTCAGGAGCCCCAGACTTTGGAGGTAACAGAGAAAGTCTGGACAAGGGAAGACTATCCCTTGGTTGAGTAGCATCAAGTTAGATATCAGTTAAGTAAACTGGATATCCACAAGTCCATGAGTACTGATGGAATACACCTGTGAGTGCTGAGGAAGCTGTCAAAAGTCATTGCTGGAGCACTCTTTGACAAGTCTGAAAGAACAGGTGAGGTGCCTGAGGACTGGAGGACCTGCCATATGAGGAGAGGCTGAGAAAACTGAGTTTGTTCAGCCTTGAGAAAAGAAGGCTTCGGGGAGACCTTATTACAATGTTCCAGTACTTAAAGGGTGGCTACCAAGAAGCTGGAGACTCGCTATTTACAAGGAGTCACATGGAAAAGACAAGGGGTAATGGGCACAAGTTGCTCCTGGGGAGGTTCCAGTTGGATGCAAGAGGTAAATTTTTCCCCATGAGGACAGTCAAACATTGGAATAGTCTCCCAAGGGAAGTGGTAGATTCCCCCACATTGGACAGTTTTAAGTCTCAACTTGACAGGGTGCTGAGCCATCTCATGTAAACTATAGTAGTACCTAGAAAGGTTGGACCAGATGATTCCTGAGGTCCTTTCCAACCTGGCACTCTATCATTCTAATGAAAGAACACAAAATTATTCTTACATTTCCTACCACAAATGCTCTTTATTGTAGATATTTGACTATATTTGTGGTAGAATTTGCATACAAAACTATGCACCACTATGATAACATAGTCATTATGATGCTATTTACTGTTTATACAGTCTGCTGATTCAGTTCCTGCACATTATTTTTCCTTTGCTACTTATGGCGCTGTTTAAAAAAACCCAAATAACAACACAAAAGTATTATTATTATTTTTTTAATTTGTGTATGAAACTGTAAGTTATCTGTGCTCTGCAAAGCCTGCTTTTTAATTGAAATTTCTTATCTGCAAGGACATACTTTTCTACGATAAGAGGAGTGTGCTATAAGGTACTTGTGAAAGTCCTATTAGGAGACAATTATTTTAATTATTATGTATATCGTAAGATAAGAGTGCTGATATATTTTAAGATTAGAGCACTGCTAAGAAATTGCTATCCACTTCAGGTGTACAAAACAGATCTCTCCATCCTACGTTCAGTTCTCCCAAATGAGTTTGCAGACTACAGAGAGAAAGACAGCAGGGAGCAACTAAAGCAGCGTGTTGGAGCTGGGAGATCAGCGTGGCTTCAAGAAAACACAAATGCAGTCTTGTACACGTTTTATTAGGACCTAGATGAGCAATCTATAGAAATACCCTTTCTACAGTATGTGTTTTGTTCTTAAATGAGAGTAATGCAAGTGAAAGAAGACAGCCTTTAATTGCTGGTTTGCTACCACCTGTTGCAGCAATGGTATAATTTTGATATATATGTCTGTAAACAGCACTGCTTTTCTTCATAGCTTCTTTCTTAATTTTTTTTTTTTATGTAGTAGTCATATATACTGTGCCCACACACTCTGTAATGGTGGACTTTATGTGTCCCATTACAGACTTTATTAGTTTGCTATCAAAGATACTTGCTCACATTAGCCTTTTATTTTATTTTTATTTTTTTTCCACAGGGTTATTTGCACAGGTATTTGCAGTAGTAGATTTTGCAGCAAGGCCGGGAACTACTTGAGGAAGAGCAAGATGCTGTTGCAGTTTGATGAAAGAGTCCAAGCTCCACATGAAGAGGTGGCAAAACTGCATTTCCCCTTGTTTGCTCCAGTTTCCTCAGCAGCACCATCTAATACTCATCCTTGCCCCACAGTTGGAAGTGACTCAATAAATCTCCACCTGGGGAATATCAAAACCTAGACAGAGTTGAAATATTGCTGAAACAATGAGAGGGAGAGACATGTTTAACATAAAATCAGGAACATTCCAGTGCTGGAACAGAGTTAATATGCCGGTCTTCTTTCTCCCTTGCCCTCCCCTGGGTTCCCTGAAAATCACATCGAGCATGGGTGTTCCCTTATTTCAGACTCCTGGAATTTAAGTTCACGCACTGCAAAGCGAAAATGGGTTTATGGAGCCATGACTCATCCCGAGGCACAGAAGAGCACACTTTTGCCAGCACTCTGGCTTCACTCAAAGCCCATTTCTCAAGGGTGGTCTTGTAATCTGTGTCTTGGAGAAAACATTTGGATCGCTGCTGCCAGACTGAGACAGGTGGCCACTCACCCAACCAAAGCTCTTCTGGCAAAAAGCTCTATCCTGTAAGACCACTGTGACCTCAGGCATTGATGTGGTAAATGATGAGACTAAACCAAACACTGCTCTTCCTAATGGCCTTTTGGATGCTGTCCTTGAGCAATAGGAAAGAGCCAAAAATATTGTCAGAGCAGAAGGCTACTCTATGTCTGCTGCCAAGCAAGATGTTCTCATAACTCTGGTAAGATATAAGAAATTATTTTTCTCTTCACAGAAAGATTGTCTTAATCCTTTGCATAGTGACTGTCAGATGAGTGACTGCTTTGATTTTCAGGTTTCTCGGCACTTTCTTCCTTCATGATGCCCACAGACATGTGGAGGAAGTAGATGCAGATGATCTGTTTAAATACCAGGTGCCTCAAAAGGAAAGAATTAGGAGATAGGAGGCTCTTTCCACCGCCTTTCACTGCCTTTCAACTGTGCTTTCAGAATAGCAGTGCACAAGTTAAATGAGATGGGCGAAAGCCACTTCCTTGAGAAGGCACAGGTGGGGAAAGGAAGCAAGCTCCAAGCCCTCAGCCCAGCCTCCAGCTGATATTTTCCTCCTCACATGCCAGTGCTCAGCAGCTGCTTAGTTGACATTTCAAGGCAAAAGTTATCTATCAGTTGTGTGTTTGTACAGCACCTAACACAGTGGAGCACTTCTCCTTGACTACAGCTTGGAAACATTATCACAACACAAACAGTAAATAATAATCAGGTTAAAGATAGCACTGAATTAAACCAGAGCAATATGTCTATTGGAGGCCAAACGGTACATAGTGCCAGCTCAGGCAACTGGCTCTCAAAACTGAAAGAGAACATTCCTCCATAGTAAAATAAACACTACTCTTTTTCTCTGGAGCTAGATAAAGTATTGTGTGTTTCTGATAAATCCATATGGTTTACTTGCTTGCATGAAGAACAATTCCCCAGATTTCTTCCTCAGAAGTTGCATTATCAATAAATGCCTGTGATATCAGTCGGGTTCTTTAGCCCACACATCCGGCCAGTATCTTAATTGTAATAACTTCACATCCCCAAAAGCCAATGCAGTGATATACAAGGGACCTGATTCCAACCCCTAACCTCTCAGAGTCCGGAAAGTCTTTCAGCATTCCTGCAAACTTACATAAGAGAGAAGGAGCAGATAACATTGTATGCTTGCAGTTAAACATGCAGGATCCTTGTGCTCTCTTGCAGAAAGGAGTGGAAGAATAGCCTTTTAGGAAGTTGTTCTGAATTAGAAAATGGCCTTACAACTGAAGAATTTGGAGTGCAAACCCAAGGACCCCTGGGATTGTCTGAATTGTTTTTTTTCAACTCTCAAAATGACTTAATTACACTTTTGTCTACAGTCTATGACAACCCAAAGCCTACTGAATAAACTGACAAAATACTATATGTGGTCTTTATATTTACTGAGCTAGGCCTTACAAGTAGCATCCTATGAAGTGGACAGAGAATAGCCTTGACTTACTCTTAAGTGGAGAAGGAAATTGTCTTCGCCTAAAATGTTTCCTTTAATTTAATTTGCCTTTAGAATTGGGAATTACGGAGCAGAAATGGGAAGCCAGACAGGTCTGACTTCCATTCCTGGGAAGGTCATAAATGGCCCTGTACATCTCTTTGGAAAGAGTCACCTTTGTGGAAGGGACTGTCCATCTCTGGGCCTCTAGAGGGGGTGTTAGTAGCACAAGGGTGAAAGGAATCCTATTGGCCTAATTTTCAAAACACCTGAATTTTCAAAAGCCTGTTACAAGATGCCACTCTAAAGGTTGTAGAATAAATGAACTAGAGGCTAGAAGAGGAACTAACTTGGCCAGAGGATTACAGTCAGCCTTGGAGAGTCCTCAGGGATGGTTGCTACATCATTATTGTTAATGATGAGGAGAGAAGAGAGTGAATGGTAAAATGTGCAAGTTAGCAAATAGTACTAGGTATTTCTCCATAGGCAAATGCTGTGCCAGGTTCAGAAGGACCACATGGGCATACAAAAAGGTGGAAGGTGACCTCCAGGTAGGTAAATGAAAGGCAATGCATCTTTGGAGAAATAATCAAAACCATGCCTTCATGATGCTGAACTCAGCTTCAGTGCAGGAAAGAGACCTTGGCATCATCAGTGTAAGTCCTCTGAGATCATCTGCTCAGTGTGTAGTGACAGCCAGAACAGCCAGCAAAGCACTGGCCATCACAAGGAGGAGTATGGATAATGAGAGAAAGGAGTGCTGTTTTCCTGCTACAGAAAACTGGTGTAGTGACAATACCTGGGGCAGGTTCTGCTGTTCTGCATCATGAGGAAGATGTAATGGAGCTGGACAAGATCCAGAGAAGGGCAAGGAAAACAGCTGAGAGGCTGCTGATTGGGGGATATCTTATGAAGAGAGACCAAAAAGAGGGAATAGTTTCAATTAGGAGACAAGAAGGGTGGGCATGTGGTAAGGAAATGGCGACGGTAAGAAAGGAGATGGTAGAAGCTTATAGAATCACAAAGGTGGTGGATTAGGCAAAGGTAGAAGGGTTATTTACTAAATTCCTTATTTCTGGAATTAGGGGAACACTTGCTGAAACTACCAAGAAGCCAGTTTAACACAGGTAAGAGAATATGCTTCTCCTATGTGACTGGCAATGAAGTTCTGGGATTTGTTGCCACAGAAGGTTTCAGGCAGAAGGTGTCTGCAGATTCAGAGGGAGATCAGAGAAACTCGGTGACAGCAGATCCACAAGTAAAGGCCAAAGAAAACTGTCCCCCATATCCATCCATGGTGGTTCTTGGATGAGAACGAGCAGAAGAGACCACAGAAAGTGGCCCAGCCCATCTTGCTGTCTTTGAATAGTGTGACCTATGGATTGCCACTGCCTGAGATGCAGTATTGGACTAGGTGGACTGCTGGTCTGATCCAGTGTGTATCTTAAGTAAAGACAAGTAGTGATTTTCAAAGCTGTGACAATCAGTCACATCTTTCATTGATGCTTTATCTAAACCTTTTAGGCTACTTGAAGGAGCTCTGCACCACTTCACGCACCTGCTAAATCTTCAGTACTGAGTTCATTGGGAGCAGCTGGTGCCATTTACTGCCAGGTGAGCACATTTTGCTCCCATTCCTTTTGTTTCTTTACTCCAGTTGCTGTTTGGTTGGCAACAAGAACTGCACAGCACTGCTTCTCTGTCAGCTTCTGGAGAGAATGGCTGCTTTTGGAGTTATGTGAGTATGAAGCAATTAAAAATCTGATTAACTGTTTTTTTAGGGACAAGGGAGGTAGAAAGGTGCCAGTCTGTTGATATGCAGCAGCACCATTATAGAGACCATGGCCTCGTGGAAGAGCACTGCTGCACTCAAGTGTACTTTTGGCTATGTTTTTTTCCTGAACTCCTTCTGTATGTGTTAATGCTCCTGAATTTCAGGAGTATACAAAATAATGAAGTGAGATGGCATTGCTGTACTTCAGTTAGTAATGCAGGTACTTAATTACTACAAAATTTAAGGGCAATAAAATCTTATTTCAGGAATGTTTTGAAGGGGTCGGCGTGAGGATGATCTCACAGGTTTTGGTGAGCTAAGGAGCTAATGATGCTTGAGTCTGGTAATGAGGAATACTGTCTTCTGGACCTGAAGGTTCACCTTGGACTTTTCCCTAGGGCTGTAGCTTTACTTTTTTTTTTTTTTTTTTTTTTTTCATCCTTGAGACTTATATTAGCACCCAAAGGGACTCCTGTGTTTCTTTGGTTGTGTGGGATGGATAGTACAATTACATTGTAAATGTAATTCCTTGATTCTTGCATGGTCCCTGTGAAAAGGAAAAATTATCTGGGGTGAAATGCTGTTGGAGACACAGGGGAAGAACTGGAGTGTTATTTCAAGGCAACAAAAGTGTGTATCTAGTTCTGATCACTATTTGTCTGTTGTTAGTAAATGAAAGTATTGCCAGGTTTAAAAGGCTGATCCAGCCTACAGGACAGGACTGTGGTTCATTTTGTGAAATCTCAGCCAGCAGAAAGTGGTACTAATGTAGTCAGATCACATTCTGAAGTCAGTTTGATACTCAATTACCAAGCAGAGGAGTTCTTAATATTTTTTGTCTAGACAAAGTAAAGAAACATTGTTGTAGCAGAAGAAAGCAAGTTCTTGAACTTAAACATGCCATAACTTTGCAATAATTTTGATTTTACTTAAGGTTAAAGTTAAGAGCTCCTCTCTAGTTACAGCAGGTTGAAAATGTATTAATGATCTTTCATTTTATGTGGTTTATTAATGTCCTGGTTTAAACTGTTGTTAAGGGTTGGACCTTGTTACCACTGAGTACTATGCAAGCCATTAAAAAAAAATGGTTGTTTGTCTTGCCTAAAATAGTCCAACCTTTGCCCAAAGCTATATGAGCAATGTGTCTGGGTCATATGTATGAATATGGGACAAAACAGAAGATTAAATGTGCTGACTACCAGGCCAGTTTTGAGTGTTTGTAGGAAGAACAGGACAGGCAAATTTGTGGATTGCATGAAGTCTTTAGTTTGTACACTTCTGAAAATCTAAGGAATACTTCTAGTAGTTGTTAAGAAGGAATTTGCTTTTTTCCTGGCAGTTACTCTCATCTACCAGGTGTGTGTGGTCTCTTCCCTTTCTAAGGTTGCCCTTTTGTTCTGACTTCTTTAGCCAAAAAAAAAGCTGCTGGACAGCTTTAGTCTGTTAAATAGTCCACATTACTTACACGGCTACTCTCCTCACTGACCCTTAACAGTTTAGTAACGATGAACCCTAAGAGGCTCAGCCTTAATCTTCTGTCTTCAAAGGAGCTGGAGCTGCTGCAGAATGTGGCCTTTTGATTGTGGCTTTCCTTGAATTTTAGAAACCCACCTTTGTCAGCAGGTCACTTCCATGCTTTTATCTAGATGCTGACAACAGCAAAATTAATGCAAATTACATAGGCTTGTCTGAGGGCTTTCATTACTCCTTGATGCTTTGCTCTTCTCCTGGCATGAGCTCTCTCAAATACTGTGTTAAATAGCAGGCTACTACCTAAGGGACAAAATGTTCAGAAACCTTGGATGCACAGCCCAGAGAAAATATGCTGGCCAAGGAGCACTCTGTCTTAAGAGAATGGCTTTTGTATCTTTACTCTGAACGGAGGAAACATGGCACACAATCAATGTGATGAAACTGTCTCAACATGTGGTTTGAGAGACTGTTATCTGTAGTCTGCTCAGATGTCAAGACTGGACCCAAAGAAAGCTTTTTATTTAGGGAAAACAGAAACTTTCAGCAGGTCAGGGCTACTGTGCTGGTGCTCTCAGTAGATTATTCATTTATTTATTTATTTATTTATTTTCCCCAGGGATAGTAGTGTTCTGTCATGGTTTTGAAGGAGTACTGTTTCCCACTTCTTACTCTCCTTGATTTCCTTGGAGCACTGCTCTAGGCAGTAAGTATAGAGGGGAACTGTGGACATGATCATGGACCTGGGCTGATTCAAAGATCATGCACAATACTGGTATTTAAGGGTAGTGAATCTGATCCTTTCCTGTTGCTCCAAGATGCACAAGAGTATCTCTCTGGCATACAGAGACCCACACACCTGCTGTGCATGAGAGCTCAGTAACAGAGAGAGTATTTTTCTCCCTGGAGACAGTCACATAAAAACTTCCATCAGGGTTTCCTGGATGCTCATTCCCACTTCTGCTACAGACTGCAGCAGCTATTGGTCTCAGGGTAAATACAGAGATGTTCACTCTCATCACTCACTGGGACAAGTGGCTAAGATGCCAGCTTACAAAGACTTATTTAAAAAAAAAAAAAAAAGAAAGAAAAGGGGGGGGAATGGGACAGGATCACATTGTAAAAATAGCTTCCTTGCTGTATCTAGACTCCAAAGCTTAGACTAAGGTGCTACCCATTGCTAATGTGCTGCACTGGAATCATGCATGGACACTGCTGCCCCCTTTTCCCTGGGAGCACCAGTGGTGCATCTGGGCCTGCTGTCTTCTCTCAGATGCTTACACCAACACTGCTGGCTTCAGTCAGGGAAGGTTTGCAGGATCAATCCACAAGGGTCTGTGTAGGGTTTTTCTGCACTCAGAAGCCTTGCCTTCACTGTGCGACATTCCTTCATATCCTGTCCTCTCTTGCTGACCTTTTTTCCTTGTTTTCCAAGTGACTGACAGCCCTTTAAAACACAAAGCAACAGGATAGTATCGGATGTCAGGAGGAAACATTGTCATCGGTTTGGGATATCATTATTGAAACAGCTTCAAGTTATCAACAGCTTCAAGGGAGAAAAATGCTGATATTTGTTTTTTGCCTTGTATAGTATTCCCCATTCATTAATCCATTTCTTGACTCTCTGACCTACTTTCCTGCAATAATAGTTCTCTGGAAGATCTAATATTTCTTATCCCAATGTCTGTGTCTTTGGGCTGAAGATTTTCAATTCTGCTTGCTGGCAAACCTTTCCGAGACGCTTCTGACTGTAACTAGACAAGACTTTTCCTTCCTAACAGTTTGGAGATCATGTCTTAATCTTCCCTTTTTAATGACTTTTCCTCATTACTCATGACAGCTGCTAGAAGAACTAGAAAATAATCCCTGGAGGAATTATTTTATTTTGCTGAACTTTTAGGAACCAGAGGGGTGCCATTGTACTAGACGTCTTGTCTCCATGGTCATCACACTAATTCTTTGTATAAAACATGACCAAAAGTGGTTTGACTGTAGTAACTAGTGTCCTAAAGCCTGCCATCTAATAATCACAGTTTTGGAAACATTCATTAATTGCATTCTCAGCAGCCTGGTCTCTAATTTTGCTGTTCTAACTTGGTCCTGCAATAGCCACTGTTCTTAATGAGTTAATTACTAGCCTCACTTTAGTATTGTAGAAACTGATAGAGATTGCATTAGGTGGCTGTCTGATTAAACACTGAATACGTGGTAGAGAGAGAAATTAGGTCTGCATCTGACTCCTTAGTTCTATTTGGATGACTAGGGCAATCTTGCTTTTTGATTCTGTAAATTCATCTAGTTTTCCCTAGTGTTTTCATATGGTATTAGGGAAGAAAATAACAAAAGCTGGGAACAAGCTGTTGATAGGCAAATAAGAACTTTCCCCATGCACACTCCCCAAGAGCTAAGGCAAAAATTTATCCTTGAAGTGATGCTAGGACTTGAGCTGCCTTAAAATGCTGTCAAGACCATAGTGGGTAAGAAGAATTTGTGAACAGTCCTGATGTAGAAGGGAAAAAAACCTAGCTGTAGGGGCAGGGAGCAGTGGTGAGAACAGCTCACCCAGGAGCAGGGACCTTTGCTGTGTAACAACTGCAGTGGTGAATTTGGGTGTTGTAATTGCAACAGCTGCAGTCCTTGCCAGCTGCCAGAACTACGTGGGTGAGCTATTTACAGTTAATAAACTTGGTGCACTTTGAACATCAGAGAATCCACCCATTGTAATCTGAGGGTGATAATATGGGCCACGGGTAGTCCTGCCCTGAGACTGGTAACCCCTGGTGCAGTTTCTCAGTTGCTGTGGGCCAGTCTGAGGCCACCATGCTCTTCCTGCTCACTCTCCCTTTCTGTCCCCTCTCTGCTCCATCCTTTGTGCTACCTCTAGTGGCTGTGAAGTCAACTTGAAACTACCAAAAGAACTGTTTTTTTCAGTTGGCTCCATAACTGCAAGATATTGAATGAAGTGAGATGTCTTAGCCAGAGGATAAGAAGGCTGCCCTTGGTCTGAGTGGGTGAAATCACCAGATTATAATCAGGATCATCTAAAGCACCTCTCCTGGAGATCCCACGTGGTCCTGAATCAGAAATGTTGGTGTTTGGAAATTCCCATCATTAGCATTTGTTTTGTACCTGGGATAAAGCAGCATTTTCAGGAGCACACAGAAAGGTGGTTTTTTTCCCCACTTGTCATACTGGAAGTTGAAAACCTTGAAGTCTACAACCTGCTCATGGGGTTCCAGTGACTTGATAGGAGAGAGGGTAGAGTCTAAAAAATAATATGGCGTTTGCATACCTTGCCATCCTGTAATGTGTAATGAAAGTCATGGTCTGACTAGCATTTTTTACTTTAAAAACATTTATCAAAGGGTCTCAGAGGTGGCAGCAAGCTCAGTATTTGAATAACTACATCATGCAATGTGTTAAAAACAAGACTCAAATTCCAATAATTGATGGGCAGCATTCAAATGGTAGGGGCAAGGAAGGAAGAGAGTTGTTTGCAAAGGTGTGATTTATGAAGATTAGAAAAAGGAAATAATATGGAAGTAACAACCTAAAAAAACAGCCCTTTAAGCAATAATCACTTGTGCTTTTTAAACTTTTTTCCAAGGGAAAAAACAGTATCTCTACAGACTAGGGTACAAATGGGTAAACTAGCTGACAAAATTAATAGTAGGTCAGTTGTAAACCAGCTAGTGAAAAGCAGAGTTAAACTACAGTAGGTTATACTGGAAAGCTGGTGGTGCTTCTTGCAGCAATTGGTTTTTAACTGCCCCCATATAAACAGCTTTTTGGCTACATGTGAAATGGTCTACATCCTACTGAAAGTGGTTTCTCATTTTCCTGTTAGGCCACTGAAATAAATCCTTTCTCCTCCAAATGTTCAACTCTACTCTGATTTTATGCTGCCTTTTGCTAATCTTCTCCTTGATAACTTTTTTTTTTTTTAATGGCTCATGTGGCTAATTCTGCTATTACTCCCTGTATCTGATATTTCCCTCATTGCTCAGACTGTGTCAGGGTCTTCAACCCTGTGGTGACCACAGCCTACAGATGAGTGCTTAGACTCAGCAGGGCCCTGTCCACTCCTCAAGTTCATACATTTGTGCAGGTGTCAGGTAGAATCTTGGCCTGTGTACATTGTGACCTTACAATGAAGATGACAAACAAGGACAAGGGCCTAAAAGACAAATATAATGTTAATAGAGTGTGTAAATTGACTGTACTCCAGTATTGACACACTGGATCTGAGCAGAGAACTTTTATGCAGCACTTTCCAAGTGCTGCATAAAAGCAGAAACTGTCATAATGGCAGAAAAGCAAATTAAAAAGCCTTGCAAGAGCTGCTGGGTAGAACACATGAGCACACTGGAACCAAGAGTGCATCAGCCAAGAGCTTTTGGAAAAAGTTAGGCTTGGGGGTGATGACATGATGATAGCAATTTAAGTAAGTGAAAGGAAATTGCATGAAAGAAAGGAAGAGGTTTATCTGGATTATCTAGAAAGTGAATGAACAGAGTCTAGCCTAAAATTAAAAATGGAAAAAGAATCAGGCTAGACATAGGGGAAAAAAATTCATAACCTTGAGCATGCCTGGAATAGACTGACAAACTGTAGCAGAAGCAATGACATGGGTGGGTGAGACTAGATAGGATAAGACAATGGCAAGAATAAAGTAAGGAAATAATCTTTGTGGTGTGGACTGGAGTGGATGACCCAACTCATGTTTTTCCAGGCCTGGCTGCCTATAAATAGTTCAAGGGAGGCAGTACGTAAAGCTGATGCACTTGGCAGTGGTGGTTGGCTATGGGGGCACAACATGATAAGTTCCTTGTGCTTCTGCCTGGTTTTGCAGAGATGTGGCTGTGAGGGAGTGTTGCCAGCCCAACGCTTGCTAGAGGTCAGGTTGCACAAAGTACCACGAAATGCAAAAGAGATGAGCCACTGGTCACAGCTGTGGCTCTCAGCTCTTCCAGGCTCTAGGAGTATCAAACTGTAACTGAAATAGAGGTCTTGGATGCCTAAGTTGCCTCAAGCTGCACAAGACTGTTATTCACAGGTCCATCATCCTTGATCCAACTTCATTATTTGTATGTCTGCTGCCTTTAAACAAATCCTTGCACCTTGCTCCATCTCCAGTGTGGTGACGTGGACTCTGCACCCCAACAGATATGAATGGGGTGGCTGCAGGCTCACTAGTATCAGTTTCACACACATGCACAAAAATTCACATATGCGCCTATTTCTGTTGGGTTTTATACAACAGTGGAATGAGAAAGAATGAAGGCTATGAGAAGCATTAATTCGTCATGCTGCTTTTTTGTTTGCTCATGATGTCAGGGCTTGGGAATTTATTTTTTTTTTCCTGAAATGTGCATTAATGCAACTT
The DNA here is from genome assembly GCF_020740795.1 of Apus apus. Classification (NCBI taxonomy): domain Eukaryota; kingdom Metazoa; phylum Chordata; class Aves; order Apodiformes; family Apodidae; genus Apus; species Apus apus. The sequence goes on along the minus strand of NC_067283.1, from coordinate 66,360,821 downwards.
CAGTTACTTCAGAGAGACAGCAAAGGAAAATGTCCATTGGAAGACTTTCTGGCTCTTTCTGTTTGGTCTGGATGATAATTTTTTTTTTTTTAATTTTGTAGCACTAGGGCTGTGCTAGGTTAAAATGAACCTTTAAAGGAAGTAACCCTAAATCAACCTTTGGGTCCATGCTCTCAGCCCAGACGGAAACGGAAGAGAGATCTTGAAATTCTCCTTCTTGGAAAGAGAAGGGGGTCTGCTGGATCTAACCCAGAGAGTCAATTTTTCCCATACTTGGCATTCAGTGAGCTCTTCAGAGACTTGCTGCTGTGTGCCAGAGACATACCAAAAGGGGAGAAGCGAGGTTTTGAAGTCCTGCCAAATACTGCATGATGTTATGCACCAAGGCGCTCCCTGCATGCCCGTTGGGCAGCTAGTATTGGCATGCAAATACTTAGGTGGCAATCATCTTGCATTTACGTGGCTCTTTACATGAGAAACACTGACCCAGGAAAGGCAGCGAGAATTTTGCTGCCCATTACTGCTCAGAATAGACATGGCAGATTCAGAGGAACTTCTCAGGAGAGCAAGGAAAAAGGAGGGATGTCTGAGGAGGGAAGAGGTTTAAAAGGTGGCAAAGGCTTCCTTAAAATTGAAAAGTAAAAGGATTGGATTTCATGTCACTGGGTCAAAAGTTGCTGGGTTTGGGTGGCAAGGGAAGGGAGGAACTGCTGCAGTTTTTGGTCAGGGGGTGTGGAAACCTGTTTTCCAAATTTCCTGCAAGAGAGGAATTCTACAAAAAAATTCAGAACTGAAACATGTTCAGGAAAATTTTAAACCTCTTTTGAAGAGTGAGATCTAAGCTTCCAGACATCCAGAGAAGCCCGTGTTCCTGGGGTCTTTGATCCCCTAGCTGTGGCCAGCCTGACAATGACCTACCCTGGAGCAGGTATCTCTCCTTCCTGGTACTGTGCCAGGCAAGGCAGCAGGAAACACCTCTGGGACCGAGTCCTGTTTGTGCTTTATCAAAAGACTGTCAGACCCATTTCCCAAAAACATTTCCACTGTAAATTGTCCTATTCCAACCTGTTTCACTAGAAAATTCCTAACATGTCCTAGTTGCTATCCAAAGACACTGGAAGAAACTAAAAGGTAGCAAGTTTAAAGCTGAGAAAAGGAGCACTTTTCCCCTGTGTGACATGAAACATTGCAGGCTGTTGCTGAGGTCAGGAATTTATCAAGATTCAGGAATGGCTGTGAGTGTATGCTGATGATGAGCATATTGGTAATTCTAGTATCCAATGCTACAAAAGTAGGTTTGGGAAGGGCTGTTTAAGGTGGGACCTTTATTCATCGTGCATGTTACAGTGGGATGAAGTGTATTTGTATTACATATAGGTATATACTGCAAAGGCAGATCCTTCTCGCTCTCCCATATACACATCCAAAAAGTTTTGGTGCTCATCATTATAAGAGTAACTGTTATAACTTATATGTTGTAAGAGTAACAGTACTGACTTACTGGGATCTCACCCTGATTCAATGGGAGAGGTGTAAATGTTAAGCCTCCCTATTAAATGTGAAGTTTCATCTCTGATGCGTCGAAGAAGTGAAATCTGAGGTTCTGTTCTCCTGGCATTCTGAATTGCCTTAGTAACAGAAAATGAGGATTTCTTTCTTCACAGGGGTTTGGGCTTATGTTGTTGAGTCAAAGGAGATGGGCACTGGGCAGGAAAGCTTTCTGGGGTGTGGAATCTGTGCGGGGCAGTTGTGGGTACAATAGGTCCCGGAAAGGGAGGGGAGTCTGTAGGAGGAATTGGATGTTTGGCAGATGACACTTCAGATTCATGAACTGCAAAGACACAGGCCAGGTTTACACTGGTAGACATTCCTGTCTCACTAATTTTGATAGGTGGGTTCTAGCATAAAAAGATCACCTTTAGGCATGATTCACCTCATCTAATTTTAGCTGCTTAAGACTACGTCTAGTCATCCAGAGTCTCTCTATCCTAGCAGAGAGAACGAAGCCTGTCTATTGGGTGATTCATTCCTCTTGTCTCCAATATCTGTCATAAGATGGGTTGAATCATCCTCAGAAGAGCTCATCCCTTTCCACTGACTGCAGCGGGAGCTCAGACACACCAGGTCATGCCAGATGCCTAATGCTGAGACAGCTCATGTGAGGTAAGATAAACCTCCCTCCCTGAGTAGCTGTGCTCTTACCAGCAACAACAAGAAGCACAGATAAGCCTATTTATTTTCTCTATGTGAAGTAAGTTGTACACACCAGGGGAGAGGAGGTTGCCTGCAGAGGTACCCAGCTGAGGTCAGCAAGATGTCACAGTTGTATTCCTCTCCCTTCCACCTTTCAGATTTTAATCTGTACCTGTGAAGACCTTGCCTACTTCTTGCTTTAGAGACTGAGTAGCATCAGATAGAGCTGAGAAAAATATTTCTCACGTACAAAGACAGGCTGAAAGAGCTGGGACTCTAGTCTGGAGATGAGAAGGCTGAGGCAAGACCTTATCAATATATATAAGTATCTACGGGGTGAATGCAAGGAAGACGGAGACAGGCTCTTCTCAGTAGTTCCCAGTGTCAGTACCAATAGGTACAAGCTGGAACAGAGGAAGTTGCATGCAAATATGAGGAAAAACTTCTTTACGGTGAGGGTGACAGAGCCCTGGAACAGGCTGCCCAGGGAGGTCCTGGAGTTTCCATCTCTGGAGATATTCAAAACCTGCCTGGGTGTAGTCCTGTGTAAAGTGCTCTAGGGTATCCTACTTCAGTGGGAGAGTTGGACTAGATGATCACCAGAGGTCCCTTCCAACTCCAGCAATTCCGTGATTCTGTGAGAGGAACACCTAAGTGTATCAACTCTGGTATGTCCCCAAGGTTTCTTGCTTTGTCTCCCACTATATCTGTTGGTCTAATGAAAGATGTTTAGTCTGCCTATAAACTTTGCCTACTTACTGTTCTTCCACCATCGAGGCAGCTACAAAGTCACCATTCTGCCAGACTGATCTTTGGTGAAGAACATGTACTAAGCCTGTAATGAGAAACTTGGGTTTTTAACACAGGTACTTGTGTACTGGTACCGCAAGCCAGCAGGGCTGCTCACGTTTTCTAAAATTAGAACATGTGCCTCAGTAAATCTCATTTTCATTTGAAAATGGTAACTTTGGTGGCTTTTTCACTCAAAAACTTGAGAGGCTACCCATCTATGAAACAGGCTCTTTGTGTACAAATCGTTTTCCAGAAATCTGGAAGTTTCTCTGTTAAGAAAAATCATAGGAAGCAGACAGGAATGACAATTAAAATACATGGGACAATATTGCTCATACAATGACTCTGTTGCTCGAAGCATGCAAACAACAACAACAAAAAATTCCACACAAAACCTCAGAGGAGAAACACGCAGGGAATTTCTGTATTTCGCAAATCCCTTGTTTTGGGTGGATATGTAACAGGATTTGCCATCCGGGAGGTTCTTACTCTTAGGTACACGCTCATTGTCCTTCTATGGAAATGTACAGTAAGTTGTGCAAATAGAGGCCGAGAGGAGACATCCGTCTCCCACCGGAGAGGAATGTGGGTGTGGATTGTGTTGGGCTCCAGCCCGGCCCTTCTGGGACCCTGCCCTTGTGCAAACCTGAGAACAATAACCACCGGAACATGCTCAGAAATCTCTGAGGAGGGAAGAAAAGGGGAAAAAAATAATATTGAAATAAATCGGAGTGGACTTTAACGTGCCGGTGCATCACTTGGTGCTATTTCCGGAGATAAACAGCGTGTGGGGATGGTGACAAATGTGTGTGGTGTTTGCTCACCTGCTCTGGATGCTCACTATGGGTAGCGGTTGATGTTGCAGCACAGAGAGAAGCCTGAGTGCCTCCTGAAGGCAAGCCATCCTGAGCTGAGCTATGAGATGCACACCCCCCCCCCCCCCCCCTGCCCTGTCACTCAATGGGGCATCCCTGAGCTGTGGGAAGGTAGAGGGCTGGAGGTGCTGCTGTCCAGGGGGCATGAGGAGGAGAGATTGAGAAATCTGCAGTGACTGAAGCACAATAATGTCTTAAAATAACCGGTTATGTATTTGCTGCCATCTGTCTCTGTTTTGCTCGCCCACTGGCTTAGACTTCACGCGTACCAAAGAGATTAAGTGTTGTGGTTTGTTTTTTCTCGTTGAGTGTGGTGTGCGTGCATCCCACACACACAGTGATGCGCACGTATTCCCCATGCTGTGTTTTGGAACAAACAGCTACTGCTGTATCTTCTTGTGCAATGCCTTCTCACTGGCATTTTCTCAATCCAGACTGGGTGTTTTCTGCAGGCACAGGCCTTCCTCATTAACAAAAAACAAAAAAAAAAAGCAGGGTCAAGAAGCCCTTGCAGGGGGACCAAAGCACTAATCCATCCTTCGGCATCTACAACGAATGAACCTGTGTTATGTTCCACCCCAGCACAGTTGTTGGCAGAGACAGTCTGCTTTGATGGCCAGGACTGCCAGTGGCATCTACAGCAAGAGAAACACCACCTGGTTTGATCAACAGGGTGTTATTGCAAGCAATAGCAAGGGAAGAAACATAGGAAACCAGAAAGGATCTCTGGGAGTAAGGGTCAGGCAATGATGCTAATTGGTATTTTAAGGCTGTTGGTCCTCATGTCACTGTTTGGTATTGGATGCAAACAGTGGGTTTGATGCTCTCAGGCTTCAGCCACTGTTGGTCTGCAGTGACTGTTGCTAGTGCTGCAACCTTGGAAAAATCAAGGCTGTCTTTTAGCTGTCATTATCTGGGAGATAAGGTTTGCCTGTGGGCACCCACACCTGAAAACATTTGCCTTTGACAAATGTCTCTCAGCCACTGCAGGTAGACATTGCTTTTTATTTTTTGCTCCAGTTTTCCCAGATGCAAATGCAGTAGAAGTAAGTAAACAGTGATTTCCATGATCTCTGGTTGTGTACTTCAGACCTTAACAAATGCAATGTAAGTAAAGCTGTTTTCCAGTGTAGATCATCTTAACTACCTGTTCTTTGTGACCCAAAGCAAGATGAATCACTTATGTGATTTTTAGGCTTTTTGATAGTGTACGTTGTGCTTAAGAAAAAGAAAACCAAACAAACCAACAGCATAAACAATGCAGAGGGTTGTTATAGGTGGCAATTCTGAAAAATGTTAAGCAAAGATTATTGAAAAATAGACTGGAATACAGACAAAGGTGATGGCTTTCTTTACTTTTAGCTGTTGTACTGCTGTAAATACACAGGGTAAGAAGTAATGGTTTACAGCATCGTGGGATCAGAGCATCCTCTTGTATGCTGAGCCTTTAGCAGGTTGATTAGTTTTGCATGGGGAGAATTATGAGGTATGGCCTAGACTGGTGCATTTCACTCGTCGTATCTAGTAAGTGTGTTACTTTATGTATAAACTAATAGAAAACATGACTCTTTGTAACTCAACTTGTTGCACCAAGTTTGGGAATGGTAGGAGGCAATTGTCTGGCATACTTTAGGTGCCAGAAACTGCTTTTCCATAAGCGAGCCTCCTTGGGCAGAAGCAGAGCTCTCAGTTGTGATAGTTTGGTTTGGTTTGGGTTGTTGGGCTTTGCTGTGGTTTTGGGTTGGTTGGGTTTTTTTGTTGTTGTTGGCTTGGTTTTTTGGTTTTTGGGTTGCTTTTTTTTCCCCAGCTGCAGGCGGGATTGTGTGACCAAAGCCATCTCCATGAGGAAAAGGGTGAGATGGACTAGCCAGAAAGCAGAAGGATATAGCATTCATATTTTTACCCTTTTAGAAGTGATCCGTTTCTGCTAGCTTCAGTTAGGAATTAGCTTTTTCATTTTTGGCTTCAGCTCAACTGTGGCAGTGGAGGGTGCAACAGCTTAGTGGAGTCTCTCACCTCCTCCCTGGCGGTGGTATCTGCTTTGAGGTCAGCCTGCCAGGGGCAATTTGGCTCTGTGGTTCACTCCAGGTACCCTGCCTTCCTTATTTTCCCAGGGTCCTCAGGGGTTCAGTGTCTCATTTTAGTCTGCTGGCGTTACCACACTGCCTTTGCCATTACCCTGGGCTCCCTTGATCCTGTTTTCCCAAACTCCTCAAACCAGCAACCTGACAACCACGGTGAGAGTTTTGGGAGAGAGAGTCAGACAACAAAACCTTGCCTCTGGACCTGCATATTTATTTGAGGCTGGCTTTTTGAGGCATGCAGCCTGCTGACACCCTTCAAAGTGACTGCCTGCCTTTCTCCCACAACGGCAGCTGGGAATGCAGAAGCCACCTTGCCTGGGGGTGACACTCTGAGTGACAGAAATCCTCACAGCAATTAATCTGCCTGCCAGCTTCCTGGAACTTGGGATAAAGACATAGATGGCTGCTCTGGGCAGGGACGAGGGAACAGTAGGGGTCTCTCATGGAGCAGCACAAGATGGGGTAGCTGGGTGATGGGAGCAGCAGCAGCCTGCTGGAGAAACACGCAGAGTCCACGGGATCCTTGCTGGTGGCTGTAGCTCAGGCTAGGCACGAAAAGGCAGCCTCCAGCCCAGAGCAAGCGTGGCCCAGGCACTGTTCTACAGCCAGCCCTGCCTGACTGCACCAATTAAACCAGGTTGTGCTTCTGTTTGCTTGCTTGTTTATTTGTTTTGAAAGGAGAGGGGAACATCTTTGTTGTACTCTGTAGCTGTAATTTGATTTGTCCGAGCTTTTCGTGCACTGTTGAGACAAGCTAAGTGGAAATTCCAGTTGCATGCTTTCATTTGTTCCCCCTTGGCATGCAGGTTACGGGAACAGGGCTATGGGCCTGTTGGCCTACATGTCATTAATCTTCTGGGAACAATGAAAAGAGAGCGCTTGAATGTGTCTTGGCTTTTCCGGCAGGCTCTGTCTGAAGGACTTCTCATTTATGTGGCAAGAATAACAGCAACAAAAAAGGGGAGAAAAAAAAAACAAAACACACAACAATAAAAAGAATCCTTGAGAGGAGAGGTCCTGTGTCCCTGGGTGTCTATCAGCATCATTGGATGGGGGCTGTATCCCGATGCCAGCAATGAATGCCCATCATCACAGCAAGGGGCAGGGGAGAGTGCTCCCATTCAGGTGTCCAGAACCCAAAAAGTTGAATAGATGCAGATTTGACAAGGAATTGTGGATATAGACAGCCAACTGTACCCCTAAGTTTTCTAAAAGCAAGGCAGAAGGCTGTCACTTGCAAAGAGGCAGGTTGCAGCTCAACATGACACTAGCTGGAGAGGAACCTTTAACTCTATGTATGGGATTTTCCTGTGACAAGTGCAACTTACTTGTCACACTTACCCAGTTGCCTCTCCCATGGGCTTTATGATGTGGGGTTGATGTTCAAGTAAACCATTACTGGCCTGAGTTTACAGGGAGCCCACCAGTATGAGGCCTGTAGGATCAGGGATTCACAGGCTCCCTGCTTCAAGAGTTGCTTCCCTGGAAATCTGGGTTTTAAGGTGGTATGTGTCAACTTTCCTTTGTAGGAATGTGTGCTTTAGCTCATCATTTGGCCTAAGGATTTCCAGACTTGCTGGTAAAATAGATCTCTGAGGAAACCTCATGGTGTTGATTTTAGGGCTGGGTGGGTGGCAAGAATTCCATTTTGCAAAATATTTCTGAGTGTTAACACTTGTGTCAGAGTGCAATGAAACCAAGGCTCTCTCAATTTATTTGCCAAAAATAAAATAAAAATAATATGGGGAAAGAAAAGGAGAAAGAAAAATAATACTTGCCACACAATAACCAACAGTTCAGACTTGTGGCTATTCACTTGAGAAGTGGGCTGTAATCTGGAAGAGGAAGAACACTCCTACCACCAGCCCAATCGCCATCCTGGGGTGTGCCTCCCTAGGCTGGAGGTCCCTTTCTGCACCCAAGAAAAAAAAATGGTTTCTGTATTCCTCACCGAAAAGCAAGCAAAAACAATGGGTCTCTAAGGAAAGCTTTAGTTTTAATCTACTGCCCTTTCCAAGGAAACACCCCCTCCCTTTTTTTTTTTCTTTTTAATCTTCCCTGCCATCTCCAATTATAGCATTATTTTCGCATGTTCTCTGCTATCAAAAGGATCACTGTAGATCTGGTGCCCTTGGAATTGCTTCTCTTTTTCCAATAGAAAAAAAAAAACAACAAACCACAAAACAGAACAACAACAAAAAACACACAAAAAAAACCCAAACCAACGATTGGAATTTCGTAAGTACTTCGTAAGAATTTCATAAGAATAGTTTGGTGTTCAGCTTTGCTATGAACAGTGTTTTGGCTTTGAATGTTAAATTTCTGCTGATCCTTCAGTGGATTAGTAATAAGCATCAAGCAAATGTCCTTACCTTTCTGGAAAATTGATGCTCTCAGGCGAAAAAGACAAAACGGGATGCATAAAGACAATTTACTGTGAAGAGGGGGTGTTGTGTGAGTGAAATAGCAACGTACTGAGCTGTACTGAGCCAGCTAGGAGGGAAGTGATGGCTGGAAGTGGGAGAGCAGGCTTCTTCCATCCTGCAGCTCCTGCCCTACTTCCAGGTCCCCCTTTGGTAGAAAGCCCCGGGTGTTGCCAGCAGGTCTCTTCAAAGTCCTTCCAAAGCATTTGGGTTTATGGGACCAGACTGGCACTCTCAACCTTACCAGCTCCTGCCCTCCCAACCTTAAAGCATGGTGTTTCCCCATATCCGTGTTCAGCTTCGGTCCACGTGTGTCGGTGTTCCCAGCTGCAAGGGTCAGGGAAGCTGAGCCCTGAGACCTATTTCCAGACCCACTGGAAGCAACCCGTGTCCCTCCACTGGCAAGTGCTGTTCACTGGCACAGCTGAAAGCAGCCAGGAGAGTGCACTTGGCATCTTGGGAATTATCTGCCCCTCTGTAGTATGGGCAAGGCGGGTTTGTCACGGTTATAACCTGGGAGACGATGCTAAAAAGTGGTCTACAAGTCAACCTTCAACGAGCTTGTGTATTGCAGTCTGGGTGCTCTGGCAGTGTATTTAGAACAAATAGTAAATATTACTGATAAGGAAATAATAACTTATATGTGCCAGAGATTTAATCGCGTGTTATTGGAATTTTCATCAGTGAAACAATTAAAGGATTAGACCTTTCAGAGTGAAACTGCCTGACTGAACGATGTGTGAGAATTTGTGTTCAGAGGGGAACTGCTGGGAGAACATCAATTTACGTGTCAGTAGGAAAGCTAGAAAATGTAAGTATCTTTGAAATAAAAAGTGGCTTGACAGAAATGTGTATTTTAAGGAAATAGTAATTTATATGCTCTGCAGTTTTAAAGATTAATGATGGGACTTTCCCTTTCTCAGAATTAAGGTACTGCAGCTTGACAAAGAGAAATGCCATTAGTGAAGCAGCATCTCTGAGAGTTCATAGTGACTAAATGAAAAATCTTGTATTTCTGAGTACTTATAGGAAGCCAGGAAAACCCAAGTATCTTCTAAATTCAGTTAGAAGTTTTATAGAAATTGAACTCAAGACCAATATTTTAGCATTGCTGGTAAAATGTTCTCAAGAAAACTGGTAACTTTTGTTTGTATCAAGGAAAGAAAGCAGAGTGTTCCCAATTCATGGCCATCAAATCTTTCACAGGAGCCAGTTTACAGCTGGAAAGGGAACTCTCCCAACCATGAGCCAATTTCCTAGTGAAAGAGGGAGAATCCAGGAGAGGGCCTAGCCCAGCATTGGGCTGGTGCATCTCCATTGTCATCTCCAGCCAAAAAAAATGAAGGGCAGAAGCCTCTGATGGATCTGAGTCTGCAAGAAGCTTGGCAGCAGTAAGTGTGGCTGAAGTGGACATCACCTTGGCCCCAATCCACCATCTTTACCCTGTTTGTTGGGCTTTTCACCAGAAGGCTGTGTGGCCATTCAGCTAGATTTGGACACACTGGAGAGCTGGGCAAAGAGGAATCTAGTGAGGTTCAACCAGAATAAGTGTAGAGTCCTGCACCTGGGGAGGAATAACAACATGTACCAGTACAGGTTAGGGGCTGACCTGCTAAAAAGCAGCTCCATGGAGAAGGACCTTGGAGTCCTGGTGGACAACAAGCTATCCATGGGACAGCAATGTGTCCTTATGGCCAAGAAGGCCAGTGATATCCTGGGGTGCACTGAGAGGAGTGTGTCCAGCAGGTTGAGGGAGGTTCTCCTCCCCCTCTACTCTGCCCTAGAGAGGCCACATCTGGAGTATTGTGTCCAGTTCTGGGCTCCCCAGTTCAACAGGGACAGGGATATGCAGGAAAGAGTCCAAATGAGGCTATGAGGATGATAAAGGGACTGGAGCACCTGCCTTATGAGGAAAGGCTGAGAGACCTGGGGCTGTTTAGTCTAAAGAAGAGAAGACTGAGAGGGGATCTTATTGATGTTTACAAGTATCTGAAGGCTGGGTATCAGGAAGGAAGGGGTAATCTCTTTTTTCAGTTGTGCCTTGTGACAGGATGAGGGGCACAGAAGTTCCACCTCAACATGAGGAAAAACTTCTTTACTGTAAGGGTGACAGAGCACTGAAACAGGCTGCCCAGAAAGGTTGTGGAGTCTCCTTTTCTGGAGAATTTAAAGAACAGTGTGGATGTGTTTCTGTGTGATCTGCCCTAGGTTCTGCGGTGGTCCTACTCTGGCAGGGGGGTTGGACTCTCTGATCTCCAGAGGTCACTTCCAACCCCTACCATTCTGTGATTCTGGGATGTTCAAGCTTAGCCAGACCCAGCGCAATCTCGTTCTTTGTTGTAGCTCCAGGTTCAGGTCCCTTTGCCATCAACTTTGAACAAGGGATTGAAGTAAGGCTTCTTGCTGGCCATATAAGCACCTCATTGCTTGACTTTCATGGGAGTTTCTCTCAGCAGCTTCCACTCTCCTCCCCTAAAAGGCAAAGATGACTGTTGATCCTATTCCACAAGTGGTCTGTTAAGGGCTAAAATTCACCTCTGTAAGTGGCAGCATTTCTCAGATAATAACACAACCTGACTCATGGTTTCCTTTTGTTCCTCCCTGCCTTTCTTTCATCCGCCTGCGGTATTTCATCTTGCACTGTTTGAAAAGATTTAGGCAGGGCTCCCTCCTTTGTTGTGTGTTTGCACACCTAGCACAGAGTGGGAAGACCTGAATCGTGACTGATACTCCTGGACAACACTGCCTCATACACACACAAACCAGCAACAGAGAGATAAGGGTCTGTTGGTACTTAAGATGTACTCAGCACTCCCAAGCTCCCCCATGCAGTCACCAGCCGTGCACTAGTGGAGTTCAGTCCCATGTGTGGTGGAAGAGGTTATCCAGCTTTAAGAAAGTCTTGGTGTGTCTCAGCTCCTCAAAGACATTTTAGTCCTTTGTGAACTGTTCTGCTCTTTGTGGTGATGGAGGCCACCACGTGCTAGCTGCTACTTAGTGAGGCATAGTGGGCTTAAATCCAGAGACGTCTAGGATCTAAATGTAATGGTCTTGCTACTGTAAGACAAGTAGCATTCAAGGCTCAGAGGAATGTATGAATGTGTGTGCTGTCTGTAGGTATTGTATACAATTTTAAAATAAATACATTCATGTTTGTTTTGCAAGCCTAATAGCTCTTTTGATGTGATTCATCTCGCTGTTTCAGTGACCTCATGTTTCTCTTGTATCTGTAGTGCATGAGGAAATCATCTGGTTCAGTAAAGAAGGTTTCAAACAGAATCTTTTTATTTCCTTTGAATTATCAGAGGAAGGCAGGATGGTTTGAAAGGAATGCAGCAGCTTGGAAACAGAAGAATACCGCTTTTATTTTTTTGCAGGTGTCAATTTGCATAGGGGAATAGTTGCTAGCAAGAGTTTTTTTGAATAAATTGACACTTACCAGAAATACCTTGGGCCTCAGACCAGCAAAGCTATTAAGCATGTACTCAACTTGGAACAGTGCCTATTTTCTAAGTAATTTATGGGCATAATGTTAAACAGAGGCTTAATTACTCTGCAAGATCATATAAAAGCAGGGCTGGAAAGGACCTCAAGAGGTGATCTAGAGCAACTCTGACAGCTGTTTCACAAACAGTCCTCCAATGATAGGGTTTGCACAGCCTGCTCTGGTAGCTGGCTCCAGTTGCTGAACTACCCTTTGAGAGAGTTTTGGGTTTTGTTTTGGTGTGTTTTTTCCAGGCAGCTAGCTCTGTTGTTTGTGCAAAATAAAATTCTCATTCACTGAGAGAACAACTAAGCTCTGTTCTTTGTGTATCACCCTTCTTATATGCTGTAAGACTGATAGCATCTCCTCTCTTGTTCTCCCCATGCTCCTGGTTCTGTACTGAACAAAGTTTTTCCAACCTTTGCTTAAATATCATGTTTTTCACATCGTGTGTCATCCCCATTGCTCTCTTCTGAACTCACTAGAGCATTGATCTCATCTTGAGAGAGAAGCCAAACTGATGCCCCACCAGTGTCACACAGAGCAAGCTGATTGCCTTGTGTTTCACATCCAGCCCTCCTATTGATACACCTCAAAAAGGTTCATCCTCTTTTCTTTATGCACATCGAGTTTCTGGTCCTCTGTAACCCCAAGCTTACTCCTTGGTGTACTGTCATTTCTCTGCTTTTTTTATTTTATTTGGGCATTAAAAAAAGTCTTGGCTGGATTTCATGCTGCTGATCTGAAACTCCTCTCTACTTAGGATCATTCACTAGCTTTATAGCTAGTGCTGTGAGTGCTCTGCTCACTGACAGTCCCTGCCTCTAATGAATGAGGTGAATAGAGCAGAGAGTAGGACAAATGTACAAAGGACTTCCCTGAATGTCATTCCTCCCTGACAGTGGATGACTGGTAACTGATTCACGAGTGCAGTTTTTTCACTCCATAGCACACTCAAGTGATCATATTTTCCTATTTTACTTCTCAGAATACTGTGTAGGAAAATGTCATCCTGTCTCTTCCTTACTTACTAGGCTACTTACCCAGTAAAAGAATTAGCCTGACATACCTTTTTTTTTAAAAAAAAAAAACATTCTGGCTGATATTTGTCAAAATATTGTTCTCTTGGGATTATAGCTTGGTTATTTAATTATTCATTCTATTATCTTTCTATTTATCAAAGTTAGGCAGATTAGTTTTGAATGCCTTGGCTTCTCATTTTTCCTCGCTGTCCTCTGCCATTTTCCAGCCCTCTGGGACATCCTCGTTAAACATTGAATTCTTGCAGATAATCACTAATAGCTCAGTCTGCTGTGATTAGTTCCTTAATTACACTAGCGTGAGATTCATCAGGCCTCATGAACTTGAAAGCATTTATCTTATCTAAATATTGTTGGGGCAATTCTTTTTTTATCTTGGCCTTTATACTTCTCACCTGCTAAATCAATTTCACAGTTAACTTTTTTTTTGCAAAGACTTGAACTACCTTCTGTGTTTCAGCTGTTATTTCCCCTCTTTACCCAGCAAGTGACAAACAGCACAGGAAAATTTAGTTGCTTCTGGGCGACTGGGAAGTTTTCTATACCCCTTGCTAGTGGCTATTTATTTTGCATTTACCTACTTATGCTGTTCCTCTATGTTCATTCATTAATAGAAGTCTACACTTCCATGTCTATGTTAATTTCACTGACACAGCAGTCTTTCACAACCTGCTGGTGCTGTCCTATTGCTCTTCAACTAGACTTCCATTTCTCCTCTTTGACTCGGACTGCTTTGTGGCTGGCCAAACGTAGGCTTGCATAGTTAATTTTCTGCACTTCTTTCCTCCAGAATTTCTTTCTGCAAAACCTGACCTACCATTCCGACCATGCTGTTGAAGTTTGCTTTCCAGAAGTTGGTGGTTTTTTTGTGGCATTTACTCTTTCCATGAACACACTCATTTTGTGACTGTCACCCCCCTTGGCTTACTTTTTAAAGCTCACATTCAAATCCTGCTTACTTAGTGGCACCAAGACTAAGGTGTGCTTTCCTACCCCCAGACAGATACCTATATTTCTTGGAATCACAATTTTTTGCTGTAGTACTGTAAGAACATGATGAGCTATGTCTTGCCCTATTCGATTAATTACTCAAGTGAATTTCCCCATCCCCAAGTCTTTACTTGCCTCTTGATTTGCAGTAACCTTGGCCTGGTTCGTGCTCTGCGAGTGCTGCCTTGTATGCTGAGGTCGGGCTCGGCGCTATTGGTTTCATTATGGGATGCAGGAGTCTGTAAGTTAAACCTCTTATGGAGCAATAACACCTCCAAATACTTCTTGACCCAGCTACCTTCCAGCATTAAACTGGGTATTGCTTATGCTTCAGTTCCCAAATCCAGTAAAGACTGCAAAGCATTCAGGCATCTGATGATGGCCAGATGCCTGCTGGTCAGCCCATTAAATTTCTTGTTCTTCAAATGTGTAATTGTGTGCACTTAATTATATGGACTTTGCTGTAAAGATTTAATGTTCAAAAGGTTTGGCAGTCCTGAATATGCTGGGCAGGTACCTTCTTTGTCTTGTCTGGAAACCTGATACCCCCAGGGTTCATTATTAAGATTATTAAATAGTCAGAGAGTCAACAATAATCTCATCCAGAGCATGAACTAGTTGTACTGCAAGGGATCTACCTTCAGCTACGTTGTCAGCCTGAGGCAGTGTCTCTGTCTAATGTTTTTCTTTTCCTATCTGCAAGGAAATGGAGAGGTGACCAAGGCAGAGAGCAGAGGGTAGCACGGTGTGATTTCTCCGGACCTCTGCACCTCCTGTAGATCTGCTCTTGCATTGCAGAGATGCCGCAGTGAGCCTGGCACCTCTGGGCTCTTGTGAACACATGGATCATCAGGCAGTGGCAAAGGTCTTCTCAAAAGACAAACAGCACTCCCAGGAGGGAGTGAGGGGCTGGCTGTGCTCCTTCTATCTTTACTGGCCTAAACATGGGGCTGACAGTACTTCTACCTCCTAGCTATTCTTAAAGCACTTCTTTTTGTGTACGTTGCTTGTTTGATCTTTTGCAGCGATGGCTGGCACCTCTGCCTGGCCCAGCCAAGGTTGCTGCCCCCATGCAAATCCTTGGAGTCCTGGATGGCTTTATCAGAAGCCTCCCTGCTCCTGTTTAATGAATGCCATGGTTACGAGCACCGCTAGACTGATGATATTCACATGCAGGAAACAATGCAGGGAAAACAGGATTTGCACGGCTCCGGCTGCACTGCCCCAAGAATTGCAGGAAGTGATTGTACTTTATGAAACCGTCTGTGCTCTGCTAGATTGTCTATAGCTTTTAAGGTCAAGCCATAGCACACCGTGTTTGAAATGCCCTTTGTAATAACGAGGACTGTTTATGAACCGGAGTACAGGCTGTATTGTTTACTCTGGGCTTTGGTTAAAAGGTGCTATATTTCAGCCTGTTTTGCAGGATGGCACGAGGAATCTATCATGGGCCTTTCTGGCATGGGCTTGGGCTGGGTTCAAAGGGAGAATGTCCATCATGTCATCTGAAGTATCCCCCGGCATGCAGAAAGTCACGCAGCAAGTATGGCTGGCTGCCCCTGGGTGAAGCCAACAAAGGAGCTGGGCGGGGGGGATGGAGAGGACCTGTCAGGGTCCTGGGGCGTTGCTCTGGGCACTTCCCACAGCAGCCAAGCTGCCCTCTTGGAGCAGTGAGAGGTGCAAGCCCCACAATGGATGTGTTTAACACATGGAGAGGGACAGGGCAGCAATGCAGGGGAACCACCACCCCTACCAGGTAACTAGGAAAGTTCTGGGAAGCAGCCATAAATTCAGAGTCTGTTGTCTGCTAATTCCCTGATCCTTTACATCACATGAGCACTTTTTGGTGCTCGCACAGGTCCATGCAACGGGGCTAGGGACTATATGTTTAGGCAAAACACGATTGCATTTTGAGTGGTCCTGCGCTGTTTCTAGTGACTGACTTGGGTTTAACAATACCAGGGTAAATAAGCACAGGGCACAAGGCTCTGGCAATCACATCTGCATGGCTCAAGATTGCCCTCCAAAAAGTTTTTCCAACAGATCTCTTGCTTTCTGTTGCACTGAAAGTTCCAAACCCAAACCCTAGCTGCTAGCTCTCTTTGGGCTAAAAACATTGCTTCTTGAAAGTAGGTTGCTTGTCAAACTTGTCAATAACCCAGAAAAGCTGCGTTCAAAATGAATTAGTGCTTTCCACTTCCTGGCAGCAAAGAGGACCTGTCTGTGTGATCAGATCAGTTGTGCTCCCGCTCTAAGGACTGTAAGAAGCTTGGTGCCTTTTGGTGTGGTCACCAGTGACACTGCGGACATGTCAGAAATACCACAGGCAGTTAGTGACTTGCAGAATCTGAGGTGGATTGTGGAAGCCGAGAAGCATCCTTCTTCAGATGTGAACCTTCAATTAACAATCACACCAGATGACAGGTGGTAAAATACAGGACAGCAGCACCAGGGGCATGCTGGGACCTGTGACAACCAGCAGTGTGTTGTGCCTCAAGTGCAGTTTTAACTTGATCAATACAAAGAGGTCCCTCATGGCAGATTTTGCAATCAAGATAGAACATGCTCACAGCAGGGAGGGCACATCCAGCAGGCTTTGGGAGAGGAAGATGGGAAACATGGCTGAAAACCCTCAAGGGCTCACTCAGTGTCAGTTTTGCTGGCCAGAGCCTGGGCTGTGGATGTGCAAACTCCAGTAGCAACCCCCAGGTGAAGGGGCATGAAACAAGCCCCTGCAGCAGCTGCAGAAATGTCTCAGCATGTTCTCACTCAAGTTCACTACCCCCATTTCCCAGAATCAATGAAAGTGGAAAGAATTTACCCCCTTCCCAAGATACAATGGAACTCTGGGCGCAGGTAAATTGCCTGAAACATGTCCTAAATCAAGCAGTCTGCTCTTGGTCCTGTTAATGTTGCTGTTTCTACATCAGAGGGGAAGATCTCCTGGCCTCAGAACAAGGGAAATACTTCCCTTGGGTATGCAAAATCACCTCCCTGACCAGGACCAAGAGAGAGCCAACCAGGCAGCCTGGAGGACAGCACTGTTTTCTAATAAATAAAACTCAAGGAGAGGAATTAAGGGAGCACATAATTGACATTTGGAGGAATGAAACACTTGCTTTTGATAGACATCTTTCACATCTCATCCCATTGCTCCTTTGAGTATTCTCATTTGTCTGTTTCATCCACCTGGTGATTCTTGACATGAATTAAAAATGTGAGTGAGACCCAATCAGAAAACTGATTTGTATGGAGTACTTGCACTGGAGTGTGTTCCCTGGGTTGCAGCTAGGCCTCCCCGTTGTCATTGCAACACCACTAACAGCTCCTGCCACCAAGGAAGATACAGGCAGGGAAAGGCAGCCACCACAAGCTCAGATACTGGTTTGGCAAAATACTTTGGTGCAGGCAGTATTTCCTCAGCAGAAAAGGGTGTTTGCCTTAGGTGCACCCTTTGCACATCTCCTCCCATTCACCCTCTCCAAGTCTTTCTTGGTGTCCAGAAAAACGGCTCTGATTCTTTCCCCTCGGTCTTTATCCAGATTCTAGTACTTCATGGCACTGAAATTTTAAGGAACCTCATTAGCAGACTGTACATCTCAAGAAGCAGGGGCAGCAGAGCTGGAGACCTGTGAACGATGATAACCCTCAATGTGCTGAGAGGTGGGAGTTTCTAAGAGAGCTAGGAACAGAGACCACAAGGTTTGGAGAGGGAACAGGTAAGACGTGGCTCAGGTTAACAAAATTTAGAAAGCAGAGGTTCTAAAGTATTAGTCACTTTGAAAAAATCTTGGCAAGTCTTTATCTACCATGAGCAAGCATGAAGATTTGAGCTTATTTTTATTGTTCAGCAGTTAATTGTGGTTAAGGGGTTAGACGCTGTTTGGACACAGAACACCATACTCTCCAGGGCATGCAAAGTCGAAAAGTGAAGAGGTGGACAAAGCAAATCTTAAAAAAAATAAAAAAAAAAGACTTGACTTTACGGGGTCTACTCATATGCCTGAGATTAGTAATGAATGAACTTTGCCAGATGAAGGACAAGTGCTCAGTTCTTTGCTGGTAGAGCCAACAACTAACTAACCCACTGGTCATCTTTTGGCAGGCATTGAAGAGTTTGATGCCCACGGCATTTGTTCATTAGAGCAGCTCTTGGGTGATTATTCTCAGTTTATCAGATATGATTGCTTGCTTCATTTCCTATTGGTTTTCTTCCTGGAAAACTGGAAGCATGTACCCAGGAAGATGATGACTGTATTCTAGAGTGCATACATCAACATTCTGAGGTTGAGAAATGTTTCTGTGTTTGCTCTACGTGGGAGCAACTAGGAGAATGACCTACTGAAAGCAGCAGAGCAGCTGTCTTTATTTGACACTCATTTCTTGGTCTTCTCTCTTTTTTTAATTTGATCACTTTTGCATGTCTGGTAAGACACAGAGGCACACAGGGGACATGTGCCAAAATGCAGCATGCTCCCAACCTAAGGGCAGAGTTTCCCTCCTTTTATTTGCCAAATGAGAAGTTGGTTGTCCAGCTTAGACTTTGAATGTGAAATACCTACTGAAGAGATAGTCCCAAAGCAGTGGTCAGCCAAAAGAATCATTTAAGCTATTCATACAGGGCTGGCTGCTAAATTAAGTGGAATCCATCAAGGAAAAGACTGAAGTGCCAGATTAGGACAGCTGATTTAAAAGCAAAGAAATGCAATCCAATAAACTAGGAATTTGAAGCTTAAGGGGGAAATATGGCAGAAGACATTTAAAGACTAGAAATGTCTAAATGAGAACAGAATGGAAAAAAAAAAAAACACAAACAAAAAAAAAAACAGCAAAAAACAACCACCAAGGACTAGAGGTTTGAGAAGTACCTGGAAGAATGGGGAGTTCCTAACTTAAGGCTAAATTAAACCTCTTTGTAGGGAGAAATACTTTCATCAGTTAGGAGACAGAGAAGATAAAACTGCCAAGGAAGAGAAAAAAGGAAAAACAAGATGTAGAGTATGAAAGAGTACAGAGCAGGCTGTCAGAGGAGCTCCTATAAGCCTTTCTTAAGCACCCATGGAAAAGGAGCAGAAAGGAATGAAGCCAGTAAATTATATTCTTAAGATAATAAGAAAAAAAATATTGGTAAAGTGCACGATAAACCTCTGTCCTGGCATTCTGCAGACAGGGTTTTAAGAACTGACTTGGTCCTGTAGAAGTGTTTGCAAATTCTGTGACTACACCATATGCAGCCAGTATTTTTATACTAAATCTAAAGTCCCAAATACTAATGGACAGAGGTTGGGAGCAGGCAAGTGGCATTGCAGCTGCCCACCTGGTTGTCTGTTTATATACAGCTCTGATCTTTTGCTCTCTTTCCTCTACTTGTCCTGTCCACAAGGTGATAAAATTGTAGGGCATTCCATTCACCACCCTTCCCCATGACCTTCCCAGGCACTCAGTGTGAGGATGTCTGATGCTGTAGCTGATGAGCAGATCCTGTGAGATGATCTGTAGTTCCTACCAACGACCAGAACACGGCTCTCTGGAGAACACACAAATAAAGTAAAAAAATACCCAAAGCAACCTGACATAAATTACACAGGAAACTTTTGACCGGTTTGGCTCCCTGCTTGTAAAAACAGTTTTTAAGAACTCTGCTTTACATGCCATCAAGATTAATTCCAAGGTCAGCAGACCATAACCCTTTTTCAAATGATAAATATTTGCCTTCATAACCTCAGCACAGCTTGTGCGACTGGGGCAGGAAGTTAACTTCCACCAAAATAATGTTGTTTGTTTATTTGTTTATAATGAGTGGCTAGCATTGGTTCCACAGACTCCACTGAGACACCTTAATACATGGCTCAGTTTTCTAGTGCAATATACTTTTTTGCTGCCATGGGCAGAACTGGTTACCTGTGAAAATCAGCTTGTGTTTATGAGTCACTTATCCAACTCTAGAACTTCACTCTAGATTGTAGGATTTTCTAAGCTTCATTTTTCTTAGAATATAAAGAATAATTCACACCATCATAATTTTAAAATACAAAATTCAAAGTATGTTAGTATGTTTACAGTTTCAGTTCTTTGCCAAATATTTCTTTCCTATTGCTTTTAGTTTTTATTGCTGTTTCTTATTGTCAATTGTTTGATTTCAATCAACACATTAAACCTCTAGGGCGTTATGCAAACTTGTTCTTGCCAACCCTGTCTGTTCACCAATCTTCATTAGTGTTGCTCTTACTTTAAGTATTATACAGAATTTGAAGTTCTTTTACTTACATTCTGGCATTCCAGCCTCTTGGATGCATTCAGGTGGTACTTTCAAGCTTTTCCTTACAGCTGTGCAGGCATCCTTTCTCTAAAGAGAAACTTAATAGCACACAGTCCCAAGAGCCTAGAAGCTGGGGTTTTAATTAGGCCATGAACTATTTCCCAACTCACAGTTAAAGTTGGCAGCATTACAGACAATTCAGAAGAGATCAGACCAAGGTATAATTGTAAGAACAGGCTGTAGAGCTGAGATATATATATATATATATCTGCATCTAGACTGTTCTGCAAAGTGCTTGGGTCCTCAGCACAATGTTTAAAATAAATAAATAACTGGAAGAACAGTATGTTTAAAGCCCAGCAGGAGTGAAAGTGCTTTTCTCTGTCTTTTATGTGAAAAGTTTGCACAGCAGCCAAAAAAAAAAAAAAGGCCTCATGAAAAAAAAAATTTCAACCAAACAAATGGCTGCTAAAGGAGACATTTACCTAAGACTCCTGCAACATGAAAGAAGCCCGTGGAGAGTTTTCTACATGCATTTTAGTCAAAGTGTGTGGACAGCTTTAAATAAACGTGAAAGGCTGAAATCCTCTACCACCACTATATATCCCCCTGGCTTAACAAGAAAATCCCTAAAGTATGTTTGTTGACAGACTAGTAACAATTGCAGAGTTAATACTGTTATTTACCACCCCACCTCCCCTTTTCTTTTCTTCCTCCCTTCCCCCTTGATGGTCTCAGATGCTTTGGCCATATGTGTTTTATTTGCTCATTGATTCAGCTCGACTCTGGTTTAATCCAGAAAAAAGAGTAAATGAGGCCTGGGTTTCTTTTTTATGATGATGACTTTTTGCAGGTACAGTTTGTTTGGAGATTAGGGAGGCCTGGGGAAAAGCAGTGTTTGAAGCATGTCTCCTAGGATGCCTTATTAAAGGATGGCAGTTTCTTATCACTTCTCATCACACAGCTGTGGCCTCTTAATTCCTGTTGTTTCTCAATATGCATTCTTTAAGCATTTCCATGTTGACAGTGATATAATTTGTGGCATGCCCTCCCCCCTTTCCCTTTCTGTTTTCATCTTATCTGATTTGTTGTTGCATTATTTCTTTGTTTGGGGGTTTTTCTCTGAACTTGCAGGGAGCTATTTTTAAGTTTCAAGAAGTTTTAAAACGGAAGAGAAAACAAAAATGAGGTTTGGTTTCGTTTGAGGAATAAGTAGCAGATTTTGGGAATGCTGGCAGGCAAGAATAGTATGGACTCTGGCTGGTTTTCAAGGAAGATGGACTGGTCCTAAACAGCTGTTTTTAAGAAATGGAGTGCATGTGGAAGAGCAGTCCTGAATTGTTCTGAAAACCTGAGGTGATGAGGTTGCATTAGTTTACGCATCTAGCGTGTAAAGCAGAGGCTCAGAGCAAGCACCTGCAAACACCTTCAGCACAGCAGAGTTCAGAGGTCCTTGGAGGGTGAAGATCCCAGAAAAAGGGTTGGCAAACCAGGTTAGAGAACAGGAGAAGCATCAGAGAGGCAATGCAGTCCTGCTTGACACAAAACAAAATTTGCTCCATAAGTGGCTGAACCAGAGGCCCCTGCTGGAGCAGTCTGCTCATTTAACTGGAAGGGAAGAATCTGAACAGCTGGAAGTCATGGCTAATGCATATTGCTCCCCCTAGGCTAGAATGTACTTAAGATTCTCCTTGGTCTCCTTCTCCAGGAGGAGTGCTGGCAGCACCAGGAGCTTTGCTCCCTTGGGTACTCTGGTGGCTGTTCACCTTTGGAGCTGGGGTCACACACAACCCCTCAAGTTTTTCACCAGCACTTCAGGGACCCATTGGAATACTTTGCAATGTCCCTGAAAGGTTATTGGACTTTGAATTTTTCTTTTCTCAGCAGCTGACCATGTGTCTAGGTATGAAAAAATCTGATCTCCCCTCTTTTCTCAGCCTATGTCCTCCCTCCCTAGTTATATAGTGTTCACCATGACAATATGAACACTAGGAGTAGGAAAAGAAGAAAATGGGCATCACTAGGAATATGATATCTTACTGACAAAGTAGTTACTTTTACCAAATTAGTGACTATAAAAAAAAATAATTAAAAACTTTTCCCCTTAAAATTACCTGATATTCCTTCCAGCCAGCTCATACACTGGATATAAATTAAATAACAAACTGTAACAGAGCCAGTAAAACTGCTAAAGAAAGCACCCACAGAACAGTTCAGACAAAATAAGGAAGAGTTTGCAATGGCCAAGACATTACAGCACCCTCTGAAATTCCCTAATATGTCTGTCCTTAGAAGGTCAGTGTGGAGAATTATCAAGCAAAGCAAAAACAGAACTGCACAATAGAAACAAATGGGCATACAGAGAAAGGGAGGGACTTGGTGCTTTTGCATTGTGTACCCACAGCATACCCATTTTCCTTGGCTTTGCTGCTGTTTTCCTTCCTTCTAGGCATTGCTACTCAAGTTTTCTACTGACAGCTGTGGCCAAAGTGGAGCAGTTGTCCCCTTCATGGTCGAGGCTTTCTTTTTGCATTGGAGTATGGAATCTTGACTTCTTCACTTCTAGTGAGATGTCTTCCCCCCCTTCCTAAAGTGTACCTACTAAATTCTTCCTTTTTAACATCCCAGAGTGACTCAGCTGTCTCTGTGATAGGACTGTTACAAACAGAGAAGATCCTGATAACTCACCAGCCAGGCTGTGTGTGTTGATTCTCAGTTTGGTTTTGCTAATGCCTTTTAAGGATGAAAAAGCAAGCTAGAGATCAGGCTGGTGATTACTCTTGCCCTGGGCCTTTGGTCTTGCCTCGGCATATATGCTCAGGTCACTTGTTGAAGTACCCTGCTGTCAGAGCTTGCATTTGCATCCCTCTAACAGGGATGGTGTTGGAGGAGGGAAGAGGAAATTGTGTCCCTTACACAGAGAATCCAGAAAGGAGTGAGGCAACACAGATGTATTTACTGGTACTCAGGCTAAAACATAGCATGTCTCTGTTTCATTTTAGGTGTTTTTTTTGGGTGGGAATTTCCCATCAGAAAGAAAAACTGCAATACTTCAGAGTCAAGACATTAGGTCCTTGCTTCTGATTTCCTCAACTGTAAAAACCAAATAAAACTATTGGACTTGCTTACTGCTTCTGTGGTTCTGGACAGATTTCTAAACTGAGAATGATAAAAAAGTTACCCTGCAAAGTTGCCTCAGTGCATCTCTGACTGCATCCCTCTGAAATGAGGTGCTCTTCTATATATTTCATGAAGAGTTTCTGGGTCTGTTTTTTGTATAGCTCAGTGTTTGTTGTTCAAGGCTGACCACACAGCAACTCGGTTGCTCCTCACGGGTCATATTTGTCAGTCTTTTGCCTCTTGCTCAGCTTTGGGCCAAGCCCACCTCACTTATCTCCTTCCTGAAACACAGCTGCCAGTAGCAGATTCAGTGTCCAAGCTGAGGCCTCAGCAGCACTTGGTGAGGAACAGATTTGAAGAGATTAATATGAGTATCATGAGAAGCTGGATCAGAAGGCTTCTCTGGGAGTTTTTAATGCTTCTTCCCCCCCTTGGTGTATTAATGCTTTGGAGACAAGTCCCCCAGGCTTATTAAAACATGCAGAGACTTAGGCATCAGTATGCACATCTAGAGGCATATGGCCAACCACTAGTACTCAAAAAATGCCAACTAACCTCATAAGCATCTAGTTGTTTTGTTTTTTTTTTTAATACTTGGGTTTCCTTTGGGGAGGTCTGGTTTTTCCTTACATCCACCTGGGTCTGACGACACAGGTCTCCTCTGAGCAGATCTTGCACCTTAACCTTGCCAAGACTTGCAGAACAAGCAATGCTCTGTCTCATTTTATATGTTGAAAGGCTGTTTTTAGGTACCCCCTCAGCTGTTTTTTTTTCTACATTTTTTCTATTTTTCCCTCCTGTTTTCCTATCCTTTTACTGTCAAGACGGATTCCTCAAAAGTACCTCTCAGACAAAAAAGAGGACACTGCAGTGTAAAGGGTACTCAAATATGCTGCTCCAGACACAGGTTCAAGTCTGGCCCCTGTGTGATGTTGGTTTTCTCATGTGCCTGTCAGTGCTTTAACCCCCAGGTTGTTGGGGCCCTCATGGTCACCAGCCCCTTCAGCCAGGTCATGCAAGTATCAGCTTTTCTATGAATGTTTTAGAAAGCCGAAATCCAGGAGAAAGACTATTGCTGCCAAGTTTTGTTAAATAGAGGTGTTTATGTCCTTGAGGGAAAAAAAAGCTGAGGCCATATAGTTTTGGAGGATTAAATGGCCTTGTTATTTTGCTGACTTCAGGAGAGCCTGTTCTCAGGCGCTCTGGTTTGAGTGGTATTTTAGGGTGTTGCTGACTTTTTAAGGCTCAAAATCAAGAGTGCCAGGAGGCTGGACCAGTAGTGAGTCGCAAATTGAGTGTATCAGGCTGGCCTAGAGCAAGACAGAGCTTGCTGCAGTGTGCTGGGGACGTGGCATCCCAGTGGCAGCCACAACCCATATCCCATGGTGCTGAGTGTCAAACCAGCAGGTACCAGGGTACCTGCCTGAGCCAAGCAGGAGCTGCTTGTCATACCATGGTGTGCAACATTGCAGCCATGGGGATGGGAGTGTGGAGTGGACTTGCCTGGCACTGATGAAAAGTGTGAAGGTGACTTGACATTAAGGGAAGCAAGTATAGAAGTTTAGGGAACACTCACCACCTGCACTATCCTCCCAGGTTCAGGGTGGGGACCTGACCTGCTTCAATTCACCTCTAAGGTGCCTTGAAGAGCAGCAATACCTTCTTAACTAATCACTCAGTACTGACTTCACTTTATCTGATACATCAAACTGTGTACATTTCATTATAAATAGATAATTTTACCTTAAAAAAAAAATGTCCTTTTTTGTTTTATACACTTCAATTTAATTTGTCAGTGGTGAGCATTTGCAAAAGATGATAGGAAGGTTTCCACTTTTCTTTTTGAGCACAAACTTGGAAACCTCGTCTTTGACCTGAACTTTTTCTCCTTTCACCAGAGCAACTTTGCTTGCCGCTATTCTTTACGATTTTCATTTTCTTATATACTAATTCCTAGCTGTTAACAGGGCATTTTTTTTTTTTTTCCACTAACACATACTTGTGCTGGTCACAGCTGTTTGGCACTAAGCTGAGGGGTTGGTGCCCTCTAGTGAGCAATGTCTGATGTCAAGAAGAAAGTGCCTACCTCAGCTGTTAATTGCTGCTGCGATCATCTTGCGGAGCTTGCACTTTGGTCTTACATTTTTATCAAGTCTGAAATATTAAGAAACAGAAGACTGCACATCTGCAACTCGAAGGACCACTGCTAGTGAAGCAGAGCTAACAGTTTATTATTGTAGGCATCATTTAGGAAACACAGTTTGGAGCACTTTCTAAGCTCTCATTGCTTATAAGCAAGTTGTTCTTTTCTCATGCTTGAATTGCTTTTATTTGTAATGTTTACTTGTATTTGTAGTGTCACCTTGTGCTGTTGCCCCACAGTTACTCTTTCTTTGCCTCCCCTCACTGTGTGTGCAAACTTGGACACTGTGTCCACACTTTCTCTTCTAGCTCCCAGCCAGTTCTCTCTTCTTGTCCACTGAGACTTTTAAGTACTTTGAGGTCTGGATGTGTTTTTTAATATAATCCCATGTTTCTGGGCTTCAATCCCTGTTGCTGCCCTCCATGATGCAGAGAGCAGCAGGAAGGTACACTGCGGTACTTGGTGTTTAGAACTGGATCCGCTGGTAAGTGGTGAAGGGTCAACTGAGTCATGGTGTAATGTTTTTCCATCTATCTGTTAGAAGGATGTCACCTTTATGATGAGTACATCACGACATAGATTCCTCTATAAGGAATCTAGTTGCTAAGAACTGGACATCTGCTTTACTTTCCTGAAGGGCTGGGCTGATCTCTGCAAGTTCTTCCTGGAGAAATTAAGGCACTTATGTTTACCTTCATTAAAATTAATGACATGCACAGTGTGCATTTAGCTAGGAAAATGTTGACTTATTTTTCTCTCTGAGGTTATTGTGGCTAGGGTCTGGCAGAGCTCTGAGGAATTTGGCCCTCATGCTGCATCATGCAGGGGTAAGCCTAAAACATGCCCAAGGGCTTTACTGCTCTGCCAAACAAGCAGGGAAACACGGATGGCAATGGGTTAGAGAAGAAGTTTGCTGCAGTCTTGGCTGAAAAGTGGTGCTGTGGAGACCGTGCACGACACAGTGACACCCCCCACAGGGCTGCTGGCAGCTGTGAATAGGTTTTGCATAAGACACAGAAAGTGCTTAACCTCAAGTTGGCAGGGATGCTACTGGATAAGGCTAATATTAGACATCTCCTGTATTTTCTGGACAAGTCATACTTGTAAGTCACTCTGTGACTGGCAAAGCACAGCTCCCAGACCCTATGAAGTGTGGGATGTGTGAAAAAAGTAATGCAGAAATGAGAAGAGCCACATAGTTGGTGGCACAGCTGCCTCCTACTGACAGTCTGTAACACACACTGAAAGTGGCATAGAGAGACAGAGAACAGATTTGCTTCTGTGTTTCTTGTATTGTTTTTAATCAAACATTTCCACTGCCTAAACACTTTAGTCTCAATGCCAACATATAACTTATCTTTACACACCCTGAAAAGATTCCGGGGATGACAAAAGTATCAAACATAATGCAAATATTCCTTCTGAAGAAGGTTAATACAAGGCTAATACACAATTCCAGCTTGTCCAGACAGCTATAGTCTCTGCTCTGTAATTACTACACAGTCAGGTGGATGTTTTTTCTACAGTATTCAACACTGAGTTTGGCTGAAGGTCACACCGCTTAGGCTTGATAGGGATTTCAAACTACACTACAGCAAACCTAAATCAACCAGAGAGTGCTTATGTGACTGTTCAAATGACATCTATGAAGAACACCTGACAAAGTAAAGGTACACAATGCACTTAACTAGCATGTTTTCTAAGATGTGTTCACGTCAACTGCATGGATGGGTTAAAAACTGCCTTCTCTGGGTATGGCACTCCCCAGCAAATCCAGTCGTGATCATCTCTGTCAAACACAGAAGAAAGCAGGCAGAGCCTGCAAGTGGAGGGGGAGAAATTTGGCAGAACCTGGCAAAACTTCAAACCCACCACTGGGATCAGCCCAAACTTCAAGAACTACAAAATCACCTTTTATAGAGCAGTTGAAATATTTTTTCAAAAGACAGCCTTTGAATGCTACCTATGTAGGTTCTTTCATAGGGAAAAGGTAGGATTTCAGCTTCCTGTTAATTTGAGGAAAGCTGCAGTACGTTCAGATGACTCAGTTACATTCAGCTCTAGGAATGCCGGTTTATGAGAAACAAAGCATTTTAGATACTTGAGAAAAGCAAGTCTATAAATAGCAGTATAGAGGGGCAGAAACTTCAGCCCTTACTCTGAACATTCATACTTTGCGGCACTTGGGATCCAAGTCTGACGTTTGCACCATTAAAATGTTTAGAGTCCACCTACACAAGATTGTAAAACATGCAATTTTCAGCAGACATTACTTAAGAGACATCTTCACTCTCCCTGTTTCTGTACTTCTCCCTTTCTTTCCCCTTCTGCTGTTAAAGCCTAAAGATTTTTCCAGAAACTTCTTTTTATAGACTCTTTTTATTAGAGCACTATCCCTGCTAAACATTTCTATGAAATTGTCTATTAGAGTGTAACCACCTACAGACCCTGTGGTATCCTGTTAGATGTTCAAAGTTTATTTTATACAAGTTTCTCACTGAGCACATTTTAAATGTCAAATTACAACTTCAGGCTGTTATACTATATATAATAATTTCATCTTCTTCCTTCCAGCTTTTGGAGGAAATTTTTTCTTCCCTTTTGCAAACAGAACCTCCACAAGCTGTCTGATGTTTCCCATCACAGTTCACAGAGAAATTTGTCTTTTGAGAGATGCAAACCATTAAAAAAAATCAGCAATTAAAAGATTTTAGAAAGTTACTATTATGTAAGGGAAGCTGAACTATTATGTAAGGGAAAGGGTGCTATAGAAGGGAAGGAGCACAAAGTGTTCAGCAAACTTAACTCCTCAAAGGTCTGAGGAAAGGTTATATCCTTGGGAGAGCTCGTCTATTTTTCTAATAGTATCAGTTAGGTTGATTAAGAGTATCGTGTCTGCCTGGAAACCTTCCTGCATCTGTTTCTCCAGGCAAGTGAGATACAGTGATGCTGCCACTGCAGCCATGAACAGTATTATGGCTGGATGATGTTGCATTATCCTTATATTTTCAAACACAAATCCAGAATGATACCTACCTCTATTCCTCCCTGCCCATAGGGTCCTGTCAAATTTATGTTAGAACAGGAACTTACACAGACTTTTAAAATCTGGAAGCAGTGTCTAAGGCTCCTGCATGAGGAGTCCTCCAGCTGCTCCATCCACCCCTACAGCGGGATGTTCAACTTAATGGAAATTAGCAGAAGCAGGGCTCTCAAGAACCAGGCTGCTCCGGGGATACAGCCTTCCTGTCTCCACAGCATAAGTAAAAGCACTGTGCTACGATTGACTGCCTTATTCATTACTAAGCTCTGACCCTGCTTTTGCTTGTTTGGCATTTATCATGCATGTACTTCACATGCAGTGTACACACTGGATTTAGAGATCATATAGACAGAATAAGCAGAGTGAAAGAAGACTCTCAGTTCTGTGTTTCTAAAAGACTCAGAATAGAAAATCCTCCAGAAAGTGAACCACTGGAGATTTAACAGGCTGGCTCTGCTCTTGAATTAATTATTCCCTAGTGTATCAACAGAAACGTTAATTTAAGGTTCAATGCTGTTGATGTGACCACAGAAGCATTCTTACTGCTACATGTAGAACACTGATATTATACTGCCCTCTTCTGTAGGACATTGAAAATGTAAACAGAATTAAGGCCAGGAATTGTAACAAACTAAATCTTACTCAGTACTATGAATCCTTCTGTGTCAAAGACTCCTGCCGGGTCAGCTTTTCCTTTTGGTTGTTATTTGTGAAAAATATTGTCTCTAGCTGGAACAGAACATTTCACATTTGCCTTTTCCTTCTAAGTTGGCTTTTGTTAATAGCTCTTCTGCAGAGTAGGTGTCATGTCTCAAAATACCACTGTTACGTAAAGTCTGATTGATATGAACTAAGGTGGGCAGAAAATAGTTATCAAAATATGACTGTTTGAAAGGGAAGAATGTATTTTTATTTAAAGCAGTGGGAGGCCATAATTACCTGCATTGAGAGTAGGAAAGATTTGAGCTCACATTGCTGACGTGCAGGTCTATAGAGAGCAGATCTCCTTCATGTGCTCTCCTGCTCCCCAAGGTATCTACCATAGAGCACGAGGGGTTTCTGCACTCCTGTTACAGCCGTGACATAACGTCCATACAACACCACTCTGCTTCTCCAAAGACCATTAGCAGAGTTATTACCCTGCAAGTGTAAAGGTCTCTGAGTGTGTTGTGGCTGAAGGACATGCAGCATCTGTTCAAGAGGGGAGCAGTGAGTTGCTGGCTGGATTGTGCTGCATGCCCTGTGAAGATATCATGGGGACTGGTATCTGAGCTGGCCCGGCCAAGGATTTCTCCCACTGCCCTTCAAACAGGGAGGCAAATGGGGTGATGTGGTCATTGGATGTGTCTCCTGACTGAAGATGTTGCAGGGCAGAATGAAAGCAAGAAAAGCTACAATGAAGCCTCATCACCTAGAATGTATTTCATGTTCAAGGCACACTTCTTGTCAAGGGACCAGAGAGAAGCTGGAAAGCTTCAAATAAAGACAGGCGCAAATTCCTCTCTTTTAGGGGATTTTGTTTGGATCTACCACTAAGTTTGAAGGCTAGCTCTTCAAGCCTTCCCTTTAAACCCCTAAGCCAGCTATTTGCAGCATTTCATTCCTTTGAAACCCTGGGAATCCACTAAATTGTCACCCCTTCAGCAGGTGTACAGAGGTTGTTTTGGCCAGAGAAGGCTCTGTTTTAATCCTATGAATAGGTCTTCCCATGTAAGTTCATTAAATTCCATCTATCAAGAAGCTGTTTTGCTCACTCAGTAAATTGTAAGAGAGAGCAGGAAGGACTTGCACATACAGCACAGCATATTGCAGCTCTGAGAAATATTGAGCTGGTCTTCAGATAAAGAAATCCAATTACAGGGACTTTTTGCTGAACAAGTTATTTTAAGACACGTTTTCACTTCTTAATGATCCTTCAATTACCGACTTCCTGACCAATAATGAGAACTGCAGAAGCAAGCCAGTTTGCAGTGGCACTACTTTTTTTAAAATTTTGCCAATATTCTCACACAGGAATAACAGAGTAGTGACACTACAGCACAGCTGTCATCACTGTTAATTTATATATGCATATAAGTCTTTTGAAACAATTTGTCAAAGTATTTAGTTGAAATAGGGGTACCTCTGCAATACTGGAAACTAAAGAAATGCTTGAAGATACCCTTACTTCTACTAAATATTTTGACAAAAAAACCTACACCTAACAAGTTTTCCAGTGTTTTATTCCTGAGGTGAACACATGTTTAACAGTTGACAAGCAAACTTTTCTTTCTTGATCATTAGCATATCTTTTGCTTATCTCTTTTCTCCTGCTCTGATGATATTTCAGAAGCGTTATGGAAAATGGGCAAATTCCCTTAATGCTCTGCAATACATACTCTTTGGGCTTGCTTAGTTCTAATTTTTAAGAATTTGCTGCTTTATTTAAAATATATACATATTTATCTCATTAACAACCTGTTTTTTACAGGGATTCCCTTTCTAATTGCTCATACTCTGTCATCATATTTTTCAAGTTAAATTCAGGTTTCTCTACTGTCATTCTGTTTCTTGGAGAATGTAAATTCCCTTTTGTTCTACTTGGAAGACAATAAATAAATAAATAATTTTTAAAATGCCAGACTTGAGTTTAAGCAGCAAAATTCAGGTCCAGGTACAAACTTTGTTGAAATCCACCTGTGCTCCAGTTAGTGTGGAAGCTCATTCCAGCAGCTTTGATTGCAGAGACATTATGTTGACCAGATGCTGCCTGTGAACTACACAGCTGCTGCAATCAGCCAGATGGAATTTCACTGGCATTGAGGTGATGGGGAGGAGTGTATGGCCTTCATGGTCTTAGGCTGCTTTTTATCATCCAGCTTCTCCACCCTGAGAGCTGGAGCCTTGCAGGCAATATAACCAAAGGCCCAGTAAGGACCTGCTGGTTAAGTTCAGAGGAAGGATGAGGTCTCTCTTACAGCAAGGGAACAACTTGCAAATTAGGGAGCCATTTCCAGCTCTCTCTCTCTGCAGAGCCAAGACCCACTAAGCCAAGCCAAGCCCCTGATTTGTGCAGCACTCCACCAAGGCAAAGCCATAAACAAGTTTTCACTGCTGTTGACTGCAAGCCTTTTCCTCCTCTGGGGAGCTGTGGCTCAAGGACAGCTCCTGCTCTGTTTGCAGTGAAAGAAGGGCTTTCACAACAGAAAGCCTCAACAGAAACAGTTGCTACGTGGGAGGATATTTAAAACAGTGGTTGGCATCACACTTCCTTTCTTCTGTCTCCTCTAGTGTTTGAACCCCAAGAACTTCAGGAACGCGGCTGTTCTAGTGGCTAACTCTCGTAGCCTCTCCTTTCTCTTATTTCCCCACTCCAGCCACATGCATTTGCAGAACACCCTGAAGTGATCACACCTGTGGCAGAAGGGTTGTATTCCTAGCCCTTCCCACTATCACAAGTATATACTCATGTTCTGTGGGTATAAAACTTACAGCTGCATGTATTGCACCCAGCGCAGAGGGCCATGTACCCACTCTGCCTCTGGGATGGGATAGAGGAAGGCAAGCTGTTTGCACCCTGGGGGCACATGGCTCACTGCACATGCCAGGTGGCTACCTGAACATGATGCTGAGCCCTTGCAGTTTCCCCTGTGGGGCTGGGGGTGCACTTTTTCCAGCTGATCATACAGATGCACTCAAACACTGCCCTGTCCATAAGTGCCAGTCGATGGGGTTGAGCTGGCACATAGGGGAAGAAAGCTGTGCTTGTTATTTGACTGGCACAGGTTGGATCCCCTGTTTATTTTCTAAAAGAGCCAGGGGCCATGACTCTGTCATGTCATGGCTGAATTTTGGCTGACCTCAGTCCTTACCTAGAGTTTAAGGCAAAGCTGCAGTTGTTGCTCTTAAGAGGCTTTCCCAGCTGAGAGGTGCTCCTGTTTTATTTCACTGTTGTGAAAACAAAATTAGAGCTCTCCTTACAACCAACCCCTTTTGCTGACACTTGCTGAAGGATTTGTCTAAAACTTGGCGGTGGTTAAATCTAGCAATAGCAAGCAGCAACAGCAAGAGAGAGTACGGCTGCACAGCTGAGAGTCATACAGTGCCTCTCACCTCCATCAAAGGGAGATCTGTGAATTTATTTGTGATCCACATAATGTAAAGAATCATGTTTTCTCCTGCCCTTGCTAGGGGAACAATTGTTAATGGATCTTGTGCTTCTGTGGCACCTCTCTCCCTGCTATGTTGCCCGAGTGCGTAGGTAAAGCCACAAGCCTATGGAAACCTTTTGTCCTTTTGTAAATTGAAAGAGAGTAACTCCTGCCTCCTCACAAAGAGGAGAGTCAGGCAGTTATGAGAAAAGTGCTATTAACCACTGGCTTCTGAAATCCTGAAGAAAGAAATTTGATTGCAAAAGCCACAGTAATCAAGGGAACAATAATACAAAGAGGCTGAAGGTAGGATTTCTCTAAGCTAGGAAACTACACTGGGTAGGGGTAAAACTCTTTCTGCTTGTCTGCATGTATTTGCTGAGTTGAGCAGGACTTTGAAACATATTCTGTGATTGTGCATTTTTCTTTGTTATAATTAGCAGTGCTACAGTAGAGCCTAGCAACTCTAATGAAGTATCAGGGGCTTATTGCAGAAGTCATTGTGTGAAAGAGGAATGAAAAAAAAATTAGTTGCTAACTGTCTTAGGCATTTCAGGCATAAAAGAGTATGAAACAAGCACCCAGACTTGAACTGTGTCAGCAGGTTTTAAAACATGAGTCCTGTGAGAATTACAATACGTGAAAATCAAAGGTCACCTTCCATATATTTAACCAATAAAGGGTGTCATGGGGAGATCCTAAGAAAAGAGAAAGAAATGAGAGGAAACATTAGACCAGGAGCAAGGGAAATGTCTGAGGCTATTTTAAAAACCTTGAAGACACCTGTCAGAAGAAATATTTTTTTTTGGGGGGTGGGGGTGAGGAATTCCAGTATCGAGCTCTCAATATTATTTCCACCTTCATTCCTCGTGTTCACATATTTCTAGTAATCTGGTTGTGATGTTTCCAGACTGTTATCCTTCTGCTTAATATCTAATTGTCACTGTACTATTGATCTCCTGCCTAGCTGTGAGTGGTTTCTAAGCACAGCATACAAATCATCTAGGGAACTTTGCACTCTCTGTTTAGCAGTTTGGCTTTAGGTGTGTGTGATATTTCCTTATTCCTTTTTTCCCCAGTGCTCTCAGTGGTTCACCATCACTACCCATCTTATCAAAGTTTTTCCCAGCTTATCCAAGAGAAGCTTCTGCTGTGAGCTGAAGCCATGTCCTTTTTTTTTTTTTTTCTTCCCCTGTTGTTCTGCTGTTCCCCAGCTAAGGCAAATATTTCTGAAGATCAATACTTTTCATTTTCAGTGGCCATATTTTCAGCCTTGTTGCCTTTCAGTGTCATTCCTTTCCTGCTCAGTGCTTTGCTGAAACCTTTGTCACAAGACTAATGCCCTGATTAATCAATAAGTAATAAGACTGAGCTAATTCCAGAGCTAAAGGGGAAATCCCAAGGGAAATACTCTGTAGGCTTACTTTTAAAAGTCTGTAAGCCCCCCAGCCTCATAGAAGTTCACAGGGCTAATCAAAGGGCATTACAGAGACCAAGTATCAGAGGACCGCATTTTTTTGCTCTTCATCTTGACCAAGAGTAACAGATGTTGCTCAGTTCACAGCCCAACATGAAAACCCATTCCTTGCAGCCACAGCTGTGAGGTAAAGGAGGTTGGTTCCAGTGACCAAATAACTGTGTGGGTGAAGCACAACCTTTGCAGAAATTAAGTTCAGGAAAAGGTGAAGATTCAGTTGAGCTGTACTCCTTTGGACAAGACATGGTAGAAGGAGGAGATATGGAAACCAGAATTATTCATGGGCCCTACTTCTCATATGAGAGGAGAGTAATTCAATCCCTATTTGTCTGCTCTGCAAGGCTCATGATTTTGTAGCCCTGTATTTTTATCCTACAAAAGTGATCTGCCTCCCAGGCCGCAGAGCCTCCTGCCCATCCATAGGCCAGCTCTTGCCCATTTCCTTTGTGCCCTTGGCAGTCACATTGAATCTTAATGCACTGTTTGATACAGATATTGCTGCCTTGATCTACTGTCAGCCTAGCTGGTCTAAGTTCCTAGGAGGGACAGTGCAAGGCCATAGGTGGTGCTCTCAGTTCACGTGGTTCGTTGACTCCTCTGCTTCTAGTCCTCGGCAGGGAAGAACCCATGACAAGGAGAGGCTGTGCAGTCATTAAGTAATCCAGCACCTTAGAACTGTTAAGAAGTTCAGCCCTTGCTGAACTCAAGAGACAGGCAAAAGTTTTCTGAGTGTGTTGTGAAAGTGCCTCTCCTCATCCACCCCCACATCTAAGACAGAGGAGATCAGACTAAGATAACATTGCCATTTTCTAGCTCTATGCAGAGATCCCTTGAGCTATTTCATGATGCCCCATGATGGAAAAGTACACATACACAGCTGACATCCAAACACTTACAGCCTCCATATGCAGCACATTCCCCATAGCTCAGTTCTGTACTAAACCTTCACTTTTTAAAAAGTTCATTACGTGGGAGAGCATAAAGCAGGGACAGCACAACCTTATTCAACAACATAAGTGGGTTTCTCTGGCAACCATCATCAAGCTGCATTACATAGTAACTAAGTGTAGAAGCAGCTATATTTAGGTTCTGGGTCTGCTATGGCCCTATCTTTTGCACTGCAAAAAATTAACACATACCTGCACACCTAGTTTAAGGAGGAGGGGGGGGAAGGGAGAGAGGAAAATCCATCTACTGCTGATGAAGTAGGGATGCATCTTTGAAATTTGAAAAGCTCTGCCTGACCAACTTCCTGCTCCTTCCCTTTTTATGTTTGGTTTTTAGTCCATTTCCAATTCCTCATAAGTTTCTTAGCCTGCTCTGGACTTAACATTTAGCATTGTTCCATTGTGTCTGCACCAGTCAACAGATGCTGTCTGTGGTGTTCTCTTGAATCCTAAATCCCAGGTGAGTCCTCCAGCCACGTCCTAGCTGCATGCTGAGTCTAGAGGTGGCTGGATGACACTCCCCCATGATCCCTGCACTGAAGGAAGGTGCAGGTGGGCAAGCAGAGATGAAATGTGCCATACTGATCTTTCCAAGCTGGGCAGTCTCAGGACCTCAACCATGGGACTTCTTCCTCAACCATGGGAC
The DNA here is from genome assembly GCF_020740795.1 of Apus apus. Classification (NCBI taxonomy): domain Eukaryota; kingdom Metazoa; phylum Chordata; class Aves; order Apodiformes; family Apodidae; genus Apus; species Apus apus. Next base: position 66,325,175 of record NC_067283.1, on the reverse strand, counting down.
TTCTTGCAGGGCACAGTAAGCTTTGGAAGACCTAGAACTGTTCATCTTACTTGTACAGCAGAGAGCCCAAGCACCCAAAGGCAGGCTCCTGATTCCCATTTAAATAATCCTAAACGTCTTTGAAGTTCTAGAGCCTGGCTTCTGCAGTGCCTGGCAATGCTTCAGTCAAAGAGAAAAGTCAGATGTGTGTCTACTGAACACCCCAGCAACACTGTAAGTGCTTACTGCATGGAGGTAGGGTAGAAGCCCCACTTATATCAGTAGCTGGGATTCCACCAACTAGAAGGAATATGTAACCACTATTTTAAAAATGTCTATGGAATCTAAGAGTGCAAATAGTTGCTAGAAAGTGAGAAGTATCACCCTTTTATGACCAGCTTCCAGTAAAATGTCCCAATTTGAACACCCAAAATAGCAGCATCTAAAATCATGAGTCCCTTTTCTGAAAGTGGTGGTTCTATATATAATACAGAGACATCAGAAAGAGTAACATCCAAGGGAGTTAAAAATAGTTCTGAAATATTCTGGAAGAAATGAGTTATGAGGAACTTTTCTTAATGGTTTTGTTGTTTTTTTAATTTTTGTGTCTTTCCTTAGTACTTGATTTCTGAGGTCATCCTTTCTCCCAATTTGCCATGAAGAAGTAAGTACAGCAGCTCCTCTTAGAAAAGGAACAAGTAAACTAATTACTACAAATCAAATCAATGGAAAAAGATCTTATGTTTCCAAGAATTAAAAAATAATGTCATATGCTGTAGGGACTTACCTACAAACAGTTACTAAGGACGATAACAATACTGTTGATACATATTTGGCAGGTATATCTCAAATAGTGGTGACAGCTTGACATCCAGGGATTAGCTCACAGACTCATTATCTTTTGAATGAGCCTAATGTTTTCAAAATTACTAAATCAAGCCTTAGTCTGACATAGGTATTATGTAAGTTTCCTTCCCACAGCCAGCCTATACAAGATGCTTTCCATCTCACAATGTTCTTGATTTTCTGCTGGTTATTTGGTCGACCTCTGGGCAAAACGGCAGCAATTTCACAATCCACAAAACAAGTTTTCGGCATAAGTTGGCACCACAATGTATGTATTTTCTTATCACTCAAGCCAAAAAAACTTTTTGTTTGGAACCCAAATCCGTATTTTAAGTCCTAACTTATTCCATTTCTATTTCTGGAAATCTTATTTATATAGAAAATGGTGAGAGAGGACAAGAAGTTGGGTGGAAAATAATATGAGCTGTCAGAGTCCAAGAGCGTGAATCACAGGTACAAGGCCCAAATGTTGGCCACTTACCTGTAGAGTCCCTAAGAGATCCACGCTGGAGCCAATATTGGTTGGTGTCTTTACTAAGGGACTGTATGAGGGAAATGAGTGTGCTCTCTGCAAGTTTTCAGATGATGACGAAAGAGGAAAGCAGTCCGTACAGTGAAGAGCAAGCTGGAGAAACGGGCAGAGATGAGCCTCGTGAAATTCAACAAAGCCAAACACTCAGCCCTGTCCTGGTGAGAAATAACCCCATGCAAGGGACAGGCCCAGGTGTGACTGGCTGGAAAGCAGCTTTGCAGATAGGGTCTGGAGGTCCCGGTGGGCACCAAGTTGACCAGGAGCCAGCAATGCACCCTTGTGTCAAGGAAGGCCAATGGCATCCTGGGCTGCATCTCAAGAATGAAGAAGTGATTATTTCTCTCTGCTCTGCACTTGCGAGATGACAACTGAGGTGCCACATCCATTTTTGGCCTGCCTTGGTGATACAAGAAAGATGTTGACACTCTGGAGTCAGTCTAGCAGAGGGCCACCAGGAGACCGGAGCACGTGACATATGAGAAGAAGCTGAGAGAGTTGGGCATGTTCAGCCGAAAGGAGAGGAGGTGAAGGGGAGACCTGCTGTCTGCAAGCACTGACTGGACTTCTTGGAAATGCATTGCTGGAAGGCAACAGACACAAGTTGAAACATGCAAAATTTTGGCTCAATGTAAGAAAAACATTTTGTGACTGTGCAACTTTTCTCCTTTAGAAGCCAGTCTGCTGGGCAATCCGTCCCTTCTGCCAGGCACCAGCCAGCTTTAATAACACGAATTATGAGTATTACCACATATCTGGATTCAGGAAAAACACTGAAACCTCAGCACTGGCCAGAAAGTCATGGCAAGAGCAAAGTTCTCCCCCTAAGCCACAAAGTGCTTCCAGTACATTGGCCAAAAGAAAGGCATCAAACCTAAGGAAAAGAGCTCTTCATCCTATTGCAAAATGCCACCAAAAGACAGGTTAAAATGCCAGGATGCTTTCAGAGGAAGACAATGGCTCCTTCCAAGCCATTGTCCTTCCTTCCTGATGGGCTTACGATACAGCCATGTGTCCAATCCCACCGTAGCCACAAAAGGCTGAGCTCTCAAAGAGAGAAGAGAATTGCTTGACAAAACTCCAGATGTTATGTTCACTCTTCATCCTGATAAAAATGAATCCTGACCTTTAGAGCTCTGTAGCCCAAAAGACAAAGTCAGAAGTAGAAAGTGAATGTTTTGTTCCTTTAAGATGACATTAACTAAAGCGGAATTTTCTACCCCCAAAAAATGCATGCAGGAAACTGATGTTTTTGTTGGCTGAAAGTTCAAAATCAAACTGAAAAAGTCAGCCAGTTATGTGTTTTCCAGTTTAGGACTAGGCTGCATTACAAGAATTTAGGGATGTGATGCTAGTGGGCTAGGGACTGCTGTTACTACTGCTTACAGCAGCGGGGGTTTGTAGCTCATGAGAGACCAACAACATAACAAGCAGATGAAATGTGTGGACTGTTGCTTACACAGCACCAACATCTTTATAAGAGATATGTATCTTTTTTAGGCTTTACATCAATTCTGTCACAGACTTCCAAGAATAAATAGTTCCTCCCCTGCCTTGCTAACATATCAGCCCCAAGCATCAAGACATAGTCTTATCTCACTTGAAAGTGCTGATTCCAAAAGGCTTATCAGTTTACCAAAACAAATATTAACAAAGAGATTAAATGAAAGGATATGTTTGCATTCTTTTTGAGAACATGCAAATTTAATATTTGCCTTCCTTATGAGAGGAAAAAATAAACCAAGAACACCTCCCCTCACTGCCCTCCAAGTGCAGCCAGGTGAGGAATAGCTGGCATATCCTTTCAACATTAATCAAATCAATCATCACACATTTAAAAATAATGTGTATGTTAAATTACCATCAAAAGAAAATACTATTATATGCAGTTTTTCCTATCATCCCACAGATATCCCATGAGAGACATGTAAGTTGGGTTTGTTGTTTTGTTGTGGTTTTTTTTTTTAATTCTGTGTAACATTGTACCTTTTTTTTTTTCTTTTTCCTTTTCTTTGAGATGGATGGGTGAGCCTGGCAGCTGTGCAGAGAAAATGTCTACATGTTTTAAATTATCTCTGTCTCTTAATCAAAGTATGGAATTTTAGTAGGTTTTTAATCAAGATCTAGTCAAGCAAAGTAAGGATGTAGGAAATGCTAGCGCTAGACTTAGATATTTTAGCAGAGGAATCACTTTGCTGTCCTATCTTGCAGACTGATGGAGCAAGATCATTCAACAATTAATACCAAAAATATCAAGAGGAGCTTAAGGTGTTAAGCTGAAAAAGAAAAAAGATGTTGAGTTTACAGGGTGGTGTCTTTGAGGAAAAAGGGAGCAAAAGGAAAGGTTCTCCTTGTGGAGAAATTGTGGCTTAACAGCAGATAGGTTGGAATAATCCAGAGCTTTGAAGAGAAAGAAGATGCAAGGTTCTTTCTGGACCAAGCTGAACCCACATGACCAGGACATAACACATTTCTGAGGAGGACTGCAGACAGGTTTGTTGTTGGCTTGTTGAGACAGGTGTACCAAAGTGCCTGGAGGGTTTTTTCCAAGCCTGAATAACTTATAATGTAAAATGCTGCTTTTGATAAGTTCCAAGTCCTTGAAAAGGAAGCAAGAGTGGTAAAAGGCAACCAGGGCCTGGTCACAGCACCTGCTGCAGTGAGGCTGCCCCCTGGGCCTTACCACCTGCACCCCAACAGAGTAATCAAAGAGAGGTCAGCCTCTCTGCTCCTCCAGCCCTTGGAAAACCAGCCCATTAAAAATCATGGGACACCCACAGTACCCACTGCTTTCCCAGGATAGAAAGGACAGGCCTCTATGTTTTTAATCAAGCCATTAACAGTAAGTAGTTAATCAGCTTTTATGTTTGAACCTGCTATGCAACCTGCTTGTCATCCTGCACTGCTCCCCTGTAGCTTTCCCTGGCTTTTACCTCCCAGCTCCCTGTTTTGGAGAAACAGATCCCTGTTTTGGAGAAACAGAGTGTGAGGCAATGCCCTGGTCATCCCCACAGGCAGGAGAGGTTATGCATGCTGCACTTAATGACTTTTACAAGGACTGAGATTAACTGTGAATAGATTCATCTCGCACATAGTTTGACTGCAAAAGGATTGTTGGGTAGCTGAGTGTCCTGATTTGAGCCAGGGTGAAGCCAATATTATTTTTACTGATTTTTTTTTTTTTTCCTTCAGTGAACTTTCTTTTGAGCAGCATGCTAGCTAAAAGTAACAGTAAGTTTACCAGCTGGTGGATTGATAAGGCCTGAGTGTTTATAAATACTGCAGAGACACCAAGGACACTTTGCTCTGTTTGTTGAAGCTGCTGGTTTGGACACTAAAGGAGCAGATCAGTCACATCTACAACTCTCCTGTAGAGAGGAGTGGACTAGACAAACAGCAAAATTGGCAAACCATATTATTCCATCTGTGTATTTTTGTGGCTCTTGGTATAAATTCAGGGATCATGGAAGTTAAGCCCCTTTTTTCCCCTCTTTCATTCATGGCCAGCATCCAAGGAGGAGTCCATCTACCATCTTTGATCCCTAGGCCCATGTGTTTCTGACCCTCATAATTCTGCCCTCAGCTCCTTTCTGCTCTGCTGCTCTCTCTGGGACATTTCAGAACTGCTCACACCTCAGGAGATGGCGTGGGAGTTGCTGGGGTGGGGGAAGGCAATAGAGTTTTGCACATTCCTGCATATATTTGTATATAATCATACATATTTTCTTTTATCATTAGTATTTCATTAAAGCTGTCTAGTTTAATTTTCAGTCCAGGAGCCCCTCTCCCTCCTTTCCCTGCCTGGGTGGGAGGGGATCAAGAACATTGTTGTAATTTATCTAATTGCCCGACCAGAGTTAAACTGTGACACTGAGAAAAGCTGCTCTGCTCAGTCCTCACCCCATCTTTAAGGAAATAGCAGGCAGGATCAGGATTGCTCAATGGTCTATACATAAGGTGGTAGCAGGCAGTTTGCAAACATTTTTCAAGTGGCTTGAGAAAGAAAAAATGCCCCTGCCTGTGTGCCCAGCTGCACTTCCCCTCAGGATATCTCCAGCCTGCTGGCTAAGGTGGGGGATAGCTACCAGGGACCGGGGGTGGGTGCCAGGGGATGAGGATGCAGGGACAGGCTGTGGGAGAGGGAACAGGGGCTCAGAGATGGCGCAAAGGCAGGGAGTGCTGGGCTCTTAGGGATTGCTTTGGTTGCGGTTGCCTCTAGAGGGCTCGTTGCCTTGTCGGAGAGGCAGCAGCCTTTGTTCTCGCCTCACACAGCATCGCTGGGTGAAACGCTCTTCACGTCACTTTGCTTTTCAATCTTCCCCTTTTTTCCACCCAATACCTTAGTGGTTTGACCTCAAAACCAAAGTTGCGGGGTGCGAGGGGTCTGTATGCCCTCACTCTGACCTCACTGGGGCACTGCACAAGCCCCTTCAAATCCTTCAACCGTCCAAAAGTTTAAGGCATTAAATGCTGCACTCTATTTTGCTTAAACCCTGTCACACATCTGCTCTTACCAGCACTTTGGCTACAGAGCATGTGTGTGCCGTGGCTATTTGTCCTGCTACTCAAGGTGGGCTGCCAGAAGCACAGAAATCCAATGCCAGTGCCAGAGGTTTTGCATCTGAACAAAATTTCTGATCGGAATAAGGGGAAACCCAGACCACAGTTGCACTTATTAATCCTGTGTTTTCTGATGGCTTCATCAGGTAGATTAACCTATATCTCCAAACACTTGCAAAGCCTTGGAAGATATCCAAGACTGGCTTGCTTTTTCAGGACCAGTTGCTAAGTATGTACAGCACTTTTAAAGTTTGGGTTTTGTTGTGGTTTTTGTTTGTTGTTTTTTTTAAGGGCAGTAGTTACACCAGCAATGAAAACTCCGCATATGCAGCTTTAACACTGTTAGCCCTGGTTAGTCATTCTAGTGGCTTTCCCTGGGAACTAAACCATATTTGCCAGAATTAGATTTCAACTCCAGGTGTGTTGCTTATGTGCTTAGCTTTATCCTAATGCAAGATAACCAGCCAGGACTGCTTTGCAAAGCAAGCAACTTAAAAGTGGAAGCCATTTATTCTGACTAGTAATTCTCCTTTGGTTATATAAGCTTCAAAAACCTCTGGAGTTCATCTGCATTTAGTTTAGATTAGTCAAACAGAATGAGATCATCTCACTTGCTGTACAGAACCTCCTCATGTGGCAAGTTCAGCCTTTTCTCTTGCAGCTTTTTCCATCTTCTGCCAAAGTCAATAGAAAAGCTTTTGTTGGCAAGGTTGAAATGAGGACAGACCATCAGTCCCCCAAAAAGCACACGTGATTTAGCAGTGGTGCAAGACTCCCCAGCAAGTTCAGGCCACAAACTGTCTAATGCTGGAGCCTGGTAGCACAGTGTTGCTAGAAGGTTCTTGGGGCAAACCAACCTTCCCCTCCCCTGAGGAGGGATCTCCACCTACCTTCCTCTATTGCAGTAGTTTGTATATCCCTCTTTTTTGAGGATGTTGCTGGTTGGGTTAATTTCTCTCCCCAGGTAATGGGAAGAGCTGCTGGCAGGGAACAGACCCTGCAGTGAGGAACAAAGCTGACTTTCTGACTGCTGGAGTTCAAGCCTCTGGCATAAATCAGTGAACACTGTACACAAAGACAGTATAACAAGTCTTTATTGAAGCAGGAGTATGAGTCAAAGAAACAGACAAAACACAAACACCAAGCATCAGAAAGGGAACAAACATCTGACTCGGCAGTGCTGTGTGCAGAAGCCCCCAGTGTATGACAGCAGACTGTCATGTTGTTGAAGGTATTTTGTCATAATTATGTGCAATTTGCTTACACATGTTGTTCAGCACAGATAAAATAATGATCAACCTCTACTTGGCTTCTCACTGCAGAGTGACTATTTCAGTCCTGAAACAGCCCTTTAATCTGTATTCCTTAGTGCCTCCACAGTGAGAGGGTGAATATTTGTACAGATACAGACAACTGGACTGTATATTTCACAGGCTGCCAAACTGATTTCATGGGCTCTTGGAGGACTTAGTCTCTGGGGACTGCTCACAACTGCTTCAGTGCCCTTGACTGATAAACTTTATCTTGTGGCTCCGTGCTTTGGAAAGCCAATTTGCATGTATATTGCCAATGATTATTCACTCTTTATTTTTATTAGGGAATCACACAGAGGCCTCTTCTGACAAGATACCCCATAGGTGCTGTATGAACACCAAGCTTTATGACAGTTCTGTCACAAAGGTTTTGTGGTGTCTAAAAGGCAGACAAGAGCTTGGTCCCTTTCAGCATTTACAGAGAGCTAATAGGAGAAGGATCCTTTCTGCAAACAATGTTCTTTGTTTGCACAGAGCTCATAGGCAGTCATGTCTCTTGAGGGAGTAGAGGGCAACACAATAAAGTCCTCATAAGCTAAGCCACATTCCTCCTTTGGGACCATTTGGGATCAGTCTAGATATTTATCAGATAATCTGTGTTCTTCTGCATCATTTCTAACCAGCATCTGGAGATACCATCTATTTGTCAAGCATTTGATATTCACTGTGTTTTCAGGAGGGTGCTGGCCTTCACTATTTAAAAAGCAAATTCTGTTCAGTCATGCTGAGTCTACTCGTACGGCCTTTATGGATTAAAATATATATATATATATATTAAAAATTGAAATAACACAGTTATCTGGAGAAAAAAGATTTGTCTTTCATAGACTCACCACTTACCATAGCCACTCACGGTAGCTGCCTGACACAAAGAAGGCTCAAGCATAGCTGAAGTCCTCCTGCTAGAACTCCTCTGCACATTTTGCTCTCTGTCACATTCTGCCCAGAAGCTAGGAGCAGAGGTAGGGCCAGAGCATGGATTTTGCACTATGATTTGGGGTCAGCTGGAACCCCACAGAGTTTTTGCACCTTTCCAGTGATGTACAGAGGACCAGGAGCTGAGCTGCACCCTTCAGTCACTCCCAGAATTTCCTTATTCTGTGCTGACAGCCAAATTCAACAGAAAAGAAGAGGGACAGCCCTGAACTGAGAAAGTGTGTGCATCCCAGGCTACCACACCTGCCCAGCCAGCAGCCCATCAGCATACCTTCTTTGAGGTTAAGGTTCACTGTAGCTAGATTGCTGCAGAATCCATCCCAATACATTAAACCCCCTACCAGTCTGGCTAGGGTACCATTAACATCTCGATGCTTATTCACTGTTGCTTGCTCTTTCACTTTTAAGATTGAAACATTATGACCACATTCCACAAGTTTCAATGGTTTTGACAGGCTTCAGTCTTCCTGCTTGGCTCAGGAGGAAATTTTACAATTTAGCATTCATCCTTCTTTCCTTTTTACATGATATAAGATAACTACTGTATAGCTTAAAAAAGTTCCAGGTGGCAATGAATCTTGTCCTACATAATGTTCCCAGTTGGTGTTATGCTGATTTGTTATATGACTACAACTGTCAACTTCATAATCTGAAAACCTTCTAATATTTTATTGTTGTTTCACGATGAAAGACTTTTGTGTAGTAATTAATTTTGTTTCATACTCTTTATCATATAAAGAAAACATTAATCAGTGTAAGAATCAAAGTTTCCTGTGAGGAAATGTGTACTGTCTTACCCCTTACATTTCAGCCTCATGAAATTCAAGGTCTAAAAGCTTACAATCAACCACAGTATGTCCCTTCTTTTTATTACCTTACCAAACCAAGTGTCAGGAGAGTGGCTCTCACAGAAACAGGACAATTTCATAGAATGTTCAGGCTTGGAAGGGACCTCTAGAGATCATCTGGTCCAACCCCTTTTGCCAAAGTAGGGACACCTAAGGCACGTCACACAAGAATGCATCGAGGTGGGTTTTGAAAGCCGCCAGAGAAAGAGACTCCACAGCCTCTCTGGGCAGCCTGTTTCGGTGTTTGTCACTCTCACAGTAAAGAATTTTCTCCTCATGTTGAGATGGAACTTCCTCTGTTCTATCTTATACTTGTTGTTCCTTGTCCTAATACTGGGCACCACCAAAAAGAAATTGACCCCTTGCTCTTGACACCCACCCCTCAGATATTTATAGACATTAAGAAGATCCCCTCTCAACTTCTTAATTTATATGCCTTCAGTATAATGTGGACTGCTTTACTAAAATATTACAGCTGTGATTGTGTTGCCTCAGCCTTCATAATTGATTGGATCAGATTTTTGAGACAATACTGAAGTCATCACTAAAACAGTGTCCTAGCTACTAAAATCACTACAAAATTAGTTCAAAAAACATCTTTGCTAATGCCTGACTGATAAGTTCAATTTTATAGCCTAACTAGATAAATCTCATTATTGTGAATATAAACTCAGAAACTAATTTATTTGCCAAGTGGAATACAAGCCACATTATCAGTCCAGTTCATAAAATGAATAGCTTCCAGTGATATACCAAAACATTCTCCCTCCTGCTGGTGCCTGAAACATTAGAGCAGGAACAGTGAGCATTTGAGAGGTTCCCTTCTGACTCCATTTTCATGCAGGGTGACAGAGCTGAGCTTTCTTTAGTGAGTCCAGTCTCACGAAAGGTCATGATCATAGGGAGGGAGCCCCCTTCCCTCCGCTTGAAAAAGATCATTGGGTAATTTCATCTCAGCAGCTCAGTAAGACTAAGTTGGGACAAACATAACACTATTATAAATTTAGTGATTTTTCACAGGAATATCTCAGGGTTAAACATACTCTATTGGTACCTAGGGTGACTGTGGCCAGAATTGGTTATACGCAGTTTTTGTGTGTGTGTGTACATACTATGTATTTTAAAATAAAATACATATACAAACATTTATTTCCTAGATGCTCCTCTATCAGATGCTCAGCTGCTATTTCTGTAGAATAAAAATGTTGGTTAATACTATACAGTAAGCAAACCAATATTTACTAAAAATTCTAGACATCATCCCAAAGCTGATGGATATGTTATATGCAGAATGAAGTGTTCTGCTTACATTTCAGAGAGCAAAGCTTTATTTTTTAATGTTGCAGAGATGTTATCAATCACTTTCTTCTCTGTCTTCAAGCATATCAGTATTTCACAAGTGTTGCTAGAAGAGTTGCTCAAGGTGCTGCTGAATGTCTGGATCACTCTCTTTTTCCATTCCACATGGTAAAATTACATGTGCTCATCCCCAAAAAAACCTGTTCACTTTGATGCCAAAGGAGGAGTGCAAGTTTCCTAAATACTTCAAACTTTTTCCTTGAAATTGTATAAAAGGGCAGAAATTCAAACTGCTTGAGCAAGGGAGGCTACTGTCCTCTCCTAAAAGCTGCTAGGTGGACTGTCTTTAGAGGCCATCATGTTTCTGTCTGCCAAAACACAGTGTGAGTGCCTAGGATGCAATAAATTTCACTGCTGTGAACAGGATATTTTGAGGAAAAAGTTATTTACTTACACTTCAGGGAAGAAATATTTCATGCAAGATTTATACCCAGGACAAATTTTTTTCACCACATTCTGTAAATCATACAGTGAGTCAAAGATCCAAGAATGGGTCAGAGGATCCAGATGATTTAAAGAAATTCATTAAATCACTTAGAGAAAGGAAAAAGCAGTAAGTAGACTGGGCTTTGTGTGTCTATTCACATAAGTATACTTATATTAACACCATGATACTCACTTTCAAATGTTCCTCCAGTCTATTCCATAATATGCTCCTAGAAAAGCTAGCTGCTTGTGGCTCGGATGTGCACACACTTGGCTGGATAAAAAATTGGTTGGACAGCCAAGTTGTATTCAATGGATATATTCAATGATTCAATGGATGTATTCAAAGTTAAATCCAGCTGGCAGCCAGTCATGAGGGGTGTTCCCCAGGGCTCAGTGCTGGGGCTGCTCCTGTTTAACATCTTTATTGATGACTTGGATGAGGGGATAGAGTGCACCCTGAGCAAGTTTGCAGATTGTACTAAGTTGGGTGGGAGTGTCAATCTGCCTGAAGGTAGTGAGGCTCTGCAGAGGGATCTGGACAGGTTTGATCAGTGTGCTGAGGCCAATTGTATGAGTTTCAGTAAGGCCAAATTTTGGGTCCTGCACTTTGGCCACAACAACCCCCAGCAGCGCTACAGGCTTGGGGAGGAGTGGCTGGAGAGCTGCCCAGCAGAGAGGGACCTGGGGGTGCTGACTGACAGCTGGCTGAACATGAGCCAGCAGTGTGCCCAAGGGGCCAAGAAGCCAAACACCATCCTGACCTGCATCAGGAACAGTGTGACCAGCAGGACCAGGCAGGTGATCCTGCCCCTCTCTCAACCTTGGTGAGGCTGCACCTCCAGCACTGTGTGCAATTTTGGGCACCACAGTATAGGAAGGACATGGAGGTGCTGGAGAGGGTGCAGAGAAGGGCAACTAGACTGGTTAGAGGTCTGGAGAACAGGTCTTTTGAGGAGAGGTTGAGGGAGCTGGTGCTGCTCAGCCTGGAGAAGAGGAGGCTGAGGGGAGACCTCATTGCTCTCTACAACTACCTGAAAAGAGGTTGTAGTGAGGTGGCTGTTTGCCTCTTCTCCCTTGTGACTGGCAATAGGACAAGAGGAGTTGGGGTCAAGTTGTGCCAGGGAAGGTTCAGATTGGATAGTAGGAAGAATTTCTTCACAGAAAGAGTGGTGAGGCATTAGAATATGCTGCCCAGGGAGGTGGTGAAGGCATCATCCCTGGAGGTGTTAAAAAAACAGGTAGACATGATGTTTCAGGAGATGTTATAGTGGTTAGAGGTTGTAAGGCTGACAGTTGGACTTGATGATCTTGAAGGTCTTTTCCAACCTTGATGAATCTATGATTCTTAGTGCTGGTTCTAAGTCAACAGCTTCACTTCCCAAGTCATACTGTATGTGGGCAATGTTCCTTGGAAAATTAAAATAGTTTAGACAAGAACTTGGCAATAAATTGTCCCTGAACACTGAACAAACATTCACAGAGACAGAGGAAGAAAGCACTTCACAAATAATAGGATTGAAAGCAATAAACACTCACTGTATTCATGCACAGTCTGTGGGCAAGTTTGTCCCTGTGTCCATGGACAGATGGAGCTGTTTGGACCTATCAGGTCAATAATCCACAAACTAAGAAGGATTTGTGTGATAGATTGTAATGGCTTAAATCCACTTTAAAAAGGAGGGTTACAGTAACTTGGAACAATGTTCAGTATATTCAGGGGGCTGATGTGGTAAATAATTGCGAACATTTTTGAATTAGCACAGTGATTTAAAAATCAAAAGTACAGGCAAAATAGCAGGGTTTTTAAATGCCTCTGTTCCACTGATCTTCAAACTACCTAAGCTTTAATATTGAGTGTCACAACAGTGAGTCAGAGGCAGGCTGACAGAGCAGCCTTTCCCCAGGGAGCAGTGCAGGGCCAAACCTCTCCTCTCTTCCTGACTTGTAGAAACCAAACGTGCAATCTTGGGATATAGTGGGAAGATGCTTACTGTGGGTGCAGTATATGTTGGTTTTTCTTTTTCCCTTAGCTAACCTCTAAGCAACCCCTGTCCTTGCAAAGGCTCTTAGCTGCCATGAAGTGCAGTCATCCCAGCCTGACTGACGTTTCCCAGATACGGTCAGACCCTGCTGATACCCCATGGGAAGGGGAAACGGTCTCCATCCAGTGAGAGCTGGTTGCCCTTAGCTAGTCTGTTACAGCAGCAGGGCAGGTAGGGTTTCTGAAGATTTTGCCTCTTCTGTTTGCTAATCAATTTAGCAGCTTGATTTTCAGTTAGGCAAACACGTTACAGAGATTTCATGTGTCCTTTTCTGACCAAGCAGGTGAAGGATTTCTTCAGTGTGTCATGAAGCTCATTTAATGAGGTAGGTATTTAGCTTTTTGCTACAACTAGGAGCCAGTCTGTGAAGAGCAGTAAACATCACTTAAAGCTCCCATCTACCTTGCTGGGTAGTAGTCTGTTTCTGTATTGTCTTCTCCTCTGAAGAGCTCTTCCTATTTGCAGATTCTTGGCTCTGGCCTCCTTAGAGTTTCCTACATATTCCCTCAAATTTCCTTACTTCTCCCAACTATTTTTTTTTCCTTTAAACTATCTAAAATATTGGAAAGCTTCTATACTGCAGTCTCAGCAACAGTAGTTGCCTTTCTTTTTCTGGCCATGCAATAGCTTGGAAATATTTCACTGTAGTTGTGTCTGTCAATATTGCCACAAGGCATTAGAGGAGCTTTTTACTATCTGTAGGAGGTATGGCCTCACAACAAGTTAACAAGAGAGTTGTACTTCATGGTGTTTAGAAGACAGCATGGGTATGAGAAATACAACCAGCATCTCTGTAAAAGAGGCAATTCCTTTCATGTGGAGGGGTGAGCAAACTCTCCAGCAAATCTCTGGTCATACCAGCTCATTTCAACTTTCCACACAGAGAGCAAAGCTCAGGGTACTTCTCTTCCTTCTGCTGATGAGGAAAGTAAACTGAGTGACATCTGAGGCATTGGGATGTTCTGGATAAAACTGTTGCACTGAAACCCATAAACAAATACAGAATAAACATAGATGCCCCAGGGAATGCTGTGAACTGCTCACCAGAATGTCCTCAGATACATGCATATTGCTCCTCTTCAAGTCAAGAGCAGTTCTGCCTGCAGCCCAGGAAACACATGGTTAAGCACACTGATCTGCATTTTTCTCTTTGTTGCTTTCAAGAAGTTCACAAGACTTACACCCACCAGCAGCAGAAATTTGTGGGAGCTGAACAAAGGAATGGTGCTAGGAGTTTGTTAACTTAACCACTTGTGGTTGGTTCTGCATGCTTGTTTCCCCTGATGTGTGAAATGTGTGTTTATGTATAAAATATGGGCAGCTTGAAACGTGGGGGTTTTTTTATTATTTAAATATGTTCTTTCATAATCTATGTATATACAAATGGAGCCTAATCTGTTCCAAAACATGTTTGAACTACAGAAAAATTAAGAACTGGACTTCAGTGTGAATTTGCTTATCATATTTGTACAGATTAAGACAGGAGGGGGAAAGGGGAATAATGGTAACTTCATTGGTCCTGTGCCTTTGTAAGAATTATGTCCCTTCTCTTAATTTTCTTACTGTTGTTCTTTACCGTCCTTGTTTCTGTCTGTAGATCAATGAACAATAGATCTCTTCAGGTAGATGGGAGGGGAAGAACTCTTCAAATATCCAAGAGAAATCACTTTGCCTCTGTTTACAGAAGCTTTGCAGATGGCGCTTTATTTTCTCTCTCTCATGATCAAAAGGTCAGGAATAGTAAATTTGCTATGTATGAATCTTCTCACAATTTCTTATACAGTCATTATTTTTTCTACTGAGCAACAAAAAAAAATCCTATTTAGAAAATCTGAAGAGGAGACAGCAGGGTTGGGGAGGCCTTGCTAAGCTTGGCAGTTCAGCATACCTGAACTGGCCTTCATACTTATTGGTGCAGAACCTGAACAGGTACTTAGCAAGCCCTTAATTCTGAGACTAAGATTTAATATTCTTTTAAATTGAGTCCAAGATTACAGCTGAATGTGAAGAAGGCTTTCATGATTTGCTGACAGTCATAGGAAAATGAAGAAGTAATTCTGAATTAAGTTGATGAATATTGAAACTAAAGTTCACAGAATTAAGAGCTAAAAATAATCACTTGTGGTGAAGAAGTGTCTTGATTGGTCTGAAAAAGAGTGGTGTTTTCATTTTGAGCTTTCTGAATAATTTTTAAATACATTTTGAAAGTAATTTCAAATGGAAAATTTATTTTGTTCTTGAAAAGCAAAATACACCACCATGAAAAATGTCAGAGTACAATTACTTGTCTTTTTCAGTTTGGTTTGCTGTGCCATCTCCCCTCTCCAATGACAGCTATTTCTAAGAACAAACACTTTGATAAAATTGATCCAAATTAAAAACAAACAAATCTGTAACTCTGTGTCGAATCTTTTCCACTTGCTGTTTCAGACAAAAATTTTGTCCAGTTATGATCTGGATGTTGCAGGAAACATTATTAACGCTTTACCTCTATAACCTACTGCCCTGCCTAGTCCTTCAAATGTCAGGGTATATACTGGTTTAAAGAGGTTGTCTGCAGCAAATGGATAACTCAGGGGTGAGCAGAGCAGCAAGATAGGCAGTGTGTCAGTGTCAGCAGGAAGGTATCAGTCTGTGATGGCAGAAGGAGAAAATGTTTAAATGAGGCTATTTGTCATGTACTAGTGCAGGGATGAACATAGAAGCCTGGACAAAGCTGAAGGTTGAATTTCCTATTTTTACAAGGGGTACACGTTCACTGACCGTGGAAAACTGAGCAACACTATGCAGGCAACAGTATCGTGTGACGAGGTCAGCTAGACAAAGCAATAGCAGAAGTATCAGGAGCTCCCAGGGGAAATCCTGACTCCATTGAACTGGCTGGGAACTCTGCTATATGATGTACTCCACTGCTTTCCTCTTCATTATGGGACCCAGGGCGCTTCTGAGTTGGTGATTCTGAGCATGCCTCGCATGCAGTTGCATGCCAAATAGGAACTTACCTGAGCACGTATTTTACTTACTACTTCACCTGTGTCTACTCTCCTGCCTCATGCATTGGCTGTTTCACACAGAAGGCAAGCCATGAGGGATATAAAATTTCATCACATCCTAAGAGTCTGTGTCTGAGTGACCAGGAGATCAAAATGTTATGATATGCCATATTAGAATGTCATCTTTCTAGTAGGAAGGAGTGGATGCAACCAGCAAAACCATGAGTCTCTCCCTTCATGCCTTGGCGCAGGTTTTCCCAGGTGGTCTACTGGAAAATCTTCTAAAATAACAGATCAACAGCAAGGAAAATCAACTCATGTTGATTATTTCATGTTGTATGAATGCCATCAAAGCTTCCATATGTGAGGGGCAGATTATTTTAATCATTAAACTTTAAGCGGCTATTTATAACAACTAGAGGTAGCTACATCTGGTGCCTCTGAGCTCAGCCCCTTCAAGCGAGGGGCTGAGCCTTTACTTGCTGTAGAATAGTAGTATTCCCACAGCCTCAGAGCCAAGGGCTGTGGTAGCCCATGAATCCCTCAAGCTCAGATTGTGGGCACGTACAATTTATCCCGAGCACGAAAATGTCTTAAAACAAATGGCCAATGGAGAGGAAAAATAGTGGGGAATACTGACTATAGGTGTTTTATCTTATCAGAAAATTGGGGTTTTTTTCCCCAACATGTCATGGGGACAAAGTGATACAAATTCCCTTCAGCCTTTACCAGTTGAACGTCTTTGACAATCTACTTGATTTTTAGCATATTGCTTGTGGACCCTTTACAGTCACTGGAGTTGTTTGCATCTTAGTCTCTAAACTGACTAAAGAAATTCTAGAAGCTTGCCTGGGGCCCAATAATAGATTCTCCACAGTTGAAAACTCAGGGTTTACCACAAACTGACCTGAGTGTATTTATCAACAGATAGCTTTATTTGACAAGTATTTCAGGCTTTCCCTGTGTCTTCTAATTAAATCAAACCAACATAATCATACAATCAACATCATAAAAACCAGGTCAGCATATACTATTAATAAATTATCACAAAGCATCTGTCATGTGCCTAATCTGCTTTTTGAAGTGGGGGGCTGCCTCTGCTTAAGCCTGTGTCTTAAGCTACTGCTTTAGCCCCCTGTTGCTTGACAGTGCGTGATTGGAGGGCAAGATTACTCGTGCTTACTGTGCCACATGCAGTGTAGAAGCATCTAACTCATTATCAAACAGCATCTCTAAACAGGTTGTTTAAAGCTTTTAATATTGCTCCTGAATATCTAGGATCCACACGAGCTGCTCTTCACATTGAATAGTATTTATTCCTAAAAATCAGAAGGGGTAGAATTGTTTACTTGTTTTGAGATCGGGGGAAAAAGGTTGCTTTGAGATATGCAGAACGTGCTGAATGAAAAATTAAGGTTTTAAAGACAAAGCAGAGTTGGAGACTAAGGAATTGCTCACTCTTTGATCTGCAATTGTCATGTAGCACTTTGGGGCATGGAATTGTGTGTCTTACAGGATTCAGCAGTACTCCATCTCTCAAAGTAAATTGTAGAATCTCCCTCTACAATGTGGCTGCTGCAATCATGGTAAAGGTGAAAGGCAGAGAAAGAATTTCTGCTTTATGTTGCATGGACTGTGAAGGGGAGACAGATGTAGTGAAAACCATGTGTCTGATGACCTCTTGGCTCTGTACCTGTATGAGCTAACAAAACCTTGGAGGTAGACAGCTGCAGAATATGGTACACCAGTTCTTTGTCCTCCTATGTCAAATGAGGGAATAGGGGAAGAAATAAAGCTTTCACTCCAGCCTCAAACTCTCCTGCCAACATGCTGTGGGTCCTGGAATGGCTGCAGGAAAGAGGTGGTAATTGTTGAAAAGAATACCTTTTGTAATGCCTTTTGTTGTAAACAGCCTAGCCCAGACTAATCAGACAGACAGTAGAGAGCATTGCATTTCATTTAAGGAGCAGCAAAATATCTGCCTCTATCAGGACTATACTGGTTGGGCCTTTACCATGGGCATTTGTCCAGAACTACTAACAAGCAGCAGAGAGAACATCAGTTTGACCACACCAATTTGAATTTTGCATATCTCCATGAGTATAAATGGAGAGTTGATTTTAATAAACGTGCCTTCACAGGATCCTTCTATGCTGTCAAAAACAGCATTTATCAACAGAGGATCTGTACTTTCTGGTAAACAGTAACAACATCACTTAAACTTTGTGTCACCTTCATTGTCCAGGCTTGACTCCCTTGAGAACACACCCTACCATTCCACAATGAATCATGACCAAGCAAAATGTTACCAGAATTGGGAGCTGCTGTGTTCCCTGCAAGGCCTCTTGTACTCAAATTATATTCTACTGTATCAGTGGAAAAAGCAGGCAACCAGCTTCCATAAGGGCTGTGACAATGGACCTGTCAGTCACCTGAAAATCTTAACTCCATAAAAAGTAAATGGGTTTGTTCAAATCTTCTAGGGACTTCTTTCACTGCAGTTGCATATATTTGCATAGTGATTCACAGAGAAGTTCATGCCAATAGCCACTTCTGTGAACAGATGTTGACAGAAGTATCAACAGAAGTATCAGAGTTATGTTAACAAGTATGTCTTTTTTGCATGCAGAGAGAAATGCATAATCTAGTAGCATGCTGGGAATTTAGTGAGTTCTGCTTTCCAGCATGTGTAACGAGTCACTGCATGCCAGTCACCTTCGCAGAACTATTAATGCTTCTCAGTAATTTCAAGCAAAAAATTAGAATAAGAAGGGTAAAACCAGAAGAGTTTTGCTGCTGTAATATTGGTAATAGAAACTCTGTATGCATATTTTATGACATCTTAATAAAAAAAGCAGCATTGAATTTAAAATTGTGTATTAGTCAAACAGTGCAGTGAGTGAACATATTCTTTTATGCAACATTATATTCTTATATATGACATTTGAAATAATTACCTAAACCTTCAGATATTTGGTATGGTTTGTTTTAGTAGCAGCTTTGAAGGAATCAACTCAACTATGTATCTCCCTTGCATGTTGGTGTTATCAATGAATCCTATGAAACATGGACATTTAGTAGAGCTGTCACAGACCAGCATGATATAACGGAAAAGACAAAAAGTTTTGAATTAAGTCTCAGCATCCTTTATGCATCGTAAATTCCTGATAACTCAACAGATAACTGACTTTACTGACAACAGAAGCTTTTATAGAAGGCTTTTATAAACAGGAACATGTTTCCGGACACTAATATATTTTTCAGACCAAAACGAAATTAAGCAGTATGTAGCTGAAACACAGTCAGAGAAGAGAAATGCACATAATTCTCTCCATCCGTCCTCGCTTATTCTGAAGCAAGTCAACAGTGCTACTTGAGCAATAGATCCGTTTCTATAAGTAAATTCAAAATCTGAGATGCACTTAGACCACAGGTTTTTTTCCCCCAGCTTTCTCTTGTGATCTACTTTTGTTCTTATGTTCTTGTTTTATTTCAGATTATACATAATTAGCATCCTCTGAACTTAGTTTTTGTTTCATCATTGTATGAGATACTAGAATTCTTGTTTCTCCTTTTTCATACTCTTCCACATGCTTTTGCTTTTTGCCCAGGAAACAAATACTTCCATGACTAGAAATAGTTTAGTAACACTTTCTTCCTCTTTTTAACATGGCAAACCATCTGAAGCAGACCCTTACCCACCTGGAGCTCTCCTTTTATTGTGGTCAGGCAGCAGGAGGCTTAACGAGAACTGCTAGAAAGGAAGAAGAAGAGCAAAAAGAAAAGAGGAGGGGGGAAAAGATATTCAGTTCTTGAAGACTTGTACTTAAAAAAACAGGTCTGAAAGTCCTGTCCTGAAGATTTAACCACTCCAAATAGGTACTGACAGTTACCAGCAAAGGCAAGTTTTTACTAATGCCTCCTAGGTATGCTCTTATTTTAACATCAAAATGAGTTTCCACATGACTCTTTCAACATTTGGTTGACGTATTGTCCCAGTTTGCCAATCTTGGTATTTTGGGGGTAGGAAGGAAGGAGGCATATAGAGTCACACAAAATTCTCAGGTTTAAAATCCTCATATGTTTTTTATTTTTCCCCTATTACTAAAAATGGTAGGGCCTATTTACAAATATGCTTGCTGCAGATGAACAACACATTTCCCTATATGTCATAGCTAAAGTCAAAAAGTAGAGTGAATTGCTACTTCACTAGAGTCCTTTTATGGGTCTGTCTAAAGAGGGGGACCAGCTCACATGAAGGAAAACAATGCCTAGAATCATGTATATAATTATGTATCTGCAAGAGCCTATAACTGAAAAGACATGTGAATTCCCTTAGTATTCTACTAGCTTGGGAGATCTCTCATGTTTCCTATTTACAGACACAAAAATAGGGCTTCTCTAATTCCTCATGATGGGATTTTTTTTATGATACAGGTACATTTTGTTTCCTCCAAATCTTACTAGAAGCCACACTTCACATAAAGTTAATCAGCTTAATTGTTTCACAGCATCCCTTTCCATTTCAGGAAATGATATCTTACTACCATTTAGTGCAACACCTGAATAAATCTTGAGTACCTTAATTTTCTTTAGTTCTCTCTGTGGGTAGCCCCCTCAGTAAGATGCTGACTTTGATTGATTAAATGAGGGTCCATCTCTGCTGCTGCCATGTGATTACTCAACCTCAGTGATTCTATTCTATAATACAATGTATGTTCTACCAGGTTTTATAGAACTGACTATCATACTCATCACCAAGTGCAGTGATGGATAGATATGCTAGGGCAAGTAGTAAAATCGAACCAATGCTCAGCAAATAATACCTGAACTGATGATGAAAGCTTTTAGATCTTGAAGTTTACAGAACTGCAATACCTTCTTTCTCCAGGCTTCTCATAAGCATTCTGTATTTTAGTATATTCAAAATGCAGCAATCTACATCCTTATAGGCACTCACTCCATTTCATTTACACATACCAAGTGCCAATTCAGTTTGTTTAGTCACATTTCCAGTCCTTATAGCAGAGATTTCAGCAGTAGAGTTGTACCTAGAGAGAAAGGGCTACTTCTCTGACCCATCCACATATTAGATGAAGCAAGTTGCATTAAGAAACAGAACAGTAACTGCCTTAGTCTTCATAATAAACAAAATAGCTGATGGAAAAAAAGACAGTCTTCAGAGGTAAACCTGCTTGAAGGAGAGCTTGGGCTTTCTGCTGTAAACATAGTCCTGACTTTATCAAGGACTTCTGGGAAGCATGAGAACCTTAAGTTCCATGTAGATTTCTCATCTGTTGTTTCTGGTTCCCTTCTTCTGCAATTAAGTTTCACTAAGTTGAGGATTAAATGGTAAAGTATAGAGCAAAAGTCATCGTAAGACTTGTTGAAGATGCTATAATATTAAATGGATACTCTGGAGTACAGTGAGTCCGAGCTGGCTGATGTCAAGAAGTGATATTTAATAGATTCTACTAAAAATAAGTTTTAAAAAAATCACTTTTTGGCAGGGTTCTCTTTTCACAAGTCTATTTAAGTCTGCTTCCCAAAGTTTAATTTTTTTATCCTATTTTTCAGCAGCTAACGAGCAGTGCAAAGTATCAGTTGCTGAAATATGTGGTTTGAGCAGCACTGGACTCTCTGAGCACTGATTATTAAACCAGAAGTTAGTTGGTAAAGCTCTGAGAACCACCTGAAACTTCTTTCTGAGCTTTATTAGGATCGGTTCCATGTGTTAGCCTACAAATCAAATGAGGTATCATTACTATCTCTTCAGGTGTGTTCTGGGTTTGTTTTTTTTTTAATATCCTCAGACTTTTACCATGTGTTTAATAACAGCGAGAAATCAAAGGCTGATTAAAACTTTAATCTTCTAAAAGCTCCAAGTTTGGTTATAGGGCTGCACACACACATGAAAAAAAGTGAGCCAGCCACAAAGAGTTCACAATTAAAGATAAGAGGAAAAAGGTGAAAATGAGAAAGTAGAAAGCACTGATATCATCACTTACAGGTTTTTAGTTTGTTAAAACTACTGCTAACGGAGACCAGTTGTGTTTTATTTCTTAAAAAAGCCAAAGAAAGCTTTGTAAGGATGGATGAAAAATAGGACAATGAGGAAAATTAAGATTTTTGAGGGGCAAACTGGTGAAAGCAGAAAACTTCTTGCCTGATAATGCAATAGTGGAAGAAGCAATATGTTTGAAGGAAATAAGCTAGTCAAGCATCTGTTACTCTAAGTACCTACATGCAGTCTTAAGTTCACCCTTGTTCTGCAGAGTAGTGGAAGTAGGTGTGACTGAAGCATTGCCTTATAATTGAGTGCTGAACTGAGGAAGAGTTACATGGAAGTTTATAGAAGTCTGACATTGAATTGCCACTCCATCCTCTGCAGTCCTCCTGCTCAAGGCCTGGGACTATTAAAGAATTCCCTTTAGCTAAAGGGAATAGCATTTTGCCTATTACAATGCAAGTAGTGCTTCAGACTAGGTAAATACTTCCTAGTTCTTAACATGGTATTTAAGACTGTAATTCCCATTTCACACTATAATTTAGGTATTAATCTTTGACTCATCCTTGACATTCTACTTTACACCTACAAGTACTTTGGTGTACAGTGTGTTTTGGAATTTAACAAAATTAGATATACTGCACTTTGCCAGAGAATGACTAGAGGAAAAAAGTTTCTTCCTAAGCTAACTGAGTCAAAAGCACACTTCTGCAGCTTTAGCAACTCCATGTGTATCAGGACAGCTATTTCAGTATTCCATAGGGGGTCTAAATCCACTGGAGATGAACAAATGGTGCAAAAAGGAGAAACAATTTTAACCAATCACCTATATTTGTTTCACATGTTTTTCTATCTATGTGTGCAACTCTGCGTTTGTGTGTACTCCCTATAGAAACTTTACACTACAAATATTTCCAATGGGAATAGTTCTGCTTTTTCTATTTCCTGGATGGTCTCTCCATCTTAGCCATTTCCTAAGGGCTGCATCTCTCCAATAACTTACTTGAATCTCTCCCATTATTTCCTACCCTTCTTTAGTGACTTCTAAGACAGAGATCAGACAGATAATGGTCTGGCTTCTATTTTTCTTTCTCAAGTTTGATTGCATACATGCTAGGGGAAGCTGCATAAGACATCAGTGGCATCTGGTTTGGGAGCCAGAAACTGCTGATGGTTGCCTCCCAGTGATGCCTCTCAGTGCTGTTGCTCCCTTTGTAGCTTCTTTTTAGACACTCTGTGTGGCACCCATGCTATAGCTGCCAACCCTGGCTCCAAAGCAGAGGCTGATGTGTGGCAAAGATCAAGACTTGTAAGACATTGTCCTGCCTGTAATTAGGGTGCCAGTTTGTGTGTTGGAGCCAGAATAGTTATGTCCTGGAGCAAACAGCGTACTTTGCTGTTTATGCTGCTTGCCTTTAGCTTGATGTATTTTTCCCCCTTCTTATTGTCAAAAGTTTCTGTCCTGAATCTCATGTGGTTGGGTCTTTGTGTGTGGAGGAGAAATATAAACTGAAAATTTGCAGACAGGATGAAACGTAAAAAAACTAATCCCAGAAGAGCAGCAGCAGTGAAGGACGTCTAGGGAAGGGGTGGGGAAATGGTACATATTCACCTAAGGAAGAGGTACACCATGGTTATACCTTACTGAAAGGTAGGGAGCACTTCAGTATCGTGCCTGTGAGTTAAAACAATGGCAAGACACTGTAGGTCCTCCTCACAGCTGGATTAGGCGAGGCTGAGTTTTATAACTCCACAGACTGCCTTGGAGGAAGGGAGCCCATATAACAGCAGTGGCTATAGAGCTCTTTGCCAGGGCTCTGTTTTGGTTGTTTGCTTTGCCCAGCAGCAATTGCTGAGGAGTTTCAGTCCCTTCCATACACAGCAGTTGCTGCCCCAACCCCTCCAGCTCTCCCCATGGCAGCAGAGACACAAGCTCAGCTTCTGTGGCAGAAGAGACCCAGCACCCATGGGGCTCGTGGCTGCTGCTCTTGGGATCAGCAGCATTTGCTTTTGCCTTGCAAGGGGGGAGTTCAAGACACTCTAGTTTTCACTTGACCAGTTTTAGCTTTTATCCTGCTCAGAGTATTTATCAGCCAACCCAATGTGAATATACAATGTGAACAAATCAAAGTGGTGGTGATGGAAGTCTTCAAAGAGAAAAGATGGTGGGAAGTTCAGAAGTAGGTGATGGGAATTTATTTATTACAGAAACATGTACAAGTTGTAAGAGTAAAGAAGCTGTGGATGTGAAAATGAAAGGACATCTTATTGTAATAGTAATGACAAATTGGCTTTTAATTTTTTATATATTTTTTTAACCAATAATGACAATATCTGGCTCTTTTGCAATTCTCCAGGTAATTGGGAAATCCAATGGATTACTAAATTAATTAACTAAACAGTATCCTTTTCTGAGGCGACAAAGCTTAGTAAAAAGCCTTTGCAAAAGATAGCGCTTTGAATAGCAGAGTGCTTGAAGGGCTAGACATATATTTTGAGCATCTCAAATGCATTCTTCATTAAGAAAATAGTTGACTATGTTCTTTGAAGGTTCCTGCTTTTTAGAATATCATGGTGGCTTTCTAGCCACCTACAGAGGACTATAATTCTCCCATCAGCAAAGTAACTGAATACATTGTTTCTGTGTGAGACATTCTAGTTATATCATCTTGCTCAATTATTCACAATATGCACCAGAGGAATAGGGGAAATAAAGGTTTATTTGCAGCACAGAAATTGGGAGATTCTAAGAAAAGAAATTATACCCCTAAGGGTATTGTAACACTAGAAAGGCCTACTGAGGACGCTGTACTGTCTTTCAAGGGAGGTTATAAAGTGTAGGTTAGAGAAACATCAGCAAAGAATGAGCTTGGTGATGTTAATTTTGCCTTCGTGTACAGGGATTAGATAATTTCTCGAGCTCCTCTTCTCTCTAGCATTTCTGTGAACCTATGTTTCTGTTGTTGTTCACTGTCCTTTTATTGATCTATCCCACTATGCCTTTTGTCATTGAGACTGCAAATCCACATTAAGTACTGCTTTCAAAGACTTTTTCCTTCTCCAGTAATCGTTTTCCCAGAGTGCACGCTACATCTTTCTCCTATCAAACACTTCCTATTTGTATGTTCCTTTCCTCACCTCCTCAGGCTTTTACAATTGTTTCCAGCAAATTGCATTTTCTCACAGGCTCCAGGCAGTGAGAGGAAAATTACAGCCTAGTAGCGAAAGTTCACATAACTAAAAAATGTTAATGTCTCCCAGAGTGCACTATTCTCATGGGGTCAAACAGTGGGCTTGCAGAATATGAGTGTAAAACACAGATTGATTTCAGTAGTGCCAGCATTTTGCTAAATAAGCCTGTCATATACAATAGAGAGCTGCTATAGATACTGTCCAACTAGTCCCTATGGTTAGAGACACTTTATCATACACTAAATCCTATTTTCAGGCTAAACCAAGTACAGCGCATTCTGCCTTATTTCTACAGCCAAACAACTCATTCCCATTTGTTATCAGATCCACTGAAGTATCCCTGTGAGTTGTGGCTGCTGAGCCTCCACAGGAACAAACTAAGAGCCCCTTTGGGCTTAAAGGAGGAAAAGGAGGATTCTTAGTGAAAGCTAATTTCTGTGGGCTCTTCACAAAAGCAGTGAGAAAAGCAAAGCAAGATTACTTTGCAATAACCTCTGTGGTAATAGTTTTTTTGTTGGCTGCTGACTACCTACAGAGCTCTGGGAGAATAGCTTCCCAGCTGAAGTACCTCCTCAGGTGTGAGGACCTGGAGCAGAAGGAAGGGTGGTGGCCCAGTTCAGGCTCCATTTGTCCTCCTGGTCCAGCTCTGAGGAGAAATTCATTGTTGGATGATTTTGTGGAAAGTTGTTCACGGAACTGTGACAAAGTGCACTTCTTATGTGGCTTGCTGGCAGAAGCCTTTTTTTATCCTAATGCTAAAACATCTTGAATACAAAATGCTTGCCAGTGTCAGTGAATTTCAGTTTAGGACCTCACTTAAACAGAGACTGGTGTTATCTATGTGCAGTACACAACTTGAATTGAGCTGCTTATATTCCTGTACCTACACAAGCCAAAAATATAAGTCAAATAAGAAATATGTGAAATACCCGGTTACACAGGGTTACAGCTGGCACGCTGTTTTATAGCATGCTGCAATGTTCACTCCTTAGAGCAACGGCCTTCTTCTTCTAGATTCTGTTCTACTCCTTTTCATAGAGTCGTTTTGGTTGGAAAAGACCTTTAAGATCATCAGCCATTAACCCAGCACACTGCCAAATCCAACACTAAACCATGTTCCCTAGTGTCACATCTACACATCTTTTAAATATCTCCAGGGATGGTGACTTCACCACTCCCTGGGCAGCCTGTTCTAGTGCCTGACAACCCTTTCAACAACAACAAAAAAATCCTAATATCCAATCTGAATCTCCTCTGGCACGACTTGAGGCCATTTCCTCTTGTCCTATCACTTGTTACTAGGGAGAAGAGACCAATACCCACCTCATTACAACCACCTTTCAGACAGTCATGGAGAGCCAGGTCACCCCTCAGTCTCCTTTTCTCCAGACTAGACACCCTACTTCTATTTCACCACCACCTGTAACTTCCAGACAGACAATCTTTCTTTTGGTGACGGACCTTGCAAAGGCATGGTGAATTCCTCTAAACTTTACTTTTCTGTGTGGTTCCTTTGCTGGAAAGGTACCTGGTTAGACCTTCATCTCATTGAACCATGTCAAGAGGCTATAGATACTTGCCAGTGGTTTATGCCTGGGTGCACTAGGGGACTAGCACAAGGAAAGAGCAAGAAAGATGATTCAGAGGCAGCTGCTAGCCCTGTCTTGCTCCTGTCACCACAGTAATGATGCTGTGCTCACTCACCTCTGCTGCAGAAGCTGACTTTCCTTTGTACATGCCAGAAGAAATGCTGTAAAAAAATATTCCCTTAAGTTAGTTGGTACATCTCTCTCTCTTGCTCATGCTGGGCATCTCTAAGAGGCATAAAATTCTGCATAACTTCTCATGTTTTCCCGAAGCCTGCTATAAAGCTACTCAGCCTAGTTTGTAGGTGATACCTGTCCTTGCTGACTGGTGATTGTTACAAGACCCCTTGTTTGCAGAGCACCTTACTGTATTAAAAATATAAGATTTCAGGCAATGGTAGAGCTACTCTATCTCTTGAGTTTAAAGATGTGAACCCTTTCATACTTGAAATTCCTACTTGAGATACCTGGGAGATATTCTGAAGGTATCTGTCAAGTTCCTGCTATTGTTAAAATTAAAAAGGTGTCTTGTTACTACACAATAGCTCCCTTCTTGCTTGTCTCCTTTGTTTTTATATGTGTATATATATGAGTATATTTGGATGTATATTTTTACATACCATTAAAAAAATCTATATTCCTTTAAATCTGGCTTACTTGAAACAGAGATGCTTTTTGTGCATGTGTGACCACTTCAAAGGGGGTAACAGAAGGAAGAAGTTATTTCCTAGTATGCTCGTATTCAAGAATGCTTTTTAATATATGATACTTAGCTCTGTTTGAAATGGGTATAGATAAAAGATGTAAGAATAGAGAAAAGCAAGGCAGATGATCTGGACAGACATAGTAACTGCAAGTTCTGTTACAGAAACTTTATAACACAAAGCTGTAAGCAATGAATACATATTTCCCTTCTGAAAAGGTGATTTAAAAATCCATATTATTTTCATCTTTTCATTATTTTTATTTTAATATTTTAAGCCCTGAGTTCAAGCTGCCTTTAAGTAACTTCAAAAGCTATAAGGGGCTAGGCAGAGAAAGGATTTCCAGAGACTGCTTCATAGCTTTTAAAGTTCTTTCTATGCCAGGGACCACTGATTGCAGACTATAAAGATATTAAATACTGTCACTTCTGCTGGTTGGATCATCAGTGCCTGATTTCTCCTGCCCCTCCCTCTTTCCTGAAGACGTTGTTAGTTTTAATACTGGGCATTCCGAGATGACAAATATGACCGTTCAGACAAGGTATTTTTGGCTTTTGGTAATTTCCTCAACTGCTTTTTCAAAATCAGTATTTTTCAATTGGTCACTTGAGCTTTATTCAGTGACGTTGAACTTTTGATGGATGTCACTTCAGAAGCATTTTCCAAACATTGTAGGCGTCATGGAGCAATTTTAGCATAAAAAGAAGAGTATAACTAGAGATGGCGGGGGAGCAAATTACATTTTGTATATATAGTATTAAATGCTTCCATTAGTTGCCATAGGGATGGGCAGAAGTTGGTCTGAAGTGACAGCTTTTCTGATGCTTGATGTGTTTAAAAAGAAAACACTGGGGGGAGGGTTTTTTTATTGTTATTATTACCCTGGGAGTCTTTCATAGGGGAGCGAGAAATATTAAAGTCGTATTTCTCAAAAAAGTGCAGCAAGGCTACTTTAACAGACCAGGCATCACCTTCACATCTCTGCAGAGACACTGACCTCTGCAAAACACGCATCTCTGTAGCTTCAGGGCTGCTCTCAGCTTCATGTTTCCCCCTGTTCTGCAACACAGGAGCTATCAAGGCCATCCCTCCTCCGGAGCAGTATCTGTAAATCTGCTGCAGCAGTAACCCCAGAAAAGCTGTGTCCTGCAGTTACTGCTGTGCACACCCTGAAAACAACAGAACCGGTGGGACCCGATTGTCAGACTGGGTTTTTCTGTTTGCTGGCTGTAGTGAATTAGCATTCACTTGACTTGAATATTGGAAATGAACAGAAAACAAGCCCTGGATATGTAGTTACACTAGTAGTTCCCATGCAATCACATAAAAAAGCGAAGAGCTGCGAGTCGTGTATCCCACTGTGTGATCTAAGCCTGCAGCTACCTGGTGTCAAAACTCTCATCCACATCAAACCTGGCCAGGAGTAGGGTACCAGCTGTGAGGTCTGCTGGCATTCAGCTCCCTGAAAATTTAGTGTGGCTAGTATATGTGCCACACGAGGGACACCTGCTTGTTTTGCTAACTAAAAAATATAAATGCTTCAGAAATGACTACTACATAATATGCAAATGAGAATTAATCAAGGATGCTAAATGTTATAATTTTCAGTGTTTCTGAAGGTAGTCCATAAGTGAAGGATCTGCCCCATAAGGAAAGAAACTAAGTACTTACTGAGTCTAATCTAAATTCACTGGACTTTCCATTGTTTTTTGCAGTTTTTAAACAATGACATTTTATTTTAAAAATCTAACTTTTGGGCGCCACCAAAAGCACCTTCTTCCTTTTCCCCCCAAAGACAAATTACTTATCAGCCTGGGGGGCACTGAGCAAGCATTCAATGTGATTTTGAGAAGACCACCCACAGACTGTGAAATGTCATTTGTCAGGGCAATTATTTGTAGTCTGCCTGTACATGCTGTTCTGACAGTTCATGGGGATACACCTCACTAATGTGATTGTAGTACCCCTGATAATCAGTGAAACTTGAGCAACAGAATAAATGTACTACTTTTCTTCTCAAGGGGAGTTAACTGAAAATATGTGCAACCACAGAAAACACTAGACCCATCCTCAGCTGGTGTGTTTTAGAAACCATCTCCAGTCTGGTGGTGTTAAAAGACCTGATCTTCTGTCAAGCAGAAGAAACTAGAGAGGATCTGGCATTAGCTGCAGTGGAATGCAAATATGATGTTAGTCCTACAAATTCCTACTGAAGGTGCAAAGAGGTTTTTGCTCAAAGACAGGCAGAAATTCTTTGAAATCATGAACAACATGAAGAGTCTGCAGTACTCTCCTGAGCCGTCAGTGTATGGTGAAAAAGCAGGAGGATGTGGGCAGAAAGCTGGCATGTCTGAGGAGAGAGAAGAACTAGTGTAGCCCCATCATGCTAATGGAACATGTAGTTGCAATATGTATTCCTCTGTTAGGACATACTTTTGCTACC
This sequence comes from Apus apus, assembly GCF_020740795.1. Classification (NCBI taxonomy): domain Eukaryota; kingdom Metazoa; phylum Chordata; class Aves; order Apodiformes; family Apodidae; genus Apus; species Apus apus. Next base: position 66,295,409 of record NC_067283.1, on the reverse strand, counting down.
AGGCAAAGTAATTTGACAGCTCTACAGACTCGCTATCATTAAGAGAGAATTAGCTTTTTCTGTCTTGTTATCTTGCTCATCATTTTTGACATAATGCATAGCCCTGCATTATGCAGGATCAAATCCTTTGATAAATACAGAAAGCACAGCAATATACTTCAGCAATATACTTATACTTTCATATTTGTAAGTTGTATATACTTACATATTTGAAATGCATAAGAATATCCAACTTGTGCACATAAAAAACCCCAACTGTGTCCAGACTAAGTTAAAGGTAAAAGCAAACTTTCGAATATTTCCAGTAGTGCAGCACAGTAATGGGTGCCCAGGAATACCTGAGATATCAGGATGACTTTTGCCAATTACATTCACCTGTTTCATTACAAGTCCCATAAATATTTCCATTGCAAATGATATGGCTCCTCAGTAGCTCCAGAGCAACACAGAGTAAGGAACACAAGACAGGTGGATGTTCCTCCTGAAGCTCTCATTGATCTGTCTTCCTTGGGAAAGACACTGGCCAAACACTTCTGAAAACCATATTAGAATTTGATGCAGGTTTTGGAAGATGGCACAGTGTAGAAACAGGAAAGGAGACTGACTTTTATGTAAGGTTTCAGAGACTGGCATTCATATGCATTATTTAACTATGTATTCATGGTGCCTTATGAATATTAAATCTCATCATGTTATTTGAGGACTACACCCTGTAACTTCATTAATACTCCATAGTTACATTTTCCCTTACATAAAGTCAGTCAGCAAGAAGTCATTTGATTCTGTTCTAACCAGATTGCAGTTCCTAGTTTTTTACCAAGTGTAACCATGTTACTTCAGAACTGTTTATCCCGTTTACAACCAGCAACCAACTGTGAAACTGGGTTTAGGAATGATCTACTAGCAGTGCTGTTTTCAAAGGCCTTCAGGAGACTGTAAGTCTCCAGTTTCCTTGTGCTGGGTTTCCCCCTCTTCAGTGAAGGTTAAGACTGAGATCATTGGTCCCTCTGTTAGTGCAAATTAAAGGCATTCCCTTCTACATCTCTGGCCAATCACACTATCCTTTGCATAGGGGAGAGCTCAAGCTCTGGTGACTGTTCAGTCCCAGGAAAGCATGGATTACAGATTATTTTGCAGTCTCTCATTGCTCCCAGCTGCCCCTTTGAATCCTTTTAAAGTTCCTGTGCCAGAACTCCTTGAAAAGTGAGTAGGAAGCTGAAAGGGATGCCTCCACCTCCACGATTGCTGCATGCTGGTAGGGCAATGGAGGAAGGCTTTCCCAAAAGATCTATTTTGCTAGTTTCACCCACTTCCCCTGCCACAGATAGCTTTGCATTTCTCTATTTTCACCAAGTCAACTGTGGGAATGAATTAGGGGAAGTTCCTCTTCCTCCATTCCTGCATAGTTTGTTATAGAAGAAAATAAAAAATTCTGGTCATGTAATTGAGAAGGATGGCAAAGATCTATATAACATAGAAGAATTTCTGCCTGTATAAGGACCAAAGCATTAGGCTTTAACATAAGTGCTCTCCCCAAATCTCTCTTCTTTAATATATTTATCATATAATTATTACTTCAACCTCTCCTCCCTCAAATGAAGGTGCATGAAACTGCCATGTATCATCTTAGAATATAATTTTCTATACAGGATAGCTAAACTTTGTTCTCCATGACAGCACTTGTAAGATTTTCTCAACTAACAACTTCTTGAACTTCTCAGTCATGTCACAGGATGCTGGAGCTGACTCTAAAAGTTCAATCTCTTCTGCTTTGGAATCCATGCAGTTCTTGCTTTGGAACTAAATAACAAGATTGTGACCATGATGCTGTGAAAGCTCAAATCAAACCTTCCATGATTTCAAGAGCCAGGGCTACCTTTATGCTATCTTCACTGTTTCTGGATATTGATAATATTAAAAATAAAACCTCTACATTGGGAATGCCTCTTCTTCTCTATGACTCTCTTAAAATTCCTAAGTAGTTTCAGCCTGAGGATGCCACAATGGAGTTGTTAAAAACTTGTAGAATCTTTTGAAAGCATTGATGTTAGTCTCTGTCACTGTAAAGCATCTATTACCTTCATTTGAGTATTTTTGCTTTATTGTATGTTGTGTGCATCATAATATTTGTCTTGCTTTACAAATAAGAAAGACAGAACATATTTGTATCCTAATTTTTCTAGTAATCCTCTCTTTTAAATAGATTGAAGTACAAAACTGATAATTATAATTTCAAAAACCCTATTCTTCATAGCTTAAGGGCTTAAACTTTTATATTCTTCCTTTATTCTGAACGTATCCCTCAGGAAACAACTCTCTGTAATAATCACCTTGCCTACACTTTTTCAGTTACACATTACATTTGCTCTCCCACTTTCTTGCAGGTTAATATTAGTGTTTGTCAGCAGCGGACTCTTTTTTTCCAAGGCTGAGTCATTACAGGAACAGTTATGTTCTCAATAGAGAGTTCAGGGTAGGAAAAAAACCCAGCCCTATGCCTACATGGATCTGGGTGTTAGAAAACCAGAAGGCTACTCATTCCTTTTAAATGCCAAGTGTTCAATTAGTTTCCTCTTGAGGGCTTGGTTTTGGGGTGGGTTTGGTTGGTTTGTTTGTTGGTTTGTTTGTTTGTTTTAATTTGGAAAAAGTCAGATACGATGAAGTAGGTTACTTCAGCTCATGATGAGGAATGCCAGCTTCACATTTTTTCCAAAGCAAGACCATGTTTTGTTTTGTTGGTATTTTTTCCCCAAGTATTTCTTTAACAGAGATCAGTTGGTTGGTTGGTTTTATCGTCTGACTCAAAAAGAGACCAGTCTCAGTGTAGTCCTCCATGGGTATCTGTGTATGTTATGAAACCATTGTACTGTTATCCTGAACAGGAATCTGTGCTGATAAGAGGTCCAGCCAATAGCAGAGGTTTTTGAAAGTTGGTTACGGGCTTGACAGAGCAAAGGGAAGTGTTTTGAGAGCTGGAGAGTAGAGTTTCTGGTTCTAGCTACTGCTTTCTTTCCCTCTCCTGTCACTTGAGGTGCTCTGCTGTTCTTTGGAAACCAAGTCAGAGTGCACATCTCAACAATCTATTCATTGACTCAAGAGCTGTGCAGAACTTTTGGAGTGAGCGTCAAAGATATGTGAAGCCTGATCTGGGAATCATACCTAACTTAAAACAAATCTGAACAATTTTATAGCTACACAGGCTTTTCAGCTAAATTGGAGGTAATAGATTTCTCATTCTTAGGGTAGAGCTCTCTCTGGACTGCAAGTGAAATCTGAGCCCACGCAACTGTCCTAAAGACTTGTAACCAGGCAGGCAAGGATTTCCCTCATGGTGATGAATGCCACAGAAGCATATAAATATAAAGGCACTGTTACCTTTCTTGTTGCTAAGTACCCTCTAGTCAGAGAGAGCTCTTAGCAGCTGTCAAAACTGCTGCACTATAATTTAAAGTGAACTGTAAATCCCTGAGATGGATGAAGGTATCAAGATGGATGATCTTGCAATGGTCAGTTAGAGAGGTTGATGGTGACTTCAATGACCACACTTGCCAGTCAGGGTGGAAGATGACAATACAGATTGAAAGGCTGATGGCAAAGAGGATCAAAAGGACACACAAAAGACTAAAGGACAGATGCTATAAAACATTCTCCAGCAAGCAAGGTTGTATTTTTTCAGCCTTCTTTTGACTGGGAGATCCAGTGTCCCTAGGAAAAAAAAAAAAATAGTGTTACATATTGCTTGCAAACAAGCAGATCTCCTTCTGTCTCTGTTACCAGCTTTTCTTCTTTTTTTCTGGTTTTCTGTTGAAGAAAGTCAGCTGGGCTAAACAGGCAACTGGCCAACAGTCCATAAGACTATAGATCCAACAATTATCAGAGGACAGCTTGGAGGGACCTATTGTTCAGTAGTCATTATGGAAAATACAAACTCTCCAACCTGCAAAGAAGAAGGTGCTAACAACTCTCCAAAATGCAAATAAGGTGGCTTGCAATGTTCTTGCTGTTTTTGTTTGAATTTGTGTTAAGGAATGAAAATGTTTGTCACACCTCTGAACACAGGAATGTGGTTTACCTAAGCCAGATCCACCACTAAGGTGGCACTGTCAGGTACCTACTCAATCCAACCATATTTAGCAGGGTGCCAGTGTAGGAACAGCCATACCAAATTCTACCTGGAGTTCATATACTTACCTTTATCTTTCATACTGTGTGGGTGTTTTGAAGAAGCATGCAAGAAATCTTAAGAGTGGAAACCTATGGAACAATCTACCCACAGGGTTTCTTACACCCTAACCTACAATAAAAAACTCTGTGCTCTGAGGGCTTATTTATCTTCTTGGGTTTCTTCTTAAAAGAAAAAAAAATCCCCCACAAAAAAAACAAACCAACAAACAAACAAAAACCAGCAAATAATAAAAAAAAAACAAATACAAAAACCTATACTACTGGGTATAGAGTTTTCTGATACCGAAATAAAAATCTAATTTTTCAGAACCCGCAGTTTGAGCACCAGTAATGTTTGGTGGCAATGGCATGTTTACCTAATTTTTTGAGCAGAGTATCTGTACAGGATAGACTAAGCCTGACTGCTTCCTGAAACTTCTCTTAGCCAGCACTTCTGAGCCTAAATTTATCAAAGGATCACTTTGCCTTCTTCAATTTCTGATCCAATTTCAAAATCAGACTTTGTGGAACTACACTTAGACCTGCTGGAAGAAAGAGGGTCCTGGCCCTCTTGTGAGAGATGCCCTGTACAACTTAATAGCATGGCCCTTGTAAGCTTCTACTGCCTGGCTTCATCAGGATTGCCAACAATGTGCAGCTCCAATAATGCCAAACTAGATGAACTGGAAGCCACCAAGAGATAACTGTGCTGTATTACAGTTTATTAACCATCCAAGCCCACTTTCAAACTCGTGAAAGGCAAATTATAATTAAAAGGATCTTGGTAGAAACATATTCTGCTTTCATGGTCTTTGGATATGCATGTTTAAGCTATCATGCCATGTGCTATTTGATTTATGTTTTTACTGATGCTTTGACTGAGTAGTTTGTTTCAGTGTACTGCTAAATGGAGGAAAAATCAGAAACTGCATCAGACAACCACTCTGTATTTCATTCTAGAAAATAGCTGGCAATTATAATTACTCACCATGTTTCTGGCTCAGAATAAAAGTGGCACTGCACAAAAAACACTGAACATTCATCGTGATTAGAAAATGCTCCATACCTTGGAGTGCAGTGGAGACATAAGAATAATTTTAAATGCAAATGAAATTGTGGGGGTAGCAATGAGAACAGATAAAAGACAGTAAAACAAAGCCCTTCACTTTCCTTAAATTAGCAGGCTAATCTAGTACAAAAAAAAGCAGTTCTACTCAGATCTGTGCTAAGAGCTTTCATTTCATCATAATATAAAACAGCAGATCCGTCACCTTTCTCTATTCAGTACTCTTGATTTCGAGGTTGAAGTGAAAATTAGAAGCTGTTCATTCTGGCTCACAGACTGGGTTGCATTTGCTTAGTCTTATTCCATGACAGTAGGATGGAAAGAGGTCAGTAACACTGGTAAGTACTTATCTCCTGCATCTGATTTTATTTATTTATTTTTAAAATCTTTCACAGTGCTTTGGCTTTTGATCAATGTGTACATCCTGAAAAAAGCTACATTGCATATTTTGTGTAGAGCTGGATCTTATGCAGAAACGTAGTGATTGCTCAAGAATGCTTGTATCCGATGTTTCAAGAATAAATGTATTACTTGAAGTAGAAATTCTGTTAAGGGAAAGATTTCTGGATAATCTATATTTCATAGCGTCATTGGAACATTTCGAGTGTTGCTTTTTCTGTCTGCCTTGTCCAACATGTAGTATCAGGTAAGAAATTAATCCCTTCAAAATGTTATTTGCAGTGCATTAATAGCAAAATATTTAACAGTCTCATTACCCTTGTGGTAAATGATTGAGAAAGTAGGTATTTTACTTAATGAAAGCAAATTATTAGACAAAACACAGTTTTATGGTTAATCATTATGAAACACTTAAAAATATCTCAGAATATAAGATGCAACAAGGAAGATCAGAGTGAAAAACAAATTCTTAGAGAAACTTGATGTAGGTTTTTTTTTTCCTTGGGAAAGTTTTTATCAAATCAAAACCAGGGGCTTAATTTTTCAGTGCGAAGGGTGAGGGGGAGTGAGGGAGATGATCGTAGTGTCACCTCCTGTTGCTAAGTAACATCGTCTCCTGGCCATTTTTATCTGATAAAGGAAGTCCAGTTGACGTTATGCATTATTCATCAGAGTTCCAATCAAACAATCAAAATTGTTTGCCTACACTGGGGACATTTAGTAAGATCAAAGAAACCCTCCTTGAAACTACTGGAGCTTACACCACTGGCAGGCAGCTCTTGATATTCTACAGTAAGTATCATTTCTGGTTCGGGAGTGCTGCAGTAAAGTGAATTGCTGAGGAATTTTAAAAGTTTTCTGATCAGGATTGGCTTCTGAATTTTAGAAAGGACTGCATGTTTATCCATGAAAACTGAATCGAAGGAAAAAGGGAAAGCTTTGGAACTCTGGTTTCCTGATTTTTGCCAATGTAATCAAAGAAAATGCTTGAAGCAATGGTCAGTTTCCTTGCTCCAAAGCTTTCTGTTAGGTTTGCATGGAAAAGAAATACAGAGGTATTTTTGTCTGTCTGTCTTAAATTAAATGCTGTGCAGAGCTGTTTGTACACTTATGCTTATATGCCACAGCTAACTGAGGTGTGGAGGAGAGAACTGGATTGCGTGTTTTCTGCCAATTCTCTTTTTTAATGTGAGTTGTTCACAGTAGAACGAAATGCAGAAGGGAGCAAGAACACTGGAGAAGGGTCATGATAAAGTGTCTAATCCAAACTTGATTTGGTATACAACTTGGACAGCTGTAATCTAGGATGTAGACAGATCTGAGGTTCCAAAGAATGTAAAAAATATAAACCTTAGGTAAGAAGCAGTGCTAGGAGTAGCATACAATTTCTTAATGATTGCTCTTACCACATCTTTTAAAGCTGATGGTGGGATGTTCTGTTGCTACTTCTGGTCAGTAAGAGGGGAGAGGGATGGCAAAGTTGGCTTCTGGTCATTTAGGTTGAATGAAATATCCAGAATATTGTCTTCCTTTCTAGAGCAGTGTTTTGGTGTATGTGGCATGAATGCTATCTTTAATGTAGTCTCTTACAGTAGTGCCTATTTGGAGATCCTGGCTCTGGATCTGGTTAAAGCAAATCACTGCCCCAGGCTTTTCTGATCTTATTTTTAAGAGCAAAAGTAACAGTCAGGTGAATCTAAGTATTTATTGTAAGAAATGGAGACTGTGACTAGAATAAAGATGATTGTACTAAGAATCTTGCTAATACTGCAGTAGCACTTTCCTTTTATGCCTTTAGACAAGGATTTAGACATCCTAAAATAGAAAAGGATAGTTATGAAGTTCTCTGAATAGTAATTTTAAAAAGTTTTGACTTTAATACACCAAATGAAGTACTTTAGTGACTGCCTACACCATTCTTTCCACAAAGAAACTCACCAGTTTTTTTCTGTCCATCATCTCTGTAATTTTCCCCAGGAATTTGACTGACCATCCACACGGGAGTATTGTACAAAAACATAAAGTTCCTTCAAAATGGACTACTTTTTGGATGTCGAGTCTGCTCACAGACTGTTTTACAGTCAAGGAGCTCAAGGTAAGAAACTCTGGTACTGTCTCAGAAAATTACTATTTTAACTGTACAGTTAAGATGTGTAGGGACAGACAAGGGCCAGCTCTTGTGACTGACTTACTGAACTGTACAGAGGCCATAGGGAAATGCCTTCAAAATGCATGAGCTGTAAAAGGGATTATGAGAAGTATAATGATATGGTTGGATCTGCCTTCTCAGAGGATAAGGAAATGTTATGAAAGCTGTTGGGTGTATGGCAGGAGCAAAAGGAACTGCCAAGATTCAGACTCTGGTGTTGCAGAACCCAAATGGACAAGTCAGAGGGGACAATAATGGCCCACTGATTGCTATGTAAGCCTGTAAAGTCCTTCCCCTTTCATCGATGCTGCCAGGATCATAATCTGGTGTTAGTCAGTGCTGCAGGAAAAACTGGTTTGCAAAAGCCCTGAGGCAGACCAGCATGCCTTGTGCAAACAGCAGACTCTTGATAGTCAGCTTCCTTCCCTGAGAAATGCTGGTCCCCACAGAGCAGCAGCAGTGCCAGAGAGAGGAAGAGTAATTGAGCTGCTTTGCCCAAATGTAGCTAAGACTTGTTCACGACACAGATTATATTTTTGGTAAAGTCAGTTCACATTTTTCTCACCAGCTTTATTTTTGGAAAAAACTTGCAGTTTCAGAGAGGAGGGTTTTTTTGTTCCTTAAACTTTAAACATCACATTAAATTGAAGAAACCTGTAAGAACCAAGTGACTCTATAAGGTTTTTTGTTGTTGTTTTTACATACTACCTGTTTTCTAGAAACACAGTCCAGTTTTTTTCCACCATTAATTTAACCAGTTGCTAGTCAAATTCAAAGTCCAGACAACATAGCTCTTGCCTTCCCTCTGGAGGCCATTCTCCCAGAGCAAGACCTAATCCACCCAGGGGGATAACCATGGCCCCAGGATACACATGGGTCAGTACCTCCTTTAATCTTTGGCTCAGCTTAGGTGCTACTGCCTAACATGTGCTTCATTTCCCAGCTGCTTCCCCAGTCGTTGTAGTACATTTTCATTTGTACAGATCACAGCAAACCTTTATTGTCACGACACAGCCTTCTGAAGAACAGAACAACAGCCTTCTGAACAACAACTGAACAACAGAATCAAATGCAAAGCACCTCAGAATCGGGGGAATAGAACAGCTGAGGGCAATGACTAATTTTGCTGGGTTTTTCTCCACCTCAAAAATGCAATGGACACCTGAGCATTGCCACAGATGTCATAGTAAAATAAGTTCTTTGATATCCCTATGAGAACAGACCTTTTTCTATCCCATAGAACTAAAATTCAGGAATCTACAACTTATTGCTTTATACGCTATATCAATTTATCAACAGCATCACTGTGTAGTGCAAGGTACAGATAGGACTAGGGAAGAAGCAATATATACTCATGAAATAAAAGTCTATTACAGTTATGTGCACAAGGTGACTAATAAGGATTGCACGGGCATCCTTCACTATAAGTATTTCCAAGACGGCATGGGGAAAAAAAACAGTATCTGACCCATGCTTGGAGAAAATACATTGTTAGCACATATAAAAACGCTTGTACTGATCAGTTAGATGCATGATGTTGAAATTTTAACCTTAGCACCTGGTTGATTCTTTGTTTCAATGCAATTACTTTGCTTTCATAAATGCAAACTGACGAAAAAAGTCTGTCATGCAGAAATGTATCCCTTGATCCAGAAGTCATCAGCAGGGGGCTTACCTTTAGAGCTGTCGTCTGGGCTTCTATCCCTTGGCCAAATCAAGTAGGAACCAGCACCAAGGCTTGGGGACTTTTTGTCCCCTTGCTTGTGAACATTTTGTGAAAGACACCACTGACATGCTTCCACTGTGCACCACAGCATGGTACACAGGCTCCCAAACCCTAAGTACCTCCAGAACTGGAAACAGTACATTAATATAAGAGCCACGCTGCACTTATGCTCTGTCCCCTTCGACTTCTCACCCTTCTCTTTGCTTCTTTTACGGCATTTTTCTAGCTCCTGTCCTTCACATCTCTTACCTCACATGCTTGTGAGACCTCTTCCCCAGACTCCAGTGTTCTCCTCACTCTTCATCTCTCTGTTTGAGGTGAGCTGCTTTCCAGAAAGCTGGACAACAGTAGGGAAATCACTCTGAACATAGAAGCGACAACACTTCTGCTTAAGTTCTCAAATGCTGCAGCAATACCACAGCCCCTGGCAACAGAAGAGGTGCTTGAAGGGAAAGATGGATGGACAACCCCACTAGCAATAGGTGTGTGAGATGAAACATGGCCTGTGTAGAAGTTTCATGAGGCTTTAATAGTCTGAGGTAGCACTGAGTATCTCTGAGGCGACAGAGACGGTTTCTTCAGGCAAATTGATGAAGCCCCTGGAGGAGTTTAATCATCAAGCTTTCCTGCAACAACTGCCTTTACCACAATCCTTAGCCCCAAACTTCTTGATGGTAGCAGCCCCTTCCTCTGAGCTATCTTCAAATTAATGATATATCAATGTTACAAATGGCACCTGTAAAGTGCTCTTTCTTGTCTGTACCCACTCCTTGTGGGTGGAAGAGAAGGGAAGGAATAGGGCTGCAAAATGTTGGGAAGGAACTGAAAGAGCTACGATAGCACTACTAGCAGATGATATAAAATCCCAGCAGACCTCAGGTTCTTGTGTAGTTGAATGCAGCGAAAAGACTGAAACTGAGTTTTGTCTCCCAACAATTACCTGGTTCTCCTATCCCTTGCTGCCTGCACTTGTCTCTACCCCTGCAGAAAGCTCCAGGACTGCCTTTATTGCTGTAGGGTAGGAGGAGAGAGATGTTGCCTTATCAGCTGCCTCCTCTCCCATCATCTATTTCTGCAGAAGCAGCCATCACCTCACTCCTGTGGGCTGAGCACAGAACAGAGGATGTTTGGCCATTCGGACTGCATCTGCTGTTCAAACAGCTGTTCCCTGTTTCCTCCAAGGAAAGTGAAGCAGAAGGGATGGAAAAGTCACAAAAGCTGGATCTGGCAGTAGGATTATCTAGATTTAGAAAACTTGGTAAATGAAGCCAGCTGGCTGTAGTCTTCAGATACCAGCCGGAAATATCCTAAGCTCTGCAACCCTCCCTCACTGTCTCTTCTGTGTCCGTATGTTGGGATCTAGGAGATAGGGGAGTGTTCTTGCCAAGTGCGTAATGCCTGGTGATGCATTTGCAAATCAGAAGTAGAAAAGAAGGGACCATGATTCCCTGCATCTAGCCCCTCGCCCTAGGAAAAGTCCGAATCTGAAATGTAAGCATGGAGCTGGACTGGTATTTTTGAAAAAATCTTTTCCCTTTGAAGTGTGTGGAAGATACAAGTCCTTCTTGGATGTAAGTGCATTCTAAATACAAATCGACCACCTTCCAGCCCTGAGGGCTGAATGTATACAATGGGGCTTGGACTACAGTTAATCTCACTTATGCCTGATGTGTCCTCAGTGAAGATGTTTCCACCTAAGGCTTCTGACTAGCCTAGCATGTATCAGTGGAGAGAAGCAGTCATTTTAAGAGCAGGGCTCAACTAATCTCAGACATCTTCCTTGGGATACTATAAATCACGCTTTATTCTCTCTACTGATTATGAAACCTGGATGAAAGATGTCTGTGCTATTGGCATGTGTTTGCATAGAGGAATCACGTGATAGCAGGCAAGACAGGACCTAACTCAGGAAAGGGAGTAACTTGCCCCAAACAGGTCAAGTTGTCATTCAAAGCTGTAAATGTGCAGATACCATCTTGGCTGTAGCCTACTTTGGAGACATATCAGCTTTGATCTTTAGGTTCTACTTGATAGAAGTTATGCTTTGGGGAATGCAAAGAAAGACCTCATATTTGACAGAGTGGAGCAGGCTGGCACTAAGGAGGAGCAGAAGCAGCCTTCTCCATAAGAGAAAATTAACCAAGAGGCAGCAAGATGGGCAGAGGCAGCAGCCTTGTCTACCAGAGGTAAAGGGCTGGAGCAAATGAGTAGGGCAGGTCCTGTGATGGTTCAGCCAAGAGTCTGGAGCATCAGACAAGACCAATGGTGATGAGGCAGGTGCGAGGCCAAGCAGGACATCGAGTCAGCAGTCTGGATGCAGATCAGTGAGGAACGCAGCCAGCCACAGGCATGGCCACAGCCTCGCTCAGCAAGTGGGCAACAATTTCGGTGTGAATGTGGAGCAGTGTAAATGCTTCTCCCAAAAGAAGGGAGGAAACAGCTGTTGAGGATTCTTGATGCTTTCTCAAACAGCTCCAAAGCTGATCAGGGCTTTTCAAGCCACTGTCTACAACAACTGTGCCATGTCAGAGAGCTTTGAGCACAGTGAGCTGAACTGTATAGAGGGAGGACACACAGGGCCCTGGCCATTGGTACCTAGCTCTCACCTATGCTTGTTAAGGATGAAGAAATGAGGAACCCCTCTCTTCCATTGTATACAAGGGGATGGAGCTCTTTGGATGAACTCAGAGAAGAATATACTGCCCAGTACATTATAAATTTAGGTACCATCAAAATGGAGAGTTGCTCATTGCAGACAGCACAGAGCACATTTCTGCAGCCCTGAGTCCCATGGAATGGGTCCTAAGACTCACCTCCTCCCTTGGTGCCTCTGGCAGCCCCACACCACAACCTGAAGGGACAGGCTGGGCATCATGAGGTCGGGACGCCATTCTGGGCTGCATGAGTCCACCTTCGCGGTACAGTCAGACCCTCTGGTCCCCGCCGGGAGTCCGGGTTCTCCTCTCAGGCGACTTCTGACTCAAAATAGTTTCTAATTTCCTGGAGACCCGTTCGTCGACACTTCCAGCCTTACCTCCTTTCGCACCAGCAGGGGGCACAAAGCTTAAAATTAACCGCATTAATTGAGTATTTCCAAGAGGCTCCTACACACCTTGAAGGTTTTGCTAGTCCATGTGGCAGGATACACCGCGCATATTTAAATAACTGAACAAAACTCTATTGAAGGTTTATATTAAACTATCTTTTGTATCTATATATAACGTATAGATCCACTTACACTAGGTGTGCTTTTACTGGTTGCAACATTCCTGCAATCTAGTTGATGAATGTAAGGAGTGAATAAAAAATGTAAAGTAGAAAAAATATGGAAATAAAACTACAGTACACAGGGCCAAGGGATAATACATGTACAAGATTGTGTAGATACATAGGGGATGATTGCTCCAAAGATTTCAGGAAATCCTTCTTGATCAGTTTTCCAGGTTGAATCAAATACGCCTAGGTACAGTTTTATTTCCATGCTTCCCCCTTGCACAATTCCATGCTTCCCTCTGTCTCCACAATTTATTTATTTCACTGTGCTTCACTTTTGCTCATTTATTTTAATTCATGTAGTGCTGACTCATTCTAGATGTTTGCCTTTAATCACTGCTGACTACTCAGTGCTACTTTGCTTCTGCTGTCGCATATTAAACCATGTCCAGTATTTACAAAAGCGTATCACAGAATCACAGAATCACAGACTCTTAGGGGTTGGAAGGGACCTCAAAAGATCATCTAGTCCAACTCCCCTGCCAGAGCAGGATCACCTAGAGCACATCACACAGGAACGTGTCCAGGCGGGTTTTGAATGTCTCCAGCAAAGGAGACTCCACAACCTCTCTGGGCAGCCTGTTCCAGGGCTCTGTCATCCCCACAGTACAGAAGTTTTTTCTGATGTTTATGTGGAACCTCCTATGTTCCAGTTTGCACCCACTGCCCCTTTTCCTATCACTAGACATCACTGAAAAAAGCCTGGCTCCATCCTCCAGACACTCACCCTTAATATATTTGTAAACACTGATGAGGTCACCCCTCAGTCTCCTCCCCAGCTCCCTCAGCCTTTCCTCATAAGGGAGATGTTCCACTCCCTTAATCATCTTTGTAGCTCTGTGCTGGACTCTTTCAAGCAGTTCTCTGTCCTTCTTGAACTCAGGGGCCCAGAACTGGACACAATATTCAGCATGCAGCCTCACCAAGGCAGAATAGAGGGGGGAGGAGAACCTCTCTTGAGGCACCCCAGGATGCCACTGGCCTTCTTGGCCACAAGGGCACATTGGTGGCTCATGGTCATCCTCCTGTCCACCAGGACCCTCAGGTCCCTTTCTCCTGCACTGCTCTCCCGCAGGTCAGCCTCCAACCTGTACTGGTACATGGGGTTGTTCTTCCCCAGATGCAAGACTCTGCACTTGCCCTTGTTGAATTTCATCAAGTTTCTCCCTGCCCAACTCTCCAGCCTGTCCAGGTCTCGCTGGATGGCAGCACAGCTTTCTGGTGTGTCAGCCACTCCTCCCAGTTTAGTGTCATCAGCAAACCTGCCGAGGGCACACTCTGTTCCCTCATCCAGGTTGTTGATGAAAATACTGAACAGTACCAGTCCCAGTACTGACCCCTGAGGGACTCCAGTAGTCACAGACCTCCAACTAGATTCTGTCCCACTGACCACATTGCTACAGCATGCCCAGATCCTAATGTAGAATGATTCCACTGTAATGTTTCTTGTGTAGAGTAACATTAAGATAGTCCATCCACCAAATTTTTTTTTTATTAATCCATCCTACAGACTAACACATTTTCAAAGTTATGTTATTTTGCAGTCCTTTTTGGTTTTTTTATCATGTGATGTCAGTAGTTCTTAAGTCTAATAACAGTAAGAGCGGAAAAGTTAGTAACAACCAATGTGCATCACTGATGTAATTTCCCTCCTTTTAAATCCAAAGAAGCAATTGATCAGCATCAACCTTTCCCAAATTCTTTTTAAAGTGTTTCTTTTTTCCCCCCACCTCCTATTCTGGCATATCCCTATTATTGAGAATTTAGGAATAGGCAACTGAGTGCCACAATTGGAGTCTCTGGCTTGCAGGGTCAGGTAGCCTAGTTTCACCAGTTGCATAAAAATATCTCAAGAAGAGTTGCAGTAACAGAACTTCAGCTACTTTTTGTTCATTTATTTCAATATCCAGTCAGACAAATTAAAGTCAGAAGAAAGAAGGTTCTTCTAATTCTCAGGAGCATATATGAATAAAACTAGGATGTTTGAGATCCAGTTCTCTATACTCAGAAAACTTTAGAAAACCTATGTGTGGATCACACTTGAAAAAATTGGATTCTGAAAACAAAATGTGTTTTTTTTTCTACTACAAATTAGTTTTAAGTAAAAAACCTTCTATTTGCCCCTATTTCATAATAATTTAGCTGTTTGATTTATTTTTAATAGTTTTCTAAAGCCTGTGCCTTTAAGTACAATGGCAGAGGAACAAGTATGTTTCCTCTAAAATGTACAAAACCTGTTAATTACACAAATTGTGCGTGAATTTACCCAACTATCACAAACTGACATGATGAGCATGTGCATAAAAGTGGATGTCCTTTTGATTGTGAACTCTTGTTTGCAACACTCAGGCCTGTACTTTCTTTCAGATTACTTTTGTCCATCAAACCAGTGTCAAATATCTCAACAGCTTTGCTTTAGAGTCATGCAGCAATCCATATGCATGTACTTCTGTGTTTATCCAGGAGACATAAGCTTATAAATCATTCTTCATAAATGACTAATTATGTCCTCTCCAGTGCTTGCACACATCTCCTACTCTCTTCTCCTGCCAGTCATACTCCATTTCCCACACCTAATCCTCCAAATGTTGTTGCATTTAAAACAAGAGAAAAACTAACTGGCATTACTTCAGACATAAATATTGTTTTACTGGTAAACATCCATTTGGACCCATTGTTTGGTCTGTATTTCAAGAAGAATATTCACAATCTAATTTTTTAAAAAAAAAAACAGACAGAATATCATGCTCTAGATGCATCAAAGTGTACCTGAAGTAATGTTTTTAAAGCTTACTTTTAGCCAAAACCACATTCCTGCAAGCATTATCTACAAGTTATGCCATGGTGAGGCCTTTCCATAGAAGCACAAAAGAGGAGAATTGACTAAGAAGCTCATATGCTTCTCTAATGAAAAGAAATAAGAGTAGCAAGCAAGAATCCTAGCCAATAGCAAGAGCAGCACTGCCATTAAAATCTTTTCATAGGTATTCTACAAAGTTGTTCAAAATTTGTGCTTAGATCTCAGGTTTTTCTCAAAAACATCTAAAAGATTTCTGATGTAAACCAGTATTCTTTTTATGGCTATCGCCATGTCACTTGAAGTTGATTGTGATTATACACATCAGAAACGTACCCTTTCCTATGCATCCAGGTCTAGACATCTCCAGCAGAAACACTTCAGCACTTTGCTTGTACTAATGTTAAAATAATCAAGTCTCAAGAGTTTTTGCCATTTCAAGACAAGAATCTGCTATGCAAATTATAGTTTCTAGATGAAGACCCTACTAAGGCAAAAATGACCTGGGTATTGGTGTCACCAATGAGGTGTTTTAAAAACATTTTTAAAAGTCGATTGATAAAAGCAGGTGGAAGAATCCAGAGGGATATTTCACACTTTCTTTTACTAAGTTTTAGAAGGATGGCTTTTCACCTCTGGGTTTTACAATGAAAAATGTCCAAATCTTCTTCTAAAAAACACAAGTCTTAAAAAAATCAATTTTATAACTCTGCAAAACATAAAGGTAGTTATTGGCAATCAAACATCAGTACTAGTATTTTTTATTAAAATGTGTAGAAATGTATTTTAATAGGACAAAATGGGAGCCATCAAAAATTCTTTGCAAATCATCCCCCACATTTTCAGTAATTTCAAAAAGCATTCAAAAAATGGACCACCTGTAGATGTAACTAAATATATGGAAATTACATGTTCAAACTGCCTCTGAACATGCAATATAATCATTTAGATACTTCCCATTCCTTTCTCGCAAGTGTATACTTGTGTTGTACTTCAGTCACATACAATGTTTTGAGACAACAAATGTGAGACTACACATAATCAGTTCTAGGGTGTCATTACCTGCATTACGGCATTTCTGGTTTTAAAGTATTTTTCCTCCATAAACAACCTTTTCCCTTTCTAACAAATACCAGACGAGATGTTGCTGCAACGTGCCGATAGGGGCGTAGCCGTTATGATGAACAATGCAAACAGACTGAAGGAATTAAAACAAAATGACTGATTTGATTCCCGTGTGCTGCTCAAGTGGTTGTTTAAACTGAGGTTTTGGACAATGGTCTCAAATCCATTGGCAGCATACTCCAAGACCTTCAAAAGGATACTTTCTAATTTTCCTGAAAATTTATCTCCTAAAAATGAGTTTCAGAGCCTGAACTGGTTTGGGTACTAGTGGACTCAAGTACTGTGTTCAGTTCTGGGCCCCTCATTATCAGAAGGACATGGAGGTGCTGGAGCATGTCCAGAGGAGAGCTACCAAGCTGGTGAAGGGTATAGAGAACAAGTCATACAAGGAGCGGTTGAGGGAACTGGGATTGTTTAGTTTGGAGAAGAGGAGGCTGAGGGGAGACCTCATTGCCCTCTACAGCTTCCTGAAAGGAGGTTCTAAGGAGGTGGGTGTTGGCCTCTCCTCCCAGGTAACTAACAACAGTACCAGAGGACATGTCCTGAAGTTGCAGCAGGGAAGGTTCAGACTGGACATTAGGAAGAATTTCTATATTGAAAGAGTGGTCAGGCACTGGAACAGCCTGCCTAGAGAGGTAGTGGAATCACCACCCTTGGAGGTATTCAGGAAACACGTAGATGTGGCACTTCAGGGCACACTCTAGCGGCTGAGGTTGTAGGGTGTTTGTTGGAGGTTTTTTGTGGGTGTTTTCTGGTGGGGTGCATGTGGTTGGTTGTGTTTTTTGTGTTGATGGTTGGACTCCATGATCTCAGAGGTCCTTTCCAACCATGACAATTCTGTGATTCTGTGATTATCTGTGATGTAACCAATGGTCACATTGGGCAAATGTTCATAGAAACATAGAATGGTTTGGGTTGGAAAGGACCTTATAAATCATCTAGTTCCTATCCAACCACATATGGCAAGCCATTCTCTTAATAAGGAGTGCTATGGATTACGGTTAGGAAGAGTGTATACAGGTATATTCATGGCATGCATAAATATTCAGCATTAAATAATCTGATACCCACTCTGTGAATATCTGAATGCCATCAGCTATACTTTCCAGTTCTGTGGCTATGCAAGATTTGATCTTCTTATTGCAAAATGTTTTAATACTTATTAGCTGCCTCTGATATTTTCCTAATGTTTACTTAAAATTTCTAGTCATTCTTGAAAACTCCTTTTGGTAACATACACAAAGGGAAGATAATCATGGTTGTCAAATAACATAAAATGATTACTCCAGGAAACATTTTCCAGCATCCTCCTACATCTAGTCAAAATGAATGCAAGCCAGATATTTTGACCCAAAAGGTAAAACATATTTATAAACAATTATATAGAAAAGCCCACTTTGGGTTGGAAGGAACCTTAAAGATCAATTAGTTCCAACCCCCTTGCCATGGACAGGGACACCTCCCACTAGACGAGGTTGCTCAAAGCCTCATGCAACCTGGCCTGGAATTGGTGGTGGTTTTTTTCCCAAATAGGTTCCTGTGCCGTGACCCACACCACCCTGAAGTGCATGGGTATCCTTCCATTGACTACAGATCAATCATGTCAGCTTTAAAAGACTAATCTTCTACATGGTTGTTTTACTAGACAGGTTTTACAATGCTGAATTCATATACAGATAAATCTTTCTTAAGTGTAAATTTGATGATGCAGTACACAAAATTCTCCCCAGCAGAAATTTTCCATTCTCTTTTATCTTCATTACTGTACATCCCTATTACATGGGAGCAATAGTTTACAGTCTGGTTGCAGTGTTTACTTTAGCTTAATCTAAATAGTTGACCCCATTAAATCAATTTCAACTCCTGCCCTTTGCTTTTACCTCAATTTCAAGGTTTGGCTTGGTAAGAAATGAGTAAAAACTTGAAAGGAATCTATTTAAAACCAGAAAACAAGTAAGTTAGAACAGAAATAACCACTGCCCTCCGCAGCACAGATTTGCTTGTTTAGTAAACTACATAATGCTACAAATTGAAAAATAGAGCGTGACAGCTTTTGTTAATTCATACTAATTATATGCTATGATACCTAACACCTAAGTCAGGTTTCAGGCATCTGAAGGCTGCTGAATGACAGGTATTATTTGGAACTGTAAAAAACTTTTAGAAGAATGACAGTTAGCAGGCTGCAGAATAAGTTCTTAGTCATTATCAGTCATGTTCTCCAGTCCCAGCAGGAAAATATGGTTCTTTAATAGTTATTGTAAGTAGAGCAACTTACAAAAGATAAAGACTGTTAGGCCAGGTAACAGCAAGCAGCAAGAAACATCCAGGGTTTAGGCTCCTAGGTTCTTACAGGGTCCTATGTGAAAGTCAATGCTAATAGTCCCAGACAAAGGGTAATGATGAGCTTGCAAGCTGAAATTCTCTTTCTAGCTCTATCTGAGGTGGTGGGGAAAGAAACACACTGAGAAAGGGCTTGTGCGTGGTGCTCACACTTTCAGTGTGATCAGCCAAATCACATCTAGCAGTTGTGATAAACTTTACTCAGAGAGCAAATTGAGGTGGATATATTTATAGAGGCTCTCCTGTTTGTGATTTGTAATTTATAGGCTCAGCACCCAAAGCATTCAAAAGCCACTCCTGATTACAATTCACAGAAAAAATACTTACATTAAAGGGACATTATCAAAACTGTAAGGTCAAGCACTAAATACTTAGGCAATGCCAGAATAAAGGTTGCCTCTGCAACATTACTGCAGTCTCCTTATATACATGTATAATAGTATGGTTTCTAATTGCATGATGACACAGTAATTTTTTACTATCCTACCATTTTCTTCATCAGTGCACGGAGTGGGCAGTGCTCACTTAATGAGACAGTAATAAATATTTTGCTTTCTCCTCCTTGAAGGAATGGCCGCAAGGCATTTAAACTCTGTTCAGAAGATACAAATCTTAATTTCCTTATGGGCTTTTCATCGGTGCTTCACTGAAGTATATGAATTCTTTACAAATATTAATGAATTTATGTTTTCACAAAATCCCTACTGAAAGAAAATGATGATTCTCACTGTTTCACAACTAAGAAACTAAGGCATAAAGTGATCTAGGGCAAAAAGTAGGTGTTAATTTTGAGTGCCCAAATTAAGACACCAAGAAACTGAGATTTGGAATGCTTGTTGTACTCATCACGCCATGTGTCCCAAGCACAGCTTCCACTAATGTCTGCAAACTAAGAAAACACTTAAATACTTCCATTACTCAGGCATCACAGACTCAAAAACACTATTCAGAAAAAGAGAAACTGCAGCTATTGAGAAGTTGTGAAAAGCCAGGTTTAAGTGGCAAAACTAAGAACTTTGACCAAGCACTCTGTAGCAGGAACAGAGCTATAACCTATGTCTTTGGAGCACAGCAGTCTTTTCTCTTCTTGGCATCATTCTGAGCAGCTCTGAAATTCTATGGGCATTGAGGCAAGGACCTTGCAGCCTCTTCTACTACCTGCTATGGATCTTCTTTTCCATTCAGTGATTTTCTTTCTCTCTCTCTCTTTTTTTTTTTTTTTTCCTTCTTCCTCTTTCTCCTCCTTTCCATTTCTCCTTCCATTCTTTTCATTTCTCCTCTTCATTAATTTTTTCTTACCAGCTCGTCGGGCAACTCTCCTCACGGTGCCCACACTGATGACAGCCTCTTCTGAGGATGACATAGACCGGAGACCCATCAGAAGACTCCGCTCTAAAAGTGACACCCCTTACTTGGAAGAAGCTAGGATCTGCTTCAACCTTGATAATGGTAAGACCAGCCCTTCCCCAAGCCAGCTTATCATTAAAGACTTTCTGAGATGCAGATGGACCAGATGATACTTCCTTGTTCACCAGTGTATGGTGGTTCACCAGACATCTGTTAAACTACAAACACCTGCATGTGTATGTACAAGGATCCTTTTCAAAATTCTCCCGCAAGTACTAACTAAAAAATTTCCTGTTTTAGCTAAGGTGACCCAGTGAGATCACAGAAAAAGAGAAGGGGTTTGCAAACAAGATACATTCAAATCTTATCCATTCCAGTCACCCAGAAACATGGAGATTTTTGTGAACACCTATAAAAGAACTGGAGTTAACACCAGATCTCAGCTAAACCAAATATTACAACCATGGAAAAACATCCAGCACACCCCAAAACCTCTACAGGTTTAATTGGCAGAAGTGTAACAGAAAACTTAATTCTGCAGGAATGAGTGAGAGAGCTGTCTCCCAAAGTTCAGACCAGCTGATGTTACTTCCATTGCCTACAGTTATTGAGCCCTAGCCTTCCCTGGTCCTTTTTCTTATTGAGGTTGACCAAACCGAAAGATTTTGGAAATACTGATAAACTTTATGACTTTCAGCAGGCTGGGTTTTCTGTAAAAATTCGGAACTAAGCAGGATGAACTATTACACTGACTGGGCGCACAATTTAACGGCTGAAACATCACTTCACGCAGTACTTTTGTGCTGCCCAGGTTTAAAATAAATAAGTAAGTAAATAACGTGTAATACACTAACATCTAGAGGTCCCAACCGAAACTGGTGCCCCAACACAGCAGGCAGCTTGCAGCCGCGTGGTAAGAAATAAGACGGTAAGGGAAGACAGGGTATGGGAGAAGCAGCAAAACATAACCCCTGATGTCACCGGTCTTTTTCCCGCGGCTGCACTTTGTTCAAAGACCTGCTGAAGTGACTTACGAACACAAGTTCCAAGCTTGACGTGAGGGTGACTTGAGCCTAGGGGAACTCGGTCCCCGCAGCATTCCAAAGCCCTTGGCCTGGTGCATCGTTCCGGTTCACTTAATGGGTTTGCCCACGGAAAGAGATGAAGGGATGAGCCCTTAGACCTCCCCCCGAGCCTTGATACAGCCCTGGGTTGAGTTTCAGGACCCCCAAGGCTAGAACAGGAGCAGTTCGGAGAGCCCCAGAAGTGTGGCAGGAGGTCCAGGGCCTGCTGCGGGGTGGGCCAGGGGGGACAGACGGGAGCCATCCCCGCCGGGAGCCCGCCCTGGGGGAGCGAGCCCGGCCCCCCAGCCCGGCCGCCGGCGCTGCCCCTTCTCCCCGCGCTGAGCTGCTCGCCCCGCGGCGGGAGGCGGCGGCGGGCAGGGGGAGCGGGCAGGGCCGCTGCGGCCGCTCCCGTCCGCCGATCCTTGACGGGTTTTCCCTGTCTCTCTCCCTCCCTCCCTCCCTCCCTCCGCTCCTTTCTCCCTTTCCCTCTCTCCTTTCCCCGTCCTCCCCTCCCCCTCCCGGCGCCTCTCTCCCTGCCTCCCTGCCCGCCCCCTCCTTGCCCGGCCGCCCCGCGCCGCGCCGACACTCGCCCTCGCCAGCTCGCCGGGCCACGCTGCTCACCGTGCCCACATTAATGGCGGCATCTTCCGAGGAGGACATCGACCGCAGACCCATCCGCCGCGTCCGCTCCAAGAGCGACACCCCCTACCTCGCCGAGGCCCGCATCTCCTTCAACCTCGACACAGGTGAGAGGCGGCCCGGCACGGCCCGGCACGGCTCGGCTCGGCTCGGCAGGGACGCTCCGCCTCGCCCCCCGGCCCCCAGCGGACCGGCAGGGGCTGCCCCGCAGGCTGGGAGGGAAAGGGCCGCCCCCGGCACCGCGGCCTCCTCCCCCGCCAGCGCCCGCGGGCTCCCGGGGCCGCCGCCCGGCCCTGCCCTGCCCTGCCCTGCCCTGCCGCCCGCTCCCTCGCACCTCCCCGGGCACTGACCCACTGACCGGCTGCCCTTAGCCCGCTCCTGTCACCCGCCCTGTGGGTCCCAGCTTCCCCTCTCTGTTCGGCTCCTCGAAGCCTCCCCTTTCCCAACTCGGCGTCCTGTCACCCTGCAGAGCGTGGTGCCGCTGCCACACGAGACTTCTGCTCTGTCCCTCCTCGCCAGGCTCTTCTGGCATCCCTCCCTGGGATGCTGCCCTTGGTGTTTTGCAAGTTTCTTCCCCTCTAACCCTTTGCCTCCTTCCCCTGATGGGTTCATGCCTCAAAAGCGCAAGGAAACATGCACCTGCCTTGTCCACTTTTCCTCAAGTCTTGTGAGGTCCCCTGTTGCCTCAGTGTTGCTTTCCAGGACTCTTGATGGGTATACAGCATGATGCTTTCTACCAACACACCTCCAGCTCCCTACATTCCCCTCCTTCTACCAGTTATTGGGACAAGTCTCTACCTGACCTTTCCTTCCCCCTTCTCTACCGCTGCTCCTTCCTCTCTGCCCCTTCTTCCTCATGGCTCCTTTGAGATTTTGGCTGTCCCCTTCAGTTCATCCTGCACATAGTGACTATCTTGTTTCTTTCCTGCTAGGTCTGTGGTTTCCCCTCCTTCCCTGACCTTTTATTTCCCTATGGTCTCTGTCAACAGTAAACTGCACCAGAGGTTGCTTGTTCTCAAAAACAAAGGAAAAGAAAGTTCTTTCTGTTGTTTCTCCACACGAAATCAGACTTCCTCTGTCTGTGGGGAGGGGGTGTGAGGGAGAATCTATAGCCAGGAAGCTCTACTGCAGGCTTCCCCATGTCCCAGCAGCAGTAGTGCACAAAATGACCCCGCTGCGTAAGTCTTTGATGCTGAGCCTGTCACCTCACTGCCAGCTGTAAAGGGAAAAGAGCTGCCTCAGAATTCCTGCTTGCCATGCTGCAATCTCTCCCATCCCTCTTCCCTTCTTTCAGCTGGCAAAAAGTTGGCAATGGCAGAGATGCATTTTCTCCTTCATTTGGGGATGGAACAGATGCCTGTCCCATTATCCCTGCTGTTATTACACCTTGGTAATGGCTAACACACAGTTTGTGTTTGTCATTGACAGAACGGTGGGTTACACTGTGTGTGTTGGGGTGTAATTATTTCATTCTGATCATGACTTTGTGAAAATTGACAAACCATCGGTAAGTTGGGTGGCGTTTCAGGGCACAGGCTGGAAGAGTGTGCCAGACACCAGGTTTTGGCTCTAAAGAACTGGGAGTGACATTGGGAAGAGCATCACTGTGTGTAAGGTGTAAATAAAAAGAGGCTGTGGAGGTTATTTGACTGCTGGAACAACCCTGTGTTGACTTGTGCTGTCACAGGTAATGTTGTGTTGTGTAGTTATAAATAGATAAACCAGTTAAGGGCAAGGCACCTTCAGGTCACCTGGTGCCTCCCGTCTTCATGCTGAGCTAGGCATGCTGTCTTTGCTATAGCTCCCAGAGGATGGGCAAGTCTCTAGGTACCTCTTTCCTGCAATCCACTGAAAAATTTAGTAATTACACTTCCCTTCTTTCTGTTCCTCCCCTCTCCCCTGCTCTCATTAATTTATGTCTTTACTTCCAAACCTGAGGATGGAATTACTTTAAAAGGAACAGTGCTGGTGGATCAAGATATACAACTGAAAAATGTTGTAAGTAGTACAAGTGTGTATTTCCATTAATCCATCTGGCAGTGAGTAGTTTTGAGCTTAAAAAAATTAATAAATTGCTTAGCAACCAGTATTGAGTGAGTGAGCCAAGAAGCAAGTGAAACGTGCCACTGGTACCCACTTCATCTCTGAGCTGTGGGTTTTACTCTTCTGTTTGCTCAGAAAGCACAAACCAAGCAGCCTGGGTCTGAGAACTCTCTATTCCAAGGAAACAGCTGTTAGAAAATTTGTTGAGCCACTTCTACTCACACTTGCTAATGCTGCCTGCCACTCTTGCTTTTGAAACGTATTATTTATGAGGTGCAACGTTCTGGAATTTATTTATTTTTTTTTTTTTTGGTTGTGTGTGAAAAAAAAAAAAAAAAGCACCGACAACCCAAAACAACAAGCAGCCTACAGCTCTGTTTCTAAACTTACCTGGTTTTCAGATGCGGTCGCGTTGCTGGCGATGCTGTCGCTGTCACCCCGGCGGGCTCCGGGTGGCTCCCGGTGCTCCCCGGCGGAGGGGACCGGTCGCCGGGGGGGAGGGAGCCCGCGGGCGCTGTCCGCCGGCCCTGGTGCTGAAGCGGCGGGAGCTGGACGCGGGAATTGACGCCTCCATTCCCGCCTGGGCTTCTTCTCCCTCACTGTCCTCGCAGTGCACGCCTGTGTAGTTTTTTTTGTGCCTGTGCGGGGGGAGGGGGAAGGGGTAGAAAGGAATGAAGGCTATTTCTTCCACCCATTGATGGAGTCAAAGCTAAAGTGACTCCTACCTTATCTTAGAATCGTAGAATGGTTTGGGTTGGAAGGGACCTTAAAGATCATCCAGTTTCAACCCCTTTGCAAGAGCCGGGAAACCTCCCAGTAGAGGGCTCAAAGCCCTGTCCAGCCTGGCCTTGACCACTTCCAGGGGTGGGGCATCCACAGCTTCCTTGTGCAACCTGTGCCCGTGTCTCAACACCCTCACAGTGAAGAATTTCTTCCTAATAACTAATCTAAATCTACCCTCTTTCAGTCTGAAAACATCCCGCCTTGTCCTAGGTCTATGTGCCCTTGTAAAAAGTCCCTCCCAACTTTCCTGTAGCCCCTTCAGGTACAGGAAGGCTGCTATAACGTCTCCCCGGAGCCTTCTCTTCTCCAGACTGAACCACCACAACTCTCTCTCAACTGTCTTCATAGGAGAGGTGCTCCAGCCCTCTGATCATCTTCATGGCACAGGAAATAAGCTCTCCTGTATTTGCTTTCCATTTAGTGCATTCCATATCTACAGCTGCTGCTGAACCACTGCTTACTGAGCTGTTTTTCCTACAGCTGCTGCAAGTTGAGCTCTGTTCCTCAATCATTGTCATCTATCAGGACATGGTCAGGACTGGGATGCAGTGTGCAGCTGCTCTGCTGTAATGAAACTTAAAATCCACTTTTATTAATGAGACATAAGCAGATGCAGTGAATACTGCTCTTCTTCACTCTTAATCACAACAACTATTTAAGAACTAGCAGGTTTTTATCTACTTCAACTGCAACTTATAATTATACCATTACTGCTGTTATCTGTACTGTTGAACAACTAAGAGATTGCATATGTGGAGTCAATTATACAGTCTGGGTATAGCACAGATTTGGTCTGCTTGTAAAAACCCCCACAATTTATAAGTGATTAACAAGACAGTTTCTACCTACCCTTCTCTTTCAATTATAATAACAGTTCTGCTTTGTTTGATTTTCCAAAATATACTTGTTTATTATGTTTGCTTCTGAATACTGATCAGTTAACTCACAATTATTACCTAGCAAGAGTTAACAAATGTTGTTCAATTAGGAGTCTGGGGTATGTTTTTTTCTGGTGTTCCCAAACTGACTAAAATACAAAGCTGTTTTTGAAACTCAGGGTTATTCTCCCTACTGTTATACATATGCAAATCCTATTAATCTGAGTTATGTGCTCATATCAAGAGGATAATGTTTCCCAAAGGATTTAAATTACCTCTTCTGCCAAAATTAATGTAGCTACATAATGTCATAAAACTATAGGCAGATATGAATTCCTTTTGCATATTTGATACTAAATCAGTCCACATACAGAAATTAATTTTTTAATTTTCTGAAATACTTCCTCCAGTGTGACACTAGAGGAATGTGGAATGTACTCTCATTTTCAGGTGGTGATCTTTTGTTTTCTTTAGTATGATTAGCAGTCCGGCATGGCTCCATCTCCTAACAGCCATTTTTGGCTTTTTGTACACATCTTCTTATAAGCAGTTTTCAAATTGTCTTTCTAACTTTCTTATTGAGGCTAAAAGCTAATCCCAAATTGCTTCTGAAAATTTGAGCCTCCATCTCTGACAACTGTCCAATAGCATAATCTCACTCCTGGTCCATTGCCAGCTAACAACTTTATGAGTTTTTTACAGGTTTTGACCTAATTATATTCTTCCCATTGCAAAATAGTATGCTTTTTAAGTGAGAATTCCAAGCTTGATAAATTAGCAGAAGTCATGACTGATAAGGAAATAGACCACTTAAAACTCTAACTAAATGATCCAAGATGTGTGATGTTTTCTTCTGCCTCCCTCTTCATGCAGCTGCTTGGGGAATCCCTGTCACAATTTTATTGATTTTTGTTAGGGGAGTGGGGGACTACCATGCTGAGTTGATCTGATCAAGTTCTCTCTTAGCCTTTCGAGTGTCAGTCACTATTGAAGGCTGCATCTATACACAGACAGATACTCATACTCCTAGCTGAAAAAGAGTAAGCTTTGTACTGCAGTCCTTTGCAAAGTTGATTTTAGCAGACTGGTTTCTTGGTGAGTGATATAGTAATCTCAGCTGTGGTGGGACTTTTCATGAGATGGTTCAGGGAGGTGACCAAATTTCAGTCCTTGTTTGAACAAGGTTGGTTGTTTACTTAGAATTTAACATGGGAATGGAGATCTGGGGAGAAAGCAAGCCAATGCCTTGTGGCCAGAATGACTGCAGTATCTGTACTAGAGGTCAGCAAAGAGGGAGTGTTCCTTCAGAAAGAGTGTTTAGCTTCTGTGCCATCAAATGAGGGGAGGGGAGCTTCTGAATGTGAATATATCCCCCCTGTCTTGACTTAAAAGGATGCTACAGTGGTGCAACTGAACAGAGGCTCGTGGCCAGAGTGCAGGAGCTGCGCTCTGAAGTTGGGGAGACAGAGCAGACCCAATAGGATGATAGTGCCTGTGCCAGCGATGGAGCCTGGCTGGCTTGCTTGGCCCTGAAGCACAGCACAGATTTTATGTGCACTGAAGCCACTTAGCAATCTCACTGAAGTGGCTGGATCCTTAAGTGATGTAAGCCATTTGTTGACTTCAGCCAGGGATCTGAGCCAAACTGTAGAAATACACATCTCTGCTTCCCTTCGATGATGAAAGAACTGTTTTATCTCTTCGTGGTAAGGAGCCACATGTTCTCCTGGAATGTGTTCTGGGAAAGCAAAGCTGAGAGGGAAAGGACTGAGTGGCTCTGCACAATTTTGCCATGTGTGCAGAAGAAAGGGCCTTGTGTTGAGAAAGGTAAGTGAACTCCATGCCATTTACTGTTTTTAAGCAGTAATGAATAACTCACAGTGGGGAGGGGAAAAAAAAACCCGTGGCAGCCTGTGTTAGTGCTGCTGCAAGCAGAATTAATTCACAGGGTGTAAAGAGGGAGGAGGATCCTGGCAGAAGCTGCTGAATGGCTGAGACAAATGTTAGTGAGGTGGGAAACATTCATTGTTGGCTGTTTCTGTGATGCAGAGCTAGTAGGGGCAACTGCTGGTTTTACAAGCAGGAACTTTCCCAGTCTGAACCAGGCACTAAGTTAAAATAAAAAATTTCTTCCTTTTTCACTGTCCTGGCACCTTCCAAACTTTCTGGGCCCTAGTGCTTCTTGCAGCCATCATGGTAGGCTGCCTCTCTATTATTATTTCTATCACTGTATTCATTCTATGATATAGCTTTAAAGCTGTGAGGAATACTTTTCAGAGAGAAAAATGATACATGATTTTCCTTCCTAATGGAAAGATAATGTTGTGTGTTTTAGCCTCATACATGTTCATTTGTCTGGAAGGATGTGCTCCATATATCTGCAGTGATCAAGGAAGAGGTTATGCACTTTATTTTGTCACTGTGTAAAATAAGAAAGCATATTTGTACAGCTCACTGAGGTGGGTACATTTTAAACAGGTGAAAACAAACAAATTACTCAACTGGATTTTCTGCAGAAAACCTCCATCCCATCCATTTTTAATTTTCTCTAAAACCCGTCATTTGATTTAAAA
Organism: Apus apus; assembly: GCF_020740795.1. Classification (NCBI taxonomy): domain Eukaryota; kingdom Metazoa; phylum Chordata; class Aves; order Apodiformes; family Apodidae; genus Apus; species Apus apus. The sequence continues at coordinate 66,267,040 of NC_067283.1, read as the reverse complement.
GTTTCTGAATTTGTCACTGGTCAGCCTTACAAATTATTTAGTGCACTAACCCAATTAGTTATCTCTGCAGTTATTTGAAGTATTATTGCATGTTGGAGTTCTGATTTTTCTTTCCTATTTGTTCAGCATACATTTGGGTATATACATAATCAAATATTCTGCATGGTTTCCTGATTAGCATAAATAATACCCAAAATTATCTAAGAATTTAAGCCACTTTGGATTTATGGAGCTCACAGATTAGAAATTAGAAGGGGTAATCTGAAGGGCATATTTGTATTTTTTAAAATACTCTTAAAATTATGGTGGCTTTAAGATTTCAGGTAGAAAAGATTGGACTTGGGAGAGTGGGGGAGAGAGAAATGTGCAGTAGTAGGCTTTCTAATATGTGTGGGAGGCTTGATTTCTTACTTGAAAAAGATTAGTAAAAATGCATGCTTGGAAAAATTCAGCTCTCTCTTTCTGCTCTAATCACTCCCTCAGATTATTGTCATGGAGATCCTCTTATATTTAGGAAGCCAAATCACTGGTTTTGGCAAAGCATTTCTTAATATGTTTATAGAAGGGCCTCTTTGCCATCAGCCTTTGTGTTACCAAAACCACTGGCTGCATTTTAATGGAATTATGACCTTTAGTCTTAACCAGGCTTAATTTGGAGAATAGCTAGAGATTGGATTTGTGCCTGTCACTCATTTTCTGGCTGTTTTCCATCCTTGGGAACATGAGTGCACACACCAGGAAAAATGAGCCTCCAAACTGAACGTCACCCACTGTGTGGCAAGAATGTGCTATTTGAGATGACAGGCTCTTGCCAGGGCTAAGTGGAGTGGCTGAAAGCACCTTTGTGTCAACAGCATGTGCAACAGGTAAATATTCTGCTGTGAGGGAAGAGGTCTTCAGAGCAGCTGAGGTTTTAACTCTTATACTTGGCTTTGGAGCCCTTCAGTTTAAGAATATGACCCTTGGTTTCTTCAGTGAGTGTCAGAAAGGAGTAAGTTTATAGGTTCTTCAAGTCCTGTAAAGGGGGGAGATACTCGAGCTTTACCAGCTGCCATCCAAACAGGGATTGTTGATGCCAGCTTTAGTTAACAAACGTAATTGGGGGCAATTTGAAGGGAAAGGCATAATTAATCAAAATTATGGAACTGGCAAGAGGAAAATTATGCAAGATCCATTTCTCTGAATGTGTTGGTGGTATTGGCTAAAGAAAAAAAAAAAAAGCTTTAATACTTTAACTGTTCTTGTGGTACCACACATGTGTATCATCTTTCTGTCAGGGAAGCAGCTCAGACACATGCAGTCAATGGCGAGATAGGAGGAAGGACACAGAAAGGAGGGAAAGTATATGTTTGCTTTTGTATCACGATATGCACACTTGCTGCCTCTTGCAGCTGTGTGCATTACATGTGATTTTAAGGCTGCAGTAGTTCTTTGTTGCTTACCTGATTTATCATTAAAATTATGTGGCAGAATTTGCCCAAGTAAGAGGTTATCTCTATATTTGTCTCTTGCTTGATGAACTTTTTGACATAACCAAGTTTATTCCTGCAAGCTGGGACACTGTAAATTCCTTCTGGTTTTCCTGGTTGTTGTGGTTTAACCCCAGCCAGCAACTAAGCACCACCCAGTCACTCACTGACTACCCCCAGTTTAGATGGGGGAGAGAACTGGAAGAGTAAAAGTGGGAAATCTTGTGGGTTGAGATAAAGACAGTTCAGTAGGTAAATCAAAAGCTGTGCACACAAGCAAACAAAACAAGACATTCATTCACTACTTCCCATTGGCAGACAGGTGTTCAGCCATCCCCAGAAAAGCTGGGCTCCATCCATGTAAAAGTGACTTGGGAAGACAAACACTGTCAGTCCAGAAGTCTCCCCCACTTCCTTCTTCCCTCAGCTTTATATGCTGTACATAATGTCATATGGTGTGTAATGCCCCTTTGGTGTGTTTGGATCATCTGTCCCGGCAGTGTCCCTTCCTGGCTTCTTCTGCACCCCCTGCCTGCTCACTGTTGGGGTGGTATGAGAAACAGAAAAGGCCTTGATACTGTGTAAGTGCTGCTTGAGAATAACTAAAATGTCCTTGTGCTACCAATGCTGTTTCCAGCACAAATCCAAAACTTAGCCCCGTACTAGCTACTATGAAGATTAATTCTATCCCAGACAAAACCAGCATACTGTTTCATCAGGAACTAGGTCTTTAAAGAAAACACGTTTTTCCGAAACTTCACATAAAATTGTCAGAACTGGCAACCCTGTTCAGAATTATTAGCTGTAAAACTTTCTGAAAAGAAAAGGTCTAATTCTCAGTAACAGGTATAATTAGCTTTAATGCTTAATTACACTGAGTCAACTAATTGGTTTCATTGGGACTATTCACAGTGACACTCACAGCTAGGCATGTAAGTGCCTCAGTCTTAAAAGTTTTTAAGTTTTTGCAATATGACAAAAGTCATTAATTCAGAAAGAATGTCCTGCAATGTGTGCATTCAGATAATATAAAATGTCAATGCTAATGAAATATTGTGTTATTAGCAGTTGTTTCTTGTGCTTTGACTATAGACCAGAGAATCAGTGTGGAATATTATACTTCTGTAGCAAGATAAAACTTGGCTGCACTCACACTTTCTTGGTGGTTAACATTCATGATAATGTATCTCTTGGGTATAAGGTGCAAAAAGTGTCAGTTCTAACATTTTAATTATATTAATTTAATGGATTTTATACGGTAATACAATTTGTTGATATAGTCAACTAAAAATATTTTTATTGTTCAGAATTCTCACTTGTAGTGAGAGAAGAAGGGGTAATGGTTTTAAACTGGAAGAGGGTAGATTTATATTAGATATCAGGAAGAAATTCTTCACTTAAGGGTGGTGAGACAGTGGCACAGGCTGCCCAGGAAAGTTGTGGCTGCCCCATTTCTGAAAGCATTCAAGGCCAGGTTGAATGGGGCTCTGAGCAGTCTGGTCTAGTGGGAGGTTTCCCTGCCCATGCAGGGGGGCTGGAACTAGATGATCTTCAGTGTCCCTTCCAACCCAAACCATTCTATGATTCTGTGAATACTTTTGGGATAAAATAATTTATAATCATGCAGTACCCATTTTTAATCACACAATTCTGTTGCCTTCATTTAGGATGCATTGGTGGTCTTGTTTTATATTGATAGCTTGATCCTCAGTACATGTTTGCCTTCCCTAGGTTTTGTTGGGAATCAATGTTACTGAATACGTGGGAGAAGGTAGTTATCGTCTTCAAACTTTGTAATAATTTTATCTTGAAATTACAATCTAATCAATAAGAAACAAAAGGAAGATGATGTCAGAAGAATGTAATGAATAGCGAATTCAGCAAGAAAACTGGGAAGCAAAGTTCAAAAAATGAAATGCCTCAGTTTCTTCTGCACTCCAGGTTCTCTGGTTTCATTCTGGTTATAAAGTACTGAAGACAGGGGAAGTATGTGACGAGTGTTTGCATGCTGATACCCTATGTGGACACATGCCACTTTAACTATGATGGATAGCAACTGCAGCAGGTATTTCAGTTAATGAGAAAATCCTTGCTTTGCATAATTTATATTGCAATATTATTTTTACAATTAGTGCTTACAGTACTTGGACAGACAGACATCTGCTTAATAGTTTATAAGCAAATTAAATACTTGATGCTTTATTAAATGGAAGGGAAATTTCATCAAGGCTAAATCTAATTCTTTGCTAGAGTGTTGGAAGTAGCTAAAGCCTGACGCAAGCTTGATGCTCCAAATATAGAGATGACCTGTTTTGGTTGTGGCACTTGTCTGCCTGTGTGTCCTTATTTCTGTTTCGTGGATAAGAGGATGAGGAGGGGTAAGGAGTCTATTGATGGTTAGATTTGAGAACTGACTGGGGTGCATGTCCTTGGGAAAAATATCCCCATGTTCACTCAGTCAGTAAAGCATTAAGCCATTAGAATCAGTCTTAAGTTGAAAGAGTATGTCTCTAGCTAGTCCCGTTTTGCTACAGCTTTGCACTAAGCCATAGAAATCTCTCTCAGGACAGAAATATGCCCCCAGTTAGGATGAAACAAGAAATTAATAGTTATATTGCAGTATTACTTAAGAAAGAGATTACTTCCATATAACATTTGCAACAGTCTTTTGTTTTCCTTGACAAGACCATGATAGTACAGTTTTCGTATATATATTTTTTTTCTTTCTTCTGCTTAAATCTCTGTTTTCTTGTCCTAGAGAATTGCTAGAAACAAACACAGAGACCTTGATATGGCTGTGCTTGATGCATGAGGCATCTGTAAAGTCTGGAGAAGAATGGCTCTTCACCATGCTTAGCCTCCATTGTGAGAGCATGTGGGCATCAAGTTCATGTTGTTCAGACTGCTGGTGAAGAGGTGTGTAGTTGGGCATCTCATGCAATGCTCTGGGCTCCTTCCTTCTGTGGGATTTTGTTGGTGTTGGCACCTCTCTTTTTCTGCCACCTTTTCCATTCTCCTATGTTTATGAGGGCTATGTACGCTGGCAGCAGCAATATGGTGGCCTGCAGTTTCTTGAAGGCTGCCCCTGCTGCGCTGGGAGAGTTGCTGTGCATGCAGTTCCCTAAGTTGGGAACTATGGTTTAAAATGATCACCTTGTTATCCAAAAGCCCACTGACAAAGAGCTACATAATCTACAAGGTGCTTCCATTCCCCATAGTGACAATTGCTCCTGCTCCCTGTTTAGTGAGTGCTCTTCAGTTTGTTGTGGGTAGAGGTAGTTTATTGAAAATACTGAGGTGGAGAGTTAGGAATAAATGGCTTTGAGCTGCTAGTGAGTAGTCATTGTTTGTATTTAAAGCAATTTGGCATGTTCATCCATTCATTAACAATTTAATTTTGTCTTGTCACCTTCTTTGTTCAGCATTCCTTATGGCTTACACTACACATGAAGGGTCATATTGGATTTCACTGATGCAATGAATATTTTTCAAAAAAACTTCAAAAGTTTGTTTCAAAGTTATCACAATTACTTACTAAGTTGAAATAGACAAAAATAAATGGAAAGCGATTGATCATTTCAATTATCTCTGTGTGGATGCATGGCAACATCTTGGAGCATTTAAAAGCTAATAAAAAAATTACCTGGGTTTAACTGATAACCTGTAAAATAATAGCTTATAATTATAAGGCAAAAATAGATCAACAAGGCTCAGTTTGTAATTTAGTCTTATCTCAAGGCTCATAAGAACAAAGCATTCTGTGAGATAAAATTGCTAAGATTACTTGAAATAATAATTGTCAGGACAAAAATTATTTATAAATAATATTTATTTTTTAAAGAAAACAAAGACAGGTATCACTGAATAACTGTCTAACTTGCCAAGATTTCCCCTCTGCAAGCAGTGTGTGCACCAGCTCTCTTAGTGTTAAAGGAGACCTAAGGGGAGAGTGGCAACAGTGTTTGGTTGGGAAGTGTCATTACACAGATGGGATACAGGTTTTTGTTAAGGGGCTTCGTGACGCAATAATGGGAAACCAAGGGGAAAGAGTCATGAAGATTACAGCACCTTAGCACATATGATGTCACTAAAAACTGGCAGGGCTTCTTAAACTTAGCTGCTCACAGCTAATGCTGCCCAAGGCAGCAGAAACATGATCTCAGCAGGTACCCACCTAAATGGCTGTATAATATTTCTAGAGGTGTGTGTCAGCAGCCTTAGGAGCGTGCAAGGACCATCTGTTAACCAGCATGAGTTTAAAAGGCTTAAAGTGGGATTGCTCCAAAAGATGTGTGCTTGTTCTTTCAGCTACCCAAGTCAGTGGCTGGTAGAAATGTTAGGAGCAGTGGTAAGTGTTCCTTCCTTCACAGTAGCTGTTTCAGGTGGCTTTTGGCAACACTTACAGGTATTTGTAGCCAACTGCCATTTAAAGTGGTGCTGAGAGGCAACAAAATGTAGGATCTGTTTGCTTGTGTCTTTTCAGAGATGCCTCCTGCTTTAAAATTTCTTTCCCTCTGTCTGCTAAAATAAAGCATCATATCGGCTATAAATCAGTTTGGTGAATAAGGAGGCACTTAGCTTTCATTAAAGCTTGAACCAGAAAGAAAAAGATTTCTGTCAGTAAGGGATAGAGGGGTATACTGAAGCCATGGTGACAGTATTAGCCATACTAAAATCTAGAGTCGTTTTAGCAAAACATCATTCAAAACATCTGACCTCCCATATAACTTCTTGTCACTACATTAGAATGCATTTGGTTGTGTTTGCTCACATGCATGAAGCTTCTGGATTAGGTTTATGTGTGCAATAGAGCTTCAGTATACTATAGCCATTACTATATATCCAGCTTCCCTTGTGGAATGGTGTATTGTGGGTGGATTGCCTTTGGGAAGAGAGTATTTTACCCCTTTTAGAATTTTATATTGAATTTAAGGCAGAGGTTTAGAGTGGATTAAGCAAGGAAATGTAGATTGGATCTTGAAGAAGGTATTCTCAGTAGCTTAGATCAACTTTCATGTTTTGATTTAGCAGGTGTTGCTACTTAGAAAGAGAATCAGAGCTATATCTAAAGGGGCTTCTCATCTATTTGTTTTATTGGGGGGAGAGGTGTTACTGGTGTTGTGGCTGCTGTTCACAGTGTGTCCCCTTAACTAATGTATCAACTATGAACACAAGAACATATCTGTTGTTTTTCCCATCTTCAGTTGTGCCCTGAATACTGCACAATCAGTCATCTCCAAGCTCCATGTATGTCTTTTCTATGAGGAGGAAGCTCAAGAAGATGTAGAAATCAAACAGAAAGTAAGGATTAGAGTGGTGGAGGACCTCTGTTAGGTCTTTATTCAATCACATTAGCCTTAATAAGTAAGAGTAATAATTGTACTTGCAAACGATTTTCCCTCTATGATTTTTGAGAGGGATGAAGACATTTTCTGGGAAGAACTGGTATGTGTGGAATAAGGGGCAGAAAGTCCAGAGTGGATTCAATCATTAAGCTAGATTTCTTTCCCTGAAAAGAAGATTGCTGGACTTAAGAAAGATGTTCTTTTGTGCTAGAATTGAATGTGCTGGGTTGTTTTGGGTTTGTTTTGTTTTGTTTGTGGTTTATCTGTTTTGTTTTGTTTATTGTTGGGCTTTTTTTTTCCTGCTTATTGGATTTTAGTGCACTGTATTTTTCTAATTTAATAGCTCACTTCCCGTCGAACATTACCAAAACAGTTTCTGTAAATCTCTCTGCGCAGAGTATTTTATATGAGCCAAAGATATTTTTCTTGCTAGATCTTATATACCTTGTAGCACAACTGCACAGGTATTTATGTGTATCCTTGGAGGTTTTTGTTCTTATCTGTAAACTAAAACCTTGAGTACTAACCTCCTTCTTCTGAGAAAGGCCTCTGATGCTTTTTCCTAAGGAATCCTGTTAATTCTGTGCTGTTCTGTGTGGTAAGGGGGATATGCTCTCTCTGCATGACTTGCCCTCCCTTCTGAAGTCTAAGTCACAATCATCTTTTCTTTTGAGGTTGGAGAAATAGCAGTTATTTGTAACAGAGGTCCTCTGTGTTGTTTTTCACACTGGTTAAAGAAATTACTATAAAAGCCAATAAAGGTTCTTTTTCAACCTTTTATCTACTGACGCAACAGTACCCTGAAACCACTTTGGCCTCAGAGCAAAGGGTTAAGCACTCATCTTGTGCAAAGAAGGTTCTTGTCATTGCAGTATTTTGTTACTGCACTTGCATGAATTGCCCTGTAAGAATTATGACAATATGTTCATTACAACACAAACCTCACCTTAGAAACCTTTTCTGGTAGTTTCATAATTAAGTACAAGCGATGTAGGTTTTTTTTCAGGCTTCCTTCTCCTTCCTCTTTCCTCAGAAAAAAGATACAAAATATAAGCAAATAAGTTTCCTTTTAGTGCAGTTGTGGAATAGTTCAGAGTGGCTTGAAAACAATTGAAAAATGTTCCAAAAAATAGGTCTGACTGATTTCCTGTTCATTTTAACTACACATCTATCTAGAGGCCCTCTTATATAATAGGATTTTTAGTCCCCAATGGGTAGGAAACAGTTATATGAAGCTCCACTTACATTTTGTACTGTATCAGAATGAGTGTCCCAAAAAAACCTTTAAATGGTTGCAGGGTAATTAAGGTTCACTGGTACAGTGGTAACTAGATGGCTATATTTAATTAGTCTGTCTTTAAGGCAGGATTGCTGCATCATATTTGAAATGCCCTTTGAGGAAGATAATTAAATATGTCATACAGGAGCTTTAGTGTGATGATCAGTGTGGTTAGTATTTACATTTGCTGCAAAGTGAGCTTCTATTACCCAGATAGCACAGCTTCTGATAGATCACCATTACAGCTCCTTCTTCAAATAAATAAATACATATTCTATTACAGTTCTGTAATTAGCCATGGAAAAAGAAAGAACTGTTTTCTCATAATGATACTGACTTCCCTAGCCACCTCCTGCTTTGGCTTATTGTAACTGTGGAAGGACACATTTCAGGAAAACACTGATGTGTCTAAGTTCATCTTTAGCAAACACCGTAAGTATGTTCCTGAATTGATTTCTGAGTTGCAAATGAAAATCTATTCTGTGGAGATCATAATCTCAGCATCTTCTTTTTTTTTTTTCTCTCTGTGTTTGTTTCAGAAAAGAGATAGTAAACCAGCACCAGTCCCAAATAAAAGTGATGGCAGGAGGTGGGCACATGAGGTTCTTCTCATACATTCCCATTCAGACACTTGCATTGTCTCAGGAGACACAGCAACAGTTGTGTTGTCACAACTCTGCATAACTGTTTGCAGTTCTGCAAAGTATCCTGCTCAGAATCAGGCTGTGCCCATGCACAGAAGAGTGCAGAGAACAGATGTTGGAGGAAAGGGGATGACTTCACCACATCAGCTGAAATAGTGGTTCCTGCTGCTCTCACTTGTAACTGTTCTTTAGAGCCTTGTGCTTTCCCTGCTTGTGCACACAGTTCTAATTGGACCAAACTAGGTTTGCTAGACCAGCCTCTTGGAAATCAGGGCTATAGATACGTGTGTCTGCTATGCATGTTAATACATATCTGCGATGTACCTAGGGCATGCACCCAGTTTTAACAACACAGGAGTATTCCCCAAGTCTCTAATAGTAGTATACCATTAATCTTTGTATAGCCTCTTCCATCCTGCTTGGGCTCCTGGCCCACACAGCCTCGTAACACCTCTTGAGTTGGACAGGTATATGGCAACATGGTTGCCAGATGTTCTAGGCTACTTGTGGTTTCTGCCCAAACACAGTTTCTCTGTAGGGAAAGAGTCCAAGTCTGCAAAACATTTGGCAGGGATTTCCAGATCTGAAGCAACCCAGTCAGAGTAGCAGGATAAGCCTGTCTCTGGATGCTTTTAAGTCTGTGTACTTTTCTCTGTGTTCAAAGAGCATCTCCACAAACCATGCCTGGCCAGTCTGACACATCCTAGAAATGTTTATATTTCAATCTAGGAAAAACTATATCCCAGGGGAAGCCACCCACCCCAGCTTTTACTACTGTCCTCAGGATGCCCTCTGGAAGATAATTTGCAGCAGACCTCATGGTGCCTGCGCTGGAAGCAGCCTTTTCTGGTTTGATGAGGCCACTGATCTATATTCATTGTATTAGTAAACTAGTGCACCAGCAAGCTGGAAAAAAAAAGCCCACCTTTCATGTATTTCTCATCCTAGAAGTGCAAGCAGATAAGTATTAATTGACTATATTGAAGTATTTGTAGACACTGGTTTATTAAATGGATCCTCTGTTAATTTAGAAGTGCAGATGCACTGAATCAGTTCCAAGGTCTTGTCCTGAGGCCTTTAGCACTTTTTCTCTGTAGTGACGAAAGAACAGACAGTTCCAGGGTTTGTGACTGTTGCAATTCTTTAGTTCTTGCTGAAAACATTGGTCGTGCTTCTCGGAAGATCAGAGAAATAATGTACTTAGATGAACATAATCTCTGTTCATGGAAGTCATGGAAACAGTTTCATTTTGGTCATTTGGAGTGCAGGGTGGTTACTTCATTGTTGATTCACATCTTTAAAACATTGGGCCTTCTGCATTTGTGAAAGATAGCAAGAGAAATGGATGTAACAGCTATCAGGTGGGTCCATCGGGTATATGACCTTTGAAAACCCTATGAAAGAGATTATTCCACTACCTAATTTAACATCACTCTTCACAGGGTGACCTGCATGTAGTTTTATTAATTGCATGCTTTTCTGGTGTGCTAATTCTTGGGGTTTTCAGCCTGGCCACTGTTGGTTTGTTTGGCAGAATTTGAAAGAAAAACAGCGGAAAGTGTGACAGTCATGGTTTTTTTCATATCCACTTCTTGTCTGTTTGCTACTGTGGATCTGAACTGGGATGGCTAGTGGGACATGGAATCTGTGGGTGGAAGGACTTGGGAGAAATGAGGAGGAATCTAACCCAAACACTTGTGTCCCTGAAGGATCTGATGAAAAACCCAGGCTATGAAATATGGAATATCTTCTCTGTTCAAATGGTACTTTCAAAGCTTTTAGGCTCCAAATATTGATGCAGTTTCAAAGCTATATGTATTATGAAAAATAAAATTAAAATAGTGGAGGTCAGGATTGCAGCATGTTTTCTTTAAAATAGTAATGATTGTCAGATGATCTGGCAGTTAATGGAGTAGCCGGGAACTTAGTACTAGAATCTGAAATGTCAGGAAATGAAAAAGCCAAATCTTGTCACAAATACTCTGCATTCTAGAAAAAGATCAAGGTGCAACCGAAGGACCAAGCTTTGTCTTCCTACTCAGGAACTTCTTTTTTACAGAGAGACTAGAATTAGTCATGGGATGTGAAGGTAATAGTTTGTCTAAAATGCTGTGACAGATTCTAAACTTAAGTAATTATTAGTAATCAATAAAAGACAAGCTTGTTTTTATTATTTTTTTATTTTTGTCTACCTTTTACACTTTAAAAGGGCTCCCACTATGGTGTTCATAGAGCAACTTAGCTTCTGAAGACCTAGTCAAGTAATGAAAAGAAGAAGAATCACCTGTTACCATCAGATTTGTAATTTACAGTTGCCTTGGTTTAATGCAATGTGAATGTTAAAAAAAAAAAATTAAAAAAGTTTGCTGGGAGGAAGAGAGGAAAAAAGCTCTCACCTCAAGCTAAGAACGTACACTGAGGGCTTTTTGCCCTTGCCAAAACCAAGCTAAAGGAGGAATTTTTGTATCGCTACTGCACAGACTGGTTTGTTACATGAATCATCACAAAACTGGTAATCTTCAAAGTCTAAAGCTTTATGCTGAGTCCAAGGTGGTGGGTTCTGTGCAGCAGCTACCTGCTTGAGCAGCCCTGTTTATTTCAGTGGGACTACATGGGTGAGAGGGGCTGCAGAACTGAACTCCGCCTTGAAACCCTACTCTGAGGTACTGCTCTCAGGGGCTTCAGGAAGGTGGGAGGGAAAGGCACTTGGCAACATTCTTCCCAGAGCAGAAGACCACTGTTAAGTTTCTCTGCTTCATGGGATGGGAAGACCTGTTTTCCCCATGTGCTTGGTCTGGACCCCACTGAGCAGCTGTCCTCCTGCTGGGATGTTCATCCAGCCAGAGTAGCTGTCTCACTGAAGGAGCATTAAGGTCACTCGTGTATTAGCGCCAGTCATGCTCTACTGATACATCAGGGAAGAAATCTGCCCTTCAGGGCTTCCCTGCTGTGATGCCTTTTTGAGCTTCTGCCAATGTGGACTTACCCCTTGAAGACACAAGAGTATTTGTCCCTTGGTATTTGTCTGAAAAGCACCAGCACTTCTTTTCTTGTTTAAATCTGCGTCAAAAAAAAGGAATGCCTGTGAGCTAAGCTATTGTAAACCCAGTGAGAAGGAGATGGAAATAGTATAAGCCTTTTGTTAAAATGAACTGTTTTTTTTCCACCCTCTGCCATGTTTGTCTCTAGGTGAGATTTGAGTGGGTAAGACAGTTGATATATCTGGTTGGGTTTTTTATTGAGTAATCCAGAATGGGGGATAGCAATCCTTCAGTTTTACTCAAAGTTGAAAGAGGATGAAGGTCATGCATTTTGCAGCCTGGTGTAAATACTGTCCAGTGCATGTCAGTGGCCCTTCTGAGCCACACAGACTTTGGCATCAGCAGGATCCTGCTCTGGCTTTCTTCTAAGTGCAGTTCTTAAGTAGTCCCCAGGGAGTTGTTTTTCCTCTAGGCAAGTAAAGTTACTGAAAATCCAGTAAGGGATCTTTATGAACATCATTTAAATTCTCTGTATTGAATTTGGATACTAATACCTGGCCAGGCCTGTGCTGTTCTTTCTACTTGCTAATTCTCAACTAGTGCCTATGTAGTTTCATGTTCCTCTGCTACCTTTCAGCTCCTTTGCCTGGAGGCTAAGGCATGAAAGCTGAAGAGGTAAGGACCCCAGTCACAGGCATTCTTGTACTGCTCCACTGGAAAATGTTAGTGTAACAACATAACGATTCTTCTTACCTCAGACATCAGGTGACCTTCTAGGAGAGGCCCAGTGTGCATACATAGATTTAGGATTTGATCAAAGATAACCTGAAGTAAGAAGTGAAAAATTGGGAGGTTCAAAACAGTCATAGTTCACCATCTCTCAGGCAAGTCGGGCTGCCAATTAAGAGTGCTACCTTTGTATTTCAGAAGCCTTGTGAATAAAATATTAACATTTGCCACAGAAGCAGCTTTAAAAGAATTCAGTGTGTTAGGGGCATGCTGCATTCCTTTGTGGGTAAGAGGATATTGTCTTTTGGGGTTTCTTTTGGTGGTGTACAGTTCAACTAAAACAAAAACTTTGTGCTGTTTTGTATGTCTTTACTACTTAGTAAAGTATCACCTAACCATCCTTGTACTTCATTAATTTCATGCTTTTCTTTTGATGCTGCTTTGTAAGATACCTAACATTGGATTTCACTCCATTGTCATGGGAAAGTGACAAAAGAAACACAGAAATAATCTCTTAAAACTGGGATTTAATCTGCTGGATTACTGCACAAGTATATCCTGAGTATTTGAAAAAACATTCCCCTCTTCATACTTTCACCGCTGCAATCTAAGACCCTATTCTTGAAATGACTTTTCTAGCCTTAACTGGTAGCTTTTGAGAGATGCAGTCATTGAAATACTGCTCCAACTGGTCAGGCTTTCTTCTGAAGGGCTCTTGGTAGACAGGGTCCCTTTGCAGCTCATTGGAGTGTTTTCAGCCTTGCATAATGGCAGGAGATACCTGTGTGGAGCGTGGAAGGGTTTCCTCCCTTTTTATTACTGTGGGACTTGGTTTGGTTTACATAAGCTTTCAGGAAATTCTTTCTTTCTGAGAGTTGGTTTCTTGAAATCATCACCAGAGCTAGGTGCCTTCTCTTTCATTATTATGACTGTGTAGAAATAATCAGACCTGGATGCATCAGCAGTTGAAGAGAGCATAATTTTTGAAGAACTGAGAGATACGGAGGGGGAACCTCTTTTTATAAAGGAGACACTTTTCTAAGCTGCCAAATGCAAACAATTTAGATACCATCATCTGTTGCAGGTGTAGCAAATCAATGTTGAGGAATGCCTGTGTGGCCATTCAATCAAATAAGAAGTAGTCATCTGTTTAGTGTAATTGAACATTTGTGGTAATGTGTATTGCTGGTAATTCCTACTGACACCAAGCTCTGAAAATATCAACTTGAGTATTTTCTGACAAAACTTTTCACGTGGCAAAACATAAATTTGCCTGTTGTCATTTAAAAATTGATGTGATGTCCTTGTGTGGCTTCCTGAAGCATAGTGCTATTTTATGAGCCAGTCATCTAAAGAAGAAACAGATGCATCTCTTGTGAGATGAGTGGTAAGTGCCTTAGATGTAATTATATTTCTTTATATTTATTTTTTAATGCTTGTTTGACATCCAAGGATATTTTTGAATCCCCTTATTTTTTTATTAATCTAAAGGAATGTAGAATACAGCTGGCTTCTATGCATCCCTCACTTCTTTTCTGGTGGTTTTTAGAGTTCAAGGTAATTCAGTCCGTAGGTAATCCTGTGGTAGACTACATGTTGAAAGATGGAAAGGAGATGATAAAGTAAATATTCCTTTGATTATCCTGTGTCGCTCCTGCCAAAACTGATTTATGCTGTCTTAAGTCACCAGTGGCTCTGCTTCCAGCTCTAGTTCACCTGTGGTGAATGTTAGCTGTGGTGCTGTTTCCTGACCATAGACGACTGTGAGTTTATTGTTGTCCTGTTTTTAAGGTATATTTCAGAGTTGTTTCACGTGGGACATCTGTATTGTGTTCACTGTTATTGGCTTCGTTCTCATGGAAGCTTGAGACGAGTTTCTGTGCTTTTTTGAGTTACTTTGTGATACTTTTCCCATTGTCCTTTAACTTCACTGGTTGCTGGGTAGTGATTAATGTAGTTGTGTGTTTTATACCTTTTCAAGAAAACAACTTTTCAAATTTTCTAAAGGTTTCCTTGTTTTGTTTACTGGAAATCTCAAATCAAGCAAACAAACCCATAGGAACAAAAAAAAAGCCCACCACCACCACAAAACTCTTTAAATTCAAGTTCTTCTCATGTGGAAGCTCAAATAAAAAGCACTCAAATGCTGACTAGAACTTAGACTTTGCCTGCTATTTTATTTGCTGTAAATCAGTTGTGCTTTATTTATACTTGAGTCTCTTCCTATCAAATGGGTTCCCTCTTTCCTAAGCAAATACACTTCAATCAGTTCCTTTCTTCCTAAAATAATACATTTTAAAAGTGTTTTATATACTATGCTGAAAAGTTTAATTTAACCATTAATATTTCTTTTTTAAATCAATATTTTCTTTTTTGATCAAACCCAGGAGGTTGGCTTACACTTGCAAGCAAATGCAGCACACAGTTCTAATTTCATTACATTTCCAAGCATAAGCCAGAGAGGTAACCTTTGAACAAGATGTAATAGGATGGGCAGACATGTTATGGGGCAGAAATTTTTAACTGATTCAGAAGCTGCTCACATTTTTTTTCATTTTTTGTTCAGACCATTTTAGACCTAGCAATACGTGCATTTATGTGTGCTGTTTTTTGAGAAGGAGGTTCAGGAGGTGGCAGGGGATATGTCCTCAGGTATTGACTTACTCCAATATCTTCTTTAAGAAGCTTTTCCAAGTGTATCTTACATCTGCCAGAACTGTAACACAAATCTAGATACAAATTATTTTTTAAATGGATAAATAGCAATTAAGCCATGTTGCTGTTGTTTAAGGAAAGATCAAGCAATGGAAGCTGAAAAATAACACTGGTCAGCAGAGAGCTCACAGTTTCCCAAACAGTTAATTGAATTTCTTCATGCAGAATCCCAGCCTTTGTGCAGAGATCTCCGTAATCTTCTGGAGAAGTGCCAGAGATTTTGTGCTTTGGAGATGTAATTAATCAAAGAAGTTTACTTTGACAGAGAAGCTGTTAAATCTTTTCAGTCAATTTGTGTTTTGCAGGCCTTGAACAACTCCGGATTCACCAAAACAACATGCTTTGCAGGCCAATGTTTTCCGTTTATGGACTTGATATCTTCTCCATCAGCTGACCATCTGACTTAGAGATATTTAGAAAGCTTCTTGGTGATGGAAGTGGCTACTCTTGTAGTGTCTTTTTTTCATTATGATGTTAAGTACTTTGCTGCACTCTGTCACAGGGCATGAGATGTCTGTATTTTTAGCCAACATGGGAAGCTCAAAGCTAGCTAGCTGTAAAACTTATTTTTCTATACTTTCAGAAAATTAACTTCTGTGAGGTTGGTTTCCCCATACTACTTCTAAATCTGGGGGAAATAATACTTTGCTCTCCTACAGCTTGATTAAAATGCATTAAAATTTTAAAACCGTAGGACCTTCTATTACTACATGGGGGGAAAAAGCAGCATAGCCAAAACAAGATTAGGCTGTAATGAAAAGCCTTTAACTTAGAGTGCTGATTAATTGCAAATGAAAGCTGTTTGTGATGTAAGATGTACTCTGAACAAAAGCTCAAATCTGACACAGGCTGTTATTTGAGAGGGTGATGTCTCTGGAACTAAGCTTTGCAGATTGTGGAAGAAAGGTTTCAGAAATATGATTGCCTTCTGTGACCAAACACCTTTTAATTGTTTCATGCATAAAACGTGGGAGTTACTCATATGTACAAGCACATGGTTTCATGGCAATTTTGGCTAATCTGTGTGCAAACTGCCATTACCTGTCCCATCTATGGCCATGCCCATGCTCATCACTTCAGATGGAACTAGTACCTGTCCAGAAAACCATCTAGCAAAAGAACAGGCTCCCATAAAAAGGGGTTTTGGCCAAATCAGCTGTCTGGGCCAGCTCTCAGCACAGCTACAGTGGGCAGATCAAGGGAGGCCACAGGCATTTACAGCTAGGAGGACATAATCTCATATCAGATTGGATTTAAATTGGTTTACCTTGCTGTGGAACCACACCTAAAGCCACAGCAAGGGCAGCAGGGAGAAGCAGAACTGCCCTCTTCTCTCTTCAAAGCATTTGTTGTTAATGAACCTCCCTATAGGAAGTGAAAGAGACAAGATTTTGACTTTTGGTGTAGGATGATGGTGTAAAATGATTAAAACTGAGTTGTTTGAATGTAATACACCTTTTACATTGGTGCAGCTAATGGTAGAATCAGGCCCAGGATATATAGGAAGGACAGAAAATTAACTGCTTCCTCCATAAGCTATTGTTGGCACTGGAAGTATTTGGAATATTTATTGCTATAATTTAACTAGGTCATATACAGAGCCTTCCTCTCTTTGTCTGGCAGAACTGGATGTAGGAGCTGTAAAAGGCACGTGAAATTTGAACGTGTTGCAACATGATTGATTTTTTTTTTCTAGCTGTGTTTTACCTGATTACCTGATGAGGCTTGGGCAGTAGTAGTCCTTTATATGTCCTTTATACAATAGGATTGTTTTCAAGAGAATTATGACAAAAGGATGCTATTTGAATACACTCAACTGACTCACGCAAGTCTAAAGTAAAAATGGTACATTAAGAAAACAGACTTAAATAAAAGTCATACCTTTAACTAATCTTATGGGTAGTACAATAGCACAGTAGATGAAAATAAAAGATTTCTTATGACAGTGATAAGCCACAGAGCCATGCTGTATAACTTGTGCTATTAAATACAGCCTTTGTCAATTATTGCTAATCTACATCCATCTTGTACTCTGCAAAAAACAAATCTGAGACTTACTCATGGGCCTTCTGTTTAATTGAGCCTGTGCTTAAGGTTAAACTTCACAGCTGAGTCAAGGACACAGTAAGCAGTTGTAGTGTGGAAGCAGAAGGCAGATTGTTAAGTCTTTCATTGATTTTTAAATGTGTTTCCTTGAGGAATGTTACAACATCTTTTACTTTCTTCGAATAAGTTATTGCCTTCACCCCTCACTTCTCTATGACTTCTTGCTTATGATGACTTGCTTATTGGTAAACAGTTGAGAGAAGAAGGCAAATGCCCTTGCACACTGTCCCTTCCTACCATTTAGGAATGAGGATTGACAACATGAGCATAGTCATTCTGACATACTATTTCAATGAGTTGTCAGCATCAACAAAATTCATACTTTTGTGCATCAACAAAGAATCCATTAAACAGCACTAGGAAGAGCTTCAAAGAGATAGTTGTGTCCAACTCTCTGCTCATGAAACTTGTCGGAGGGTTGATTTCTGCATTCTCTGCCTGGTTGAAGTTCTTTGAGCTCTTCTGTACTTCAGAAGTGCTACTAGCAGCAGTTCACTGGATAAAGGTGTATGTCTTTCATTGTATGCATTTGTTTTGCTAAAGACGTGTAAAAGTATGAATGATATAGTGGGACACTGGTGTTGCTGTAAAAACATTGGTTCCCAAAATTGAAACAAGCTGAACTTGCAGCTTTTTTACCAGTACAGCCATATCCTCACTCAGAGAATGTTGCTGCTTTTTACCATTTACTCTATCCTAGATAAAGCAACAAAAGGCTTAAATGTGGGTTTAAAAGCTTGTCTGTACTGAAGTGTTTCAGTGAGAGACCCAAGGAGTGCTCTTGCACCAGATAATTGTGGGTGATGTGGCCTGTAAAATCCACTGGGTTAAAAGGTTTCAGCAGCAAGGATTCAACCATCCTAACAATCTCTCTTGTACAATATAAGTTAAAACAATAAGCAAGCAATGGAAATCCTGAAAATCAGCTCTAAAGGCATCAATAATTTCATTTGCTTGCTAAACCGTTACTTTCATATGTTTTACAGTATTCATCCAACCATAATTTTAGCTTCTGGGTATTCGTTATTGTAGCAACGTGCTGTTGAATATATACCATTACATTCTTTATCTTACTTATGGGATGGAGTTTCAAATTCATGGTTTTCAATGGTAGGCATGAGCCTGCCATACAAAACTTCTGTAGTCTCAGCTAGAAAAGAAGTTGTCAGAGCTGTATGTCAGTATGTCAGAGCTGTAAGGTTAGAGGATTTAAAAAAAAAAAAAAGAAATTGATGTTTTATACAAGTAGTCTGCAGTGTAGGTAAATTGGATTTTTATGCATATGCATTTGGACTCTTATAATTGGCAAAGCTGATTTGGTGTCTTGAAAACGATCTTGAAAACTGGCCATATGAGGAGAGGCTGAGGGAGCTGGGGCTGATCAGCCTGGAGAAGAGGAGGCTGAGGGGGAGACCTCATTGCTCTCTACAACCAACCTGAGAGGAGGTTGTAGTGAGGTGGGTGTTGGCCTCTTCTCTCTAGTGATAGGCCAAGAGGAGATGGGATCAAGTTGTACCAGGGGAGGTTCAGATTGGATATTAGAAAAATTTCTTCACAGAAAGAGTGGTGAGGCATTGTAACAGGCTTCCCAGGGAGGTGGTGGAGGCACCGTACCTGGAGGTGTTAAAAAAGGGGTAGGCATGGTGTTTCATAAGATGGTTTAGTGGTTAGGGGTTGTAGGACAGATGGTTGGACTTGATGATCTTAAAGGTCTTTTCCAACTGTGACGATTCTATGATTCTCTGATGTTGTTTAGAGAAAATGCTGCAGAGATGCTGTCCAGAATAGGAGTAATTAATCAACCTAGCTCTTCTTCAGTGCTAGAGTAAGGTGGAATATGTGCTCCCAGTGCTTTTAAAAACTGTCTCTGTGGGTGTTGTTCATTTGCTCCTGGTGGACAAGGTTCCTGAAGGCAGGTTGCTTCCCCCACCCCTCAAACTTCAGGAAGCTAAAGAAAAAGGTGACTCAGCATGGAGAATTTAACTGGTGGTAAAGCATGAATACTTAAAAGTTGTTGTTGGGCTTTTGTGGCTATCATGGTGTTGAGTGGAAGACCAAAGCTTGTGCTTGCTTGTGCAGAGGGTCCTTCTTTAATAGTGTGTCTCACTGCCTCCTCTCTGTTGAGGGCAAGAGAGGACAGGATAAGAGACATCCATTCCCTTCACTGTTTGCAGAGGTCCCTGAACTCACTTTGCCCAGGTATTGCCAGTGATGGGAATAATAGCCTCTGACTACACACACATGAGACAGTATTCTGCAGTTTTGGAAGTATTCTTGTGAAGTAATTAGTGCTCTGCTAATGACATGGGAACTGCCAGTTTGAAAACTGTGGCTATAAACTATCCCTCTCTTCTTATTCCTCACCTCTTGCTTTTTCTTTCTCTGGGCTCATATCTTCCTCTTACATCTGCACACAGGTGTGTTCTGACCCAAGCTTGCTGACATTTGAAAGTGGTAGTCTCCCTCCAAGTCTGTTTTTAGGTCATAAAGCCAAGCAAATGTATGATAGTGTGTTTTTATTTTCATTGTTGCACATGCAAGCATTAGCCTTGCACCACTGCCTGTGTTGCACTTGGTTCAATTTGTCTTTTAACACCATAGTGAAAACAAGCATGAGAGGATTATGAGAAACTTTTGGAAGTTCTCTCTGGGTAAGAGGGTTACTAACCTAAGAGTAGGAACCATTAACTCCCCAGTCCTCAAAACGTCATCATCACTACTCTAAATCTGAGTAACAAGGGAAAGGAAAGATGTAGGGTTCATATGTTTATATGACAATCTTAGGCTAAGGGAAAAATCCTTGGAAATTATAAGACGTCCATTGAAATCAGTGACTGTTCATTTTTGGCTAGGAGAAAGACCAAAAGTACCAAAAGCAGACATGTCTGACATCTACTGAAAGTTTCATTTTGCCAGCCTGTTTTAAAATATACCACAAAAAATGCTCAGTAGCCTTCAAATACAATCTGCAGTGCCAGCTGATGACCAAACCTAAATGATTCTTCAGAGTTTAATTTAAATATTTGTGGGTTTGTTTTTAGAATTCAATAAATCCTGTGTCAAGCCATGAGACTGTAAAAGCTGGGGCTACCCAACTGGGGAGTGACATTGGCTATTTGTCATGAGCTGGAGGACTCCTGCTGAGGAGCTGGCAGTGGTCACACATTGGTCAGGGCTGTGTCTTGTTGGGTTTTGAGTATCTCTGTTGATGGAGACTCCACAGCCTCTTGGAGCAACTTGTTCCACTGTTTGACTTTTTTCACTGTAAAAGAGTTTTTTTCTTATGTTTAAGTGGAATTTATTTATTTCAGTTTGTTCCTGTTCCCTCTGAACAGGTTTCTGTTCACTGAATGCTACTGAGAGTAGTACGTAAGAGCCTGGCTCCTCCTTTACACCCTGAAACCAGATATTTATATCCATTGTTGAGATTCCCCCAGGCCTTCTCTTCTCCAGGCTGAATGGTCCCAGCTATCTCAATCTGTCTTCAAATTAAAAATCTCAAAGCCCTTTGTTTTGCTGGACTCACTCCAGTATGTCATGTTTGTCTTCAGGAGCTCAGAACTTGGGAATACTAGAACTGGACATGGCACTTAAGATATGATCTCAACATCTGTGTGCTGAAACTCAAGGTCATTCGTTTGGCCGCTGTGTTAATGCATAGGGAGCAGGTCTCTGCTACCTCAGTACTGGTTCAAGCATGCAACATTTCCTCATAACTACCTTTTCCTGTTGTAGGCATGAAGGATCCCAGTCCATCCCATGTCCCTTCCCTTTACATGTAACTTCCAACTCTTTCTAGAACCCCACAGGCAGACACTCCTCATCTGCTCCTGTCCAGTTTCCCATGTCACCTCTTGGTATGGTGACAGAGCAAGGTGTCCATTCCAAAGAGTTTTGTACTAGGAGCCAAAATTATCCTTGGAGAGAAACCAACACTAGGCCATGAATTTCTGTGCTGGAATACAGCGAGGAATAAAAGGTAATTATGATGGATCGTATGTGGGATCGTTGCCCCCTTGAGCCTGGCAACTGCCTCCTCAAGTCATCTGGGTTGATCCAAGCATCTGCTCTGGCCATTACACAGAGCATGTGTAAGAACTGTGAGGCCTTGTGCTCATGCCTTCCTCAAACAGAGGTGGATGGGGCAGAAGGATGCCTGGCTCAACCCCCCAGCTACTTGGATATGTCTTTCAGCCTCTGCTGATTAAAGAACCTCTCTGCCATCAGAGGAGGATGTACTTAATTTGCTTATCTTGGTCTCAGATAGGAGAAAAGACATGGTGACACCAAAGCCAAACCTTTGGTATGTGCTGAAAGCTGGGAAGGGGCTACCTTCTTCCTGATGTGGAAGCAAAGGAGCTTAGATGTCAGTTCCACGTATTTACTCCTTTCCCTGTTTTGCCCTGGACATACCAAACAAGGAGGCAGCAGGACTTGTCCTAACAACAGAGTGTACAACACTCCTCTGCAGTATTTTAAAGTGCCTCTGCAGGGTCACAACTTTTTGTGAGCATGGATGCAGGGCTTTGATACCATCAGGTAGAAAGGCTTTGTTGTTTGTTTTTTTGTTTTGGTTTGGTTTGGTTTTTTTCTGTATGAATGTAAAGGATCTGTATTTTTTTGTAATTTTAATAGAAATTACTTTTTTCAATTACATTTTTCTCATAGTGAAGATGTGTGAGCACTTAGAAGTGCTAAGAAGAGAGCTATAATGGTGCAGAAGCCTGAAAAATCATAGGGCTGCTGCTGGCTGTCACTCAGATGATTTTGTGTGACTTAAAATTCAAGAGACATATATCAAGTAGCAGGAGTGAGTCACCAGAATGGGGATGACTCAAGTTGTTGCTATGAATTCTGTGAGGAATGTTAAATGGTGGGTTCTCACAGCAGCAGTGCTTCAAGTCTCTAGGTGACAAGAAAGAAGCTTTTTAAATGTTAGCAGTAAGATGAAGTGAAGCCACATTGGGATACACTGGGAACAATAAGACTTTTGCCAGTTCACAGGCTAGGAACATTGTGTAAGAATGTTACTAAATCTTCTCATGTAAAGATGAGAGTAAGGACAGTGATTCAGTACTTCTGATTTTGCTAATTTGCTTATGTAAATGATTTATATAAATACAAAACAGGTATCAGCATCACTATGATGAAGACCTTAAAGAATATATTTGAGAATTAGCCTGGAACACAGGGTATACCTGGCACAAAATGAGAGCTTCCCAGCAGCGTCATGGTTCCTGCACGCAAAGGTTATTTTTATGTTTTGGGAGCAGAAAGTCTGAGTGATATCAGTGATGCCATCATGCTTCTGAATAACAACAGTTCAGAGCAAAAGTACACGCGGGAAGTCTCCGAGCCTAATGAGCTTTTGCAATAATTTGTTTCTTGTGAACAGGGAAATCAGTTTAAATAAAGGGAAGGTGAAGACATGAAGCAGAAAGAAAACATTCCTTGTGGCTGAGCATTTTCAGTAGAGTACCAGCAAGTAATTTGGACTGATGTATGAATGGAAGGCTGTGGAAAGCCATAAACTAGTGACCCAGACAGAATTAAAAGGAAGTAGAATTTCCACCTGTTCAGCAGGTGCTTGTTGATGCTGCCAATCTAAAATAATAACCCTCACAAAATTACCTTTCTCATGTTCTGTTGAAATCTCTGAACAGGCGAACAGGCTCTGTTCAACAGTCAGCTGTATGGCATGCAGGGTCTGGATCCCTCTGCATGGTTCTTTATTCCTAGATTGTGTGAAACAGGATAACAGAAAATGCACTCGCTTTCAGGGAGAATGTGTGTTACCATATGACTGTCCTAAGATGATGAATCTCTACACAGGTCTTCAAAAAGTGGCTGTAATATTGTAACATATTTAGCTTCAAATGCAAATTTCAGCCACAGAAAAGGATGTAAGTGGAGAATATCTATTCCAGATGGAAAATTGCTGGTGTTTAGAGCTAGGGTACTAGATTTAAAATAGAACAATTTTCCAACACTTTTACAACAGTCACTGTTATTGGCTATCAAGTGATTACTCTCACTGACCTAAGATTTATTCAAGACCACAGTCTTAATACATCTATGCAAACCTGGAAGCTTATTGTTGCAGCCCTTGTATATACAAAAGCCTGTTTCTTACAACAAATTCCTTAGCATTCTTATTCAATTGCACTGTTCCTCATATTAAGACCACTTATTTGTTTGGGGTGTTCTTGTTTTCCCTCCAAACCTCCTATCACCACGGAATCCCAGTTCCCTTCAATACATCCAAACCCAAGTCTTGTGCACAAGTCAGGTAAAAATGGGCCTTCTCAAAAGTGGGTGAGGCACTAGACTGCAGTTAGTGTGAGTCCTTATGTCCACAGTGGTAGTGTTGGCTTGTCTTTTAAAAAAGAGTATGAAGCTCTGATGTAGTTCTTTCTGGCATACATAAATTTTCAGGGCAAAAACTCCAGCATTTCATGAACAAGTTTATTGATGTCTTAATAATTTTGCTGACTATACTAATCCAATTTCTGGAATAATATGTGTATTCTTCTGGAGAACAGAGATTCAGGTTGAGCAGTGCTGGAAGATATTTTGACTCTTCCCAACCATCCTTTTTGTTCCAACTGCCTAGTGAATGTTTAGGGTTTTGGGGTTTTGTTTGGTTTTTAACCTTCCATTATGCACCTAACTGTATATTGCTACATGTGGGGAGAGGGACATTTCCTAGCTGTCTTTTGGCCTCAGTTCTAACATGTCACTGTGACCTGTAGCCAGAGCAATTCTCTGTCGAAAAATATAAGACAGATCACAGAATCTGTTCTTACTGATGTGTTGGCTTCTCTACAGAATGATGTGCAAACCAAAAATAGACATTTTCCAACTACCATGCAAGGCACTGAAACTCCACTAATTATTTAACCTTCTCACGTAACAGGTAGCCTGAATAAGAGCTTCTGTGAAGAAATCGGCAATCAAAGCAGTTCAGAAACTTTTCAGCCTTGACTACTCCTACTCGTTTGCTAATTTTAGTGCACTCTCTGTTGCCGTCAAGAATCTAGCTCAGAGCTCTGAGATTCTTCTCACTTCATCAGTATCGTAAGACTCCTTTTTTGCGTCTTTTATTTTTAGGCATACAGTTTCTGGCAATTAATGCACAGCCTCCTTTCTTAGGGAAAAGTGTGATTGTTAAGTGCTGCAAAAACAGGCTGTGTTTCGCAAATGTTTGAGATTGGAGAATGAACTTTTTCCTATTTCATTCTTACTGTGTGTCGGGGGCAGATATTGTTGGTGCAGCTGATTCTGTTTCAGTTCTCTCAGTAGGATTATCCATAGTCCTAAAATTCTGTCCTGCACTTGCATTAATGTTTTACTGGCCTGGAGCTTAGTCTGAAACAGTGACTAGGAAGCCTGTTCTGAAGTAATGAAATACGCGTCAGTGAACAAGTGAATAAACACAGCAGATTGCAGATGAAGAAACACACTAGTTAAGGAAATGAACTTTGTTCATTTAATAAATGTTGTTTGTTCTTTTTTATAACATTTAATTCTGCTCATGTAAGATGTTAGCACAGAGTGATCCTGTGTAGAACAGAAAAAGGGCTGCATATATGAGCAGAAGGTGGAAGAAATAGTGAATTGGACAAGGGAACCCCAGAGAACTTGATCCTGCCTGAATGAAAGCAGTGCTGCTGGCTGCCAAGTTCCCTTTCCTGTGTCTGAAGAGGGTACAATGACATTTATTATTGGTTAGTGTACAGTTGTTACTAAACAAGATACAAAGAGCTTGTGATGCGAACAGTAGTCACAGAATACCACAGACCCTGAGGAAGAAATTACTTAATATGCTTGTATTTTACTTTTTGCAGCAGCAGAATATTTTTGAACTCTTAAGAAGAAGTAGTGGTTTCTCAAGAAGACAAATTAGAGAGGAATTTTTGGACAGGGACAGAAAGGTAGTAGTTCGATGCATCATGTATGGCAAAAGGCTGACTATTTTCAAAAGACATACAGTCTTCCCTCCTCTCTCTTTTTTTCTTTCCTCGCTCCCACTAAAATAGTAGTATAACTATTATATATTAAAGGATCAGTTTATAAATATGTGCTGACATACTACGGGGATAGTGCGAAGAAGCAGCCAATCTTTGATTGCAATTGCTCAGTTAAAGTTTTCACCTACATGTTTTGAAGGTGTTTATGCTGATTCCCCCCTTGCAGAAGCAAAGCAGAGCTTGCTAAAATGACTTCCAGATGGAGGTTGCATCTTCCTTGATCATACATGACTATGCATAGACCAAATCAGGATAGTCCTGAGGGCGCTCTTGCTTGATCCAAGTGAGGAATCTTCATCTTGGAACTCAAAGGGAACAGAGAAAGTTAAGTGAGAGTCACCTACTTTAACTGGGCAAAAATATCACCAGATGGCAGTGATAATTGAGAAGCCATAGAACTGTTGCTGTGAATTTTGACTTTCGACAAAGTGTTACATAGAGCACACCAGGTACAAGTGTAACATCTGATGTTCTTCTGACAGTCTAAGTGTTTTCTCCTGGATTACTGTTTTACCTTGAAGTGGCAGTAAATATGATTAAAAATAGGAATGAGGAAATGTGGGTGTAATCCATCTGATGCTATGGAGTAAACACAGTCTGTGAAAATGAAACGACTGGTAGGACAATACCCCAGTTGATGATTAAAAGCTTTGGTTGTGCAGGGAGCAAAGGCCTTTCAATTGGATAACCATAATCTGAAACTGTCAACAGGAAAAGAGGGAAATGCAGTGGTTGGAAGAGAATAGATTAATCCTTTGGATTTATTCAACATACTGCTCTACTTTGGAGCAATTATTGGAAGTTTGGGATAAGTCTCTCTTCTTCGTTAAAGTGGTCAAAAGCTTTAACTGAGGAGCATTATCTAGGCCTATAGTCTGTACTCTGCATTGAAAAGCATCTTTGCATCTGACTTCAACTGGTGTGCTGGGAAACTGTTCAGAAAAGCGTAGACTGATTGAAAAAATGCTAGAATTAAGCTGAGGAGAGAAAAGCCAGACCTAATCTGCTGGAGTCCTTTGAAGATCATATAATGGATGTTAGTGTTCTTCGTGATTTGTCTCCAGCTGCTAAAATCAAAGCACTCAGTGATTTGGTATAGAAACCAAATGATCACATCTGTACTGCCCAAATATTTAGCATATCACTCACCAGACCCTTCATAGCTCAAGCTTCTATGACTACAGCTAGACATAAAAACCTACGGGTCAGCCCATCTTCTTTTTGTTGTTATTGTTATTATCATGCTTTTAGTCTTTCTCACAGGGGATATGACAGTGATAGTTTACTTAAAAACACATCTGACAGCCTTCCCCCTCCATGTGTGACTCAACAGATGCTGTTGAGAAAATCAGAAATGCTTTTACTGTCTGTTCCTACATGTCACCTCTGCTAGAAAACGTGCATATAATTGTTACTTAAAACAAACATTCAGTTATGTTCTTCCCAGAAGATTTTAATATACTTAAAATTACTGCATGTGATCCCACTGGAACTGCTTTTATGCCTGGAAAAAATCAGAAAGTAGCATACAGCATGTGCTTTGTTTAACACAAAACAAACAAACAAAAAACCAAAACCAGAGTGGTTGTCTCAAAACCCAGACTTAGAAAAGGAGACTTTCTTTCTCAGTAGACCAGGGAAGTAGCAGCGTAATTCCTTGCTGGGTTGCTTCAGTTCTGACCTGAAGAAGTTGCCTGCAGGGTTGTTTCATTCCTTCGCTTGTTCTGTTTGTGGTATCTCTTTTGTGATTGGTGTGGATTTCAAAATGCATCTGTCCTTCAGCCTTCAGGTAAGCTGGGGACACCAACCCCTTTCACATAGGCTACTCATGAGCTTTTGCAACCTAATGCCTTTTAGTCACCATCACCAACATAGCCTGTATCTGGTTTAGACACCCAGAGCTTAGAGGCTCCATGTAGTGTTTCCAGGCCACTGAAACAAGGTGTTCATCTCTTCACACAACCTTGCCATAGAAAACCCAATAGAATACGCCAGCAAGATTATCAGTTTTAATACCATGAGCAGTCTCCTGGCTCTTTGGGGTGGTCAGGTGTTGAGAAAACATGGCGATTTCTCATTGTATTGAGAAAGCAGGAGGAGCTTTAGAACCTTGACAAACACACAGATGTCATATATTTGTGTGTAAAATGGCACCTTTCTTAGAAATGATACTTAACAGAGATGTCAAGTATGTGCAGGGGATCTTAATGATCTAACAGTCAGAGACATGCCACATAGAAATATTTGCTCTGCTTTGCTTGATGAGAAGTAAAATAAGAGCATGGAATAATTCAACTCCCACCAGAAGGCGTGGTGCTGCCCCAGCAGTGTTATCTTGTGGGTTGAGGGTACCTGTGTCATCACTAGTTTTCCAAGTGCTGCAGCAGTTGCTGACCTACCTGTCTGTGCTGCAGCCCTGCCTAAGCCACAAGAGTGTAATTTCATGCGAAATTACTCTCTAATTAAGTTGCACAGTGGTAGAGCCAGCACAAGCTGTACCGAAAAGGGGATGCCACTTTCCAGTAGGTACCAGAAGCTCAGCATGATGTTTAACAAATGGAATAAATGCCTCTTCACAGCCCAGTGCTCTCTGTATTTGACCTTGCACTGCCAGCTATTGTGTGTTGGCTAATAGTACCCTGGCTGTACTATAAACAGAAGCCTGTTAGTGACCTCAGTTACAGTAGAGTTAGGCCTCATATCCATATTTCAGATTGTTACAATTTGAAAGGTAGACTGGAATGTACAATTATATTTCATAACCTGGTGCTGCACTGTTGGGATATTATTAACCGAGGCACCCTGAGGAGCTGGAAAGAAAATCAAGAAATAAGAAGTCCATTTATATGTATGTTCTGGTGTCTCCACTGTTACTAGTAGGTGTTATATAATTTCCATAAGGAAAATGTGCTTTTTTGCTGCTGCTCTTGATGTTCTGGAATGCAGACTCTTTTACATAAATTGAAAGAACATTTCATAATAAATTTTAGTTGGAGAATCTATTAAATAAAGGAAAAATTATACTAGGGAGACAGATCATCCAACTGCAGAAACTATTCCCCTCAAAGTGTGAGGAGACAGAAAAGTGAAAGCCATTAATCTGATAGCATTAGACTACATTTATCAGGGCTGGTTACAACCCAAAAAGTAATTAAGTAAGGTTGGCTGCTTCAGGTTACTTTAGACAGAGTGGTTACTGAAGTAGGGGTAGGGAATAGCTTTCTCAGACCCAGTGCCTACACGACCATTGCCTTGGCATTCTGTGCCCTGTCCTGCTGGCTGCTCTGCTACATGCATAACCATTCCCAGCTGTTTTCTTTGCAGCTGGGAGCCATTGTCTGTACTGCAAACTAAAAACTTTTGGGGTCTTTCTCTTAGAAATAAAATAGTGAAGACACTCACAGAAGATACGGAAGTAGATCCAAAAGGTTTCATTGAAGTACAGAATATGTACTTGTGGACAAGTAATGGGTAGGCTTGGCATTTTGCTATGGGAGAAGGTTTAGTGTTCATGAAGCTGCTATACAGCCATCTCTGGAGAATTATATCCTCTTTGCTTATACAGGTCAAAGCACCCAAAAAATAAGCAGCACCCTTGGCCTCTTAGGAAGACTCTTGTTCATCTTTTACAGCTGTTTTTCACATTTATTTCTTAGTGGAACTTTACTTGTTTGTACTGCATCCATCAATACATCACTCTGCTTAGTCTCTACACAGATGACTCTTTCTAAAAGGGTAACCCTTTTGTTGTGGTCTTAGGTAGGTTCTCTCTTGTGTGTTTGCTTTTTTCATTGTAAGCCCCTTGCTGATATAAAATAAGTAATTATGAAGGCTTCACCTGCTGTAATAATTTGTGTTCCTTTTTAAGCAGTTTAGGGAACTCAATCTCCCTTAAGTAATAAGGTAGAAAATATGACTGGTGACACTAATCTGGTCTCTGGAAATTAGGTGGCATTGCAGCTTCTCATACAGCTCCAACCAAGGGCAGCATCCTACTGTGCTACATCAGGAGCAAAATAAACTCCTCCAACCATTGTTTCACATCCTCTGCTATTCGTTCAAGGCTGGTAATAAATTCATTTTGTCACATTTCGTGGTTGACACACAGGTTGTTACTTTAGTCAACAAACATGGGACATTGCACTCTTATAGGTTCCTCCTTGCCTGATTACCCATACCTGGGGAGATATAAGGATGAATGTTGACAGTTTTCCCATTCCTCTCTCATCCTGTTGCTAGAGTTAGAATGTGAGAAGGGATGAGGAAGCCAACTCCTTTGTAAGATTTTCCTGCTTTATATAGGAAATAATATGTGCTAACTCAGTCCCAGCTTTACTCTCTTTCTAAAGGCCATGAGTCACAGCCTACTAGCTATCTTAGCTTTCTTTTAGGGAAGCAGAACTTCATGTTCTTGCCTAGCAAAATCTTTAGGGCTTGCTTGGTCTCAGGTGTAACTTTTTTCCCCTTTAAACTTGAAAGGAAGAGGGAGAAAGTGAGAAGGAATGTACCTGCAGCAGAGGTACCCTCAGAGATCAGATCAAGATACAGTCTGTCATCATTGTGTTTAGACTGCCAAATAAAATAATGATTGGAAATGAAGATTAAAATTTGAAATCTTCTTTAATGTCTAATGAAAAATCAGTAATCTTAGCATAGCATATGGCGTTGCGTTCAACTCTTAGTGCTGTAGGAGTAGTTTGCAGCTGACAGCGCATATGTCTGTGCAGTATGCTTTAGAATCCCCAAATTTAGATATTCCATTGAATCAGTAATTTTTAAGCTTGAAATGTAAGCATATTCCTCTTCCTCTTTCTTCTCCTGCTCTGTCCCCCATGTCCCCAAAAAGCAAACTTTGAAAAGTTAAGCATTTCCTAATGCTTTGGAATTGCCTCCTGGGCTCATTTGGAGTGATCCTTTTGCTCATGCTTCCAGTATTCCTTTGAAAAAATAAATAAATAAAGGTACTTCCATTTCTATTCAAGGGAGCAAAGGACCCCAAAAGAACTTCAGATGGCATCTCAGAGCTCACATACCTGCCAGGAAAGCCTACTGAGTTGCTGATTTCCAATTCTAGAAAAAAATAGTTGCAACTGCCAATATGGGTTTGAGCAAAAAGGGCGTGAATTATATCTACAGTGTGATACTGTGATTTCCTGACTGACATGGTAAAACTTTCAGGTTGTCTGAGCTTTCTTTCTGTAGAGCATTTATTAATCCAATTTCCAAACTCATCTTGGTTCCTTCAGCATGCATAAACTCTCACTAATTGGTTAAAGTGTGTGGATAGTTAGAGAATCAGAGAATAGTAGGGGTTGGAAGGGACCTCTGGAGATCATTGAGTCTAACCCCCCTTACAGAGCAGGGCCATCTAGGGCTGGTCACACAGAAATTGTGTTCTTCAGGAAGAAAGAATACAGAATTCTCTCATTAAAGACTTGCTTTGTTTGGTTCCCTTCAGGGTAAAATGTCAGACTTTATTTCTTATGGCATTAGATTTTGTTTGTGTTTCATTACCAGTAGCACTTGTATCACATTTTTTATACAATTTATATTCTGGCATTTGGATTCCAAAGCAGAAGGCCATGTGTACGTTAATTAAAATTTATTAAAAAAAAAAAAGGTGGTTGAATGAACACAGAAGTAACACCTCCTTAGTTTGAAGGGATAGCACGCCTTGGCAAATTCATGCACACTCTCCTGAAGGCAAAAATCTAGTGAGTAATAAGGAACCATTCAGCATGAAGTCAAGTTTAGTGATGTGCTTTCATGACTGCTAAGTTGAATTAGTTATGAGGAAATATTTGAAGAATAAATGCTTGGCTGCAAAGATGTGCATATTAAGAGAGTTTGTATCAAGATATTTGAGTGCAAACTTGAATACCTCACAAAGGCACAATACTAGGTGCACTTTCTGACTTACTCATTTTCATACTTCAAAACTAAGTTTTTCTCTTTGAATATGCAACAAGACTACGGGAGGTTGGGATTCATTTGCTGTTTTCATTTGCCTGCATCCATCCAGAGCTGCAGTACACAGACTGTGAGATGCATGTACTGGCATGTGAGATGCCAGGCTCCCTTTCAACCTGTTTTATCCCTCCTAAAGGGCTCTTCTGCTCCCATCACTCTGGCCTGTGGACTTAACTCTCCTTTACCTCCAGTCTGTCACTAAAGTGCAAGCTATTTTCACTGTCCCCACGTGTATGTAGCTTAAAATCCTCTGCACTGGGTTGGCAAGCCTTTTGGCAAAGGTAATTTTACCCTGCATTGTCCAACAGATACCATCTTCCAGCTCTTCTTCCTCAAAGAGGGGAGCTTTGGCCATGAAAGCCAAAGCACTGCTTGCAACACCCGTTGCAGAGCCTGTTATTAATTCTCAGTGTGCCTCCTCTCCTACCCAGGCCTTCCACTTCACCTGAAGAATCGAAGAGGTCATCTCCTGGGCTCTCATGCCCTCTACCTTTGCTCTCCAACTTCTCTAGTAATTCTTGAAGTAGCATCTACCCATCTTGCTCTAGTTATTCACACTAGTCACACACACACACAAAAAAAAAAAAAAAAGAAAAAAAAGAAAAATTATTTCAGAAACTGTTTCCTTGATATTTTACAACTTCACAACATCTGTTCCATGAGTATTCTTAAAAGACCAAACAGACTATACTAATGGTTCTAATTGTTTCAAGAAAGTATCCTGAACAGTGTAATTGCCTGAATTGTGGATACTTTTTTATTGAGTTGAATAAGTCAGACTTTCTGGAAATATAAGATTTGCTTCCTAGCAGAGTTGTCTCTCTCTACATATATTAACTTGTTTTGAGGAAAAAATATATGTAGAACTGTAGAGACTGCTATCAAACAGAAAAGACTTTAGGAAACAGGGTTAAATCTGGAATTCAAGACATACAAAATCACCTTGAAAACAGGGACCAGAACACCTCAATGGAATTCAACCCTTTCATTCCTTTTCCATGAGCAGTGATAGAAGTGTTGTTTTGTCTGCGAGAATGTCTGCAGAATGTCTAACTGACAATTCTTCAATAGTCTTTTCAATCCAATAGTAATTTATAATACAATATTATAAATCCTTAGATTTTCATGCTGATTTAATAAAAAGTTTCAGCAAGGGAACAGAGAAGCACTACAAAAATCATATAGGTAAACAGCTCAGACAATTTATATGCTGAAAGTTGTTTGCTGGGGATATTTGAGAAACTTAAGCAAATTAGGAAAAAATTAAGTGTTTTTTAAAGCAAAAAAGAAGCTAAATATGTCTTGGCAGTATCCATTTGGTTTAATTCATTATAGGTTTATTTTTGGAACTTAATATTTTTATGTTCTGTTCCCTGCCACTGACACTTAATGTTTTTGTTACCTGTGACAAAGATTGCTTGCTCTTCACAATGTCATGTTCTGAGAGAGCTGGCTGCTATAATCTGTCTTCCTTTCTGTGTTCATCTGCTCATCATACTGATCCACCATATCAGAGTCTTAGTACAGTCCAGCAACATATGGTGTATCATGAAGAAACAGTTTATATTCCTGGTGCAATCTCCAGCAAAGGTGATTAAAAACTGAATAAAGCTCAGATGATTTTTAATAACCAAATTTTACCTTTTCCATGGCATTTTCTTTCCAGCTTTTAGGAGTATGTGTATGTGCTGCCCTCTAGCAGGATATTCTGTAGCATAGCTATTGTTTCTAATTGCTTAGATGCATAGGGACTCATCTCTTGCTACACAGAAAGTGTCCCTGAAAGATGGGCTTATACTTTGGAGCTCAGCTGCAAAGAGAAAGTATCACTCAGAGTTTCTCTACCTGTCCCCAGTATCACCTTAGAAATACTGGTGGTCTCCACCTCCTCGTTAGTGTGGTGTTCTTATATGGGTGTTGCATACAGATGAGTATAGAATCATAGAATCATAGAATCCTAGGGGTTGGAAGGGACCTCGAAAGATCATCTAGTCCAACCCCAATCCCAGTAGCTGAGAAGGGATTTCCATGTGCCCCTTCTCCATCAGTTAGGTAGTTGTTTCTGGATGCCATGACAAATATTTATGCAGCCTTTTCTGAAGAGTTCAAGAGCAGCCCCAAGGCCTGTCCTTGTAGTAGGGTTTGAGCTCTTTTAAAAAACCAAACCAACCACATTTGGACACCAGTATTTGTCTGCTGGGACTAGTCCTTCAATGCCTTGAGGTCTGCTACAAGTGTTAAGGGAATGATCTACTATGTGAAATATAAATTATTGAAAGGTATATGATCATCTGAGCTAAAATACTGGAGCAGAAACACCAGTCTGGATCTCCTAAGAGACAGAAGGATTTTCTGCATGTCTCCTATAACATGGGAGAAGTAAAAACATCACATGAATGACATTAGAAGTTCTAGCCAGGGAAACACATGATTGTCTCTGTCTAGGTATAAAGATGATGTAATACAGCTTTCATTAGAGGAAAGCTGGAGGTGGAAACACTGTAATTTTTTATTTTTATTTTTTTTTCCCATGGAAAGATGTAATTTCATGCCAAATTTTAATTTATTTCTTTCTGGCATATGAAAAATATGCTGTTCAATTACATCTAAATTTGATAGGGCACATGTTTGAAAATGAACCTCGACTTACAAAAATTCGTAATTTATGCCTCTTATAATTAAACAGATTGAAAACTTCGTTTAAAGTCTTGTAGAGAGGATGCAATCACTGACTTTTTTTTTCTTTTTCTGAATTGATATTTGATTTTTAAGAGCGCTTTCAAATGAAAGTAAAAAAATCAGCCTCAAGCTGTTAGCATGAGTACCCCTTCCCCCAATTAACATTGTTTTTGAATTTTCAAGATACGATTACTTTTGAAAAAGAAATATTTATCCCCTATATTTTTTTAATACAGTGAGACCATCTCTTACTTTATTTGTTTTGTGTAACACCACACAGATGGTACACATGGTGGGAGCAAAAAGATAAAGAGGCTAGGAGAGTCCAGTCAAGAAAGAGGCCAAGTGACAGGTCACTTGGGTTCATTGGTGGGCGTAGGAGGACAGAAGGAACCCTTTTTCTCTTACCTGCACCTGTTCAAGAAGCAACCACCATCAGGTGCAGGGTATATAGCTAATGCTACCAGCCATCAAAGCAGGAGGTGATGCTACATGACCCCTCTTCTAGTAGTAATTCTCTTTAGAGTGCACCAGCTGGGCCTGTTGCTGTGAATTTGGGCTTAAGTTTCTGCAGTTGCTGCTCTGGTACATCTCAGTATCCAGAGATGAAGTGGCACGCTAAGCCTTCAGAGGTACTTGTAAAGCATAACTGCAGTCTTTTGACAGACTCTTTCGTTTGCTGCCAGATGTCTTCATTTATTCCTATTACTGTGTCAGTTATTTGGGGTTATTTTCTTGTCTTCAACTGATTTTTTTTTTTACCTTTTTTCCCTTTTTCCCTCTAACCTGACTTTCTATATAAAAAGGAGGGTAAGGTGCCTATTTACTGGATGATGCATTTAGGATGTGATACTGGGGGGCCCCTACCTAGGAGGGGCAGCAGATTGCCAGTGTCATTACCTTTGGTGCATTTAGCAAGATCTGGGGAGGGATGAGGAGGGGAATACATGAGATAAATGCCCACTCCTTATGGAACAAGCAAAATAAAATGGGAGTGTTGAATGCTGTGGAGGTAATTGGTTTGAGTAATCCTTGCTTGTTGAGAGATAGAGGCTTAACAGTGTATTTAGAGTAAACTTTTCAGTAAATTGTCCTGTGGCAAGACTTGGTAATGTTTTTCCAAGTGTCCTTCAGCATACACAGAAAAAGTTGGTCAAGAATTGTATTGCTAATGTGACCGTCTCCTGCGTCAGCAAGAGTCAACAGCTTGTTCTTCGATCTTTCTTTCTCCTCTTCATCCTAAGTATCTTGCTCCTGTCTTGGAGCATGGGGCAGGAAGGACAACTAGCTCAACTCCTGAAGCAATTCACAAGTTTCAAGTCCAATGATAACCATATATAGAGATTTAATTTAGAGTGAAACAGAGAGCATCTAGTTCAGATCTACCAAGAGCTATTGCATACTCCCAGATAAAATTTGGGGGCTTTAGTAAGAAAGGCAAAACGCTTCAGAGCTTTCAACAATGTATTGGGCGAAGCTTATAGGTTTAAAATAGTAAAAATATCTATTAATAAAACCGTTTAGTACTACTTAATACTGGAGCTCTTGTTGATACTTCTGCAAAGGGACAAGTTGTGCAATCTGCATTCAACAGGAGTCCTAATACTTGAATCTCGGTGCATGGACTCATTGTGGAGCTGATTACCCAAGAAGAGGGTTCACACAGAGCCACAAACTGGTCTGAAGGCAGCTTAAGCAAGGCTGCAGGAGGTGCTGAGAAAAGGGTTGGGGCCTCATGGTTAAATGGTTTTCTCTGATGCCATGGCTTAGTGTTTCTCCTCTGTTGCAACTGTAAAGAAGAACAATTCCACTGGGGACAATAAGAAGGTTCATGAAATAGTAATCATAATAAAAGTTTGAATCATTTTGAGCATTAATGCAGTAGCATCTGAATTCAGTGTAAAGCTTCTTAGTTCCAGATTTCAGAAGTTTCTATCAAAGTGAATTTTCGTGGGCAGCCAT
This sequence comes from Apus apus, assembly GCF_020740795.1. NCBI lineage: Eukaryota > Metazoa > Chordata > Aves > Apodiformes > Apodidae > Apus > Apus apus. Next base: position 66,231,131 of record NC_067283.1, on the reverse strand, counting down.
ACTTAAACCCTAGTTTCAGTGTTACATGATTCTTCCACTAATACTAGAAAAAGCTGTAAGCATCCTTATAATATCCATTCTTTAAAAATTTGAGAAACTGTCAGTTTCTTGATGGCAATGGCATTGTCTTCACTAGTGATTGTGTGATTATCAGTCACATAATGGGGATTTTGTGTGCCATTGCTATTGTTTTGCACAGACCTGCCTGAGCTAGAGCTGCCATCGGTGGTCTCAGTTGAAATAACTGGCTGTGTGAATTCGGCACAAAATGTTTTCCTGAATGCTTCAACTTACTTTAAGTTTTTAGTATGTCTACATACCTATTATATTGCGAATTTACTGCAATCTCTATGAGTACGGCAACGGAGGTGATTGTGCACTAGAATTTATTTCAGTGCTAATGCCTGAGGTGATGCACAGCAAGGAGCAAATAATCTTGCAGTCAAGGTCATGTCAGCAGCATCCTGAGGTGTGCTGCGGTGCAAGAGGAGATGTAATTCTTCTGTCTCTAAAAATGCACCTTTGGGCAGGAAAACCCACCCTGGTGGTGCTCTTGCTTCTTCACTGGAGGATCCCCTATGCCGTGTGTAGTCAAAATGGGAGAAGACAGTGGAGATGCCGTGTGTATGTGTGGGAGATAGTGAGACAAAGGCCACACGAAGGAAGTGTCACACTAAGCACAGGATATGTTTTATGCTAGAAAAAGTGCGTGTCCCTGGTTCTGTCTAACATGCTAAAGAGAGGAGAGAGAGAACAGTCTTCTGAGGTTGTCCCCATGCTCCTGTACAGATAGCCAGTAAGCTGTGCTGGCCTGTTTTCCAGTCAAAATTAGAAAGCAGGACATTTCTGTGATGTGGAATTACAGAGCTAAATAAAGTTACTACTTGGTGAAAAAAGGAATATAATTTGTATATTAGTTTTTTTCTCATTCCTGGAGATCTTCTACAAATGTCTTGTCAATGCAATAGGCTTTTTTTCCCCCTTTATTTTTATGGGAAAAAAATAGGAATGAATATATTACAGTTAGAGGAAAATCTAATGTTTTTCTGATGTTTGGGCTACTCCAGCATTTTTGTGAATAGCTGCTGCTTGTGGTTCATTCTCAGCATGCCCGAGTGAGCTGTAATGAGCACTAGGTTAATATAAAAAGAGCTTGTCTCCCTACTTTCTCTTTCTTTGGGAACACTTACTTTACGTGCACTTCTGGTTTGCTTGGTATTTTTTGTGGGTTGTTTTATTTTTTTAGCCAAAAAAGTGTGGAACTTAATTAGGAGTGGTGAAAATCTCTGTTCTGTAAGTAACCCACCTAACTGGTGACAACTGGAGGGATGAGGTGCAGGACATGGCTTGGAGTGGGGTTGGAGCTGTGCTGTATGGTGCAAATGTTGAGTCCTCTGCACTTTCATTTCTGAAAGCCAGGTTTTGCTCAATGAAAGTAGCTTTTTTTGTTTGTTTTTAATGAGTATTTGATGCTCTTGTGCTTTAATTCCACCACCTTCCCCACCCCAACTATCCAACTCACAAGTAACCTTAAATGTGCAAAATTTGAGCATACAGATTAATAAGCCTGTTTTCCAGTGATGCTTTTACATTAATACACCAGCGTTTCAAAAGTACCTGAATGTCTTGGGCCATGTTTCAGACAGTTGCTGTTGCTCTCCCTGGTCACTCTTCTGCAGAAATGAGATCTAGCAGAGGATAAAACTGAAGCTTAAGTGGAGTAAAGGGGCCTCCAGGTCAGCATGGCTGCTCTGACCCCTTTCGTGTTTGTGGTAGTATCAGGAATTGAATTGGATGCATTTTCCAGAGTGTTACTAATTCAAACCTGTACGTATGCTTTATTAAATAAGGAGAAGGTATGGCAAAAGTAAACAAAAGAAGAAGGGAAAAAAAAAAAGCTGCCTAATTCTTAAATACTGTTGTAAAAGATGCCATAGAAATTGGACACAGATACTGAATTTAGAGTAATATGGTTCTTTGTAATCTAATTACATAAGTATTGCTATGCTTTGTTTTGGAAATGGAACTAGGGGGGGACTTTAACAACAACAACAACAAAAAAAGAAGTATTTAAGTCAGCATAAGATATAAAGGGAATTTCCTTTAAAATGGAAAACAAGAAATCGCAGCACTGTGCATTCAGTCCACATAATAAATCATGTGTTATTGAATGCTCCAAATCTGAGAGGTGACACTTAGTACTGGCGACTTTCCAGGAATCGGCAGTAGCTAAATGGTGCAAATGGGCAAGATACCAGTCTTTTGTTTCTTGTCCAGTTTTAGGGTAGTCCCTTGGAAATAAGAAAATAACAGGATTTCCCTGCCCTGTGTTGGATCTCTAGTATACATCTAAAAACAAAGAAAACAGATTTTTGTTTTTCAGTTAAACCCCCCCAAAAAGGAAAGAAAAATAGTATCTGGAAGCTCTCTTCTCAAATTCTGCCAATTTTAATTATAGAAGGTGGCCTGTTTTGAAGTGATACAATGTGAAGCAAAGGAATGACATTGGTGAGTACGAGGCTGTTGAGTCTGTGATCTCTGAAGTGTATGTCTTCTAGTGTTTTATTTTACCTTCTAACTGGTGCTGCTTGTTCAGTTTGATTTTTTTGCCTTTTATCAATCAATGAGTGTTTTCTATTCCTTTCTCCAGTATGTGAGCATGGTCCATGTGAAGCAGATGACTGCTGCTTCTTGGAGACTCATTGCAGCAGGCTCTCACCTAGGTTTCCACTGATAACTGGTGTTCTTGCAAGGACAGGAGAGGGTCTCATGGCACTCTGCCAGCCTCAGGTTGAAGGTGGACTGAGCCAGCCACACTTGCTGGTGTTTCCGTGACCCCCCTCTGCTGGTGTTGCTTTGGGTCTGAAGTGGTGTGCTTCCAGCCACCAGGGCTTTGACACTGCTTGCAGTCGCCTTCCTTGGCAAGGCATCTGTGGGTTTGCAAGCCTCTGATCTGAGTCCTGACTCTGCTGGGAAGTGGTGACACTTCTGGAAGAGTTGGCACTGCACAGCAAGCCATGGTATTTTAACCTACTATGCCATTTAGGCCTGCTAGAGGAGGAACTAAACGTCAAAGTGTCAGTTAACGTGTCAGCTCGTGCCTGAAACCTTGTCTGTCTTAACTTACAGCAAGAGTTGCCCTGTTGGCAGCAATGCTAGGGAAGAAGTGTTCAACAAAAATTTGCTTATGATCTCGTTTGTCTTCCACAAAGTTCAGAACAAGCTATACTTTTAAAAAAGTGTTTCATTTGCTAGGAAAACTACTGCAAAAACTGATGTATACTAGAACAGAAGAGTTTGTATTTATAGCATGAAGAATATTTAATATGTGGATCAGAACAAAAATGTGGTGTTAGGGGCATTTTTTGTTGGGGGTTTTTTTAAAACACAACCTCTTTTTGCTGGAGTACTCCTTATGTCACAAAAAAAGTGGCAATATTTAAACCTATTTAAAGCTTCTTGTATTAGTAAATAATCTTATTTTAAAACAGACCATCTTGTAAACCAGCAAGCATAAGCAAGTTTGAAGAACATCTATCTGAACTCAGCTGCGTATCTTTGCAGGATTATGAACTAGTTTAACTCTACTGATGTAAAATTATTTAGTTCCTCTAGTGTAATGTCTATCCAGGTGTAAAATCACACCCATAATTAGGCCATAATTAGCAGGTGTGTCGATGCTATTGTAGATCAGGGAGGCAATCCCCACTTCCCGTGAGCTGGCTGGTGTTGTGTGGCAGCCTTGGAAAGCCCAGATGTCCTGTGCCTGAGGGGAGGTTACCGAGAAGGAAGAGCCATGCTCTGTGCGGAGGTGCACAGAGGCAGGGCTGGAGAGACAACAGTCATGAACTGAAACAAGGGAGGGCCAGATTTGCCAAAGGGAAGGAGAAAAAAAAAAATATTTAAAAAATCTGTCACTGTGACTGCAGCCAAGGCCAGGACCAGGTTGCCCAGAAAAGCTGCACCATGTCCATTCATTGCTGGACACTTCCAAGACCAAACTGTCCAAAGCTCTGAGCACCCTGGTCTGTGATCCTGGGTGCTGGGCTCATATCAGATTAAACTAAACTGTAGGGTGAGTTCTAGGAGTATATAACATGCTATGTTCATCAAGGGCTGTTTCTACCATAGTCTTCAGAGATTTGAAAGAGGCCAGATGAGCATGGGTGGAATACATGGGCATAGAAAGTTATTTCAGGGTATGGGGAAGAGAACAGGAGACAGCGCTGACATGTTTGTGACAGCTAGTGAGATCACTGGAGTATAACACAATGGAGGACACTGTACATCTCGTACCTGTGACACTACTTGATCCACAGGGCACACAGCTTTGCTAATCTGAGGATTGATTTCAAACACAGAGTAATAAAACTCTTTTAAAAATTGTTCCTTTGTCACTTTCCTTCCCGTAGCCACTTCATTATGTTGGGCACCTGTCTCTGAAATTAGAAAAATCATCATTTTATATCATCTGTCTTACTTAAAGAGAAAAACTTGGCTATGCAGATTACTTCCTCAGCAAGTAACTCTTCACAACATAAGCACATGTACTGGTGATTTAGCTGACCTTTCTCTTCTGGGTCCTGATAGTCATGTAACTCCTGTTCGCTTTCGGGAAGCAAACGCTGAATCTGTCAGGCTCCTGTCCTGGGTTGATTCTGAATGGTTACAGAAAGAACCAGTATATTTATTTCTGTGGTACAGTCTTCTGTGGTGTTTGAGTTTCTGCGTTAGTATCACTGCTAGTCACACAGTGAAGACTGAAAATGCAGAGCATCTCTACAAAGCGTGCTGTCTCTTGCTTCTGAGTGACATTTAGCACAAGGCAGAGGAAAATTTCCAGTGTCTCTGGTATCTCATCTGATATTGTCAAGCTTATTCCCAGAATCAGAGACTTGAATTTCTGGTGGTGTGCTTTTTCCATTTCACTGACAGATAGTGTTCTTTGGTGGAGTTTTTCCCCCCACAATGTATTCACTCTTTAGCAGTCTCTGGAGCGGAAAAATATTTATGGCTAGATAAAATAATTCCTCCTGTTGTTTGAGGATCAAAATTAGTTTTTCCAACTACATTGCAAATATTTTGAGGGGAACATGGTGGGAGCTCTTCTTGTCTCAAAATGGCTGCCGTATATACAAGATTTCTAGTCCAAGGTACAGTTAACAAATCTAGCTTTTCAGTTTCCCAAATTAGTTTTAACATGCACACATCATTACTTTTATGAAATGCTTTCAGGTTACCCTGATTACAAAATACTACTTGTAATCAGATCAAGTTGAACAGGAAATCCAAACTTAAGTGCAGAGTCTCGTGAGTAATTGCTGTACAAATTATTTAAATAAATTGTGAGCAGTTTCTTACGCCGTGGCTTTAGCCGTTAGGATGCTTAATTGACTTTTCTGTGTCAGGCTTAGCTGCAATGCTGAAATCCTAAGGGAAGAAAACATCTGTACTGAAATTGATGCGCAGTACTTCATTTGCATTGAGACATGAGTGACAGTTTTTCTTTCATGTATCTGTAAGCATTGATTAAAAATCAAAAAAAAAAAAAAGGTTGAGGGGAAAAAGCTGGAATCCAGAGGTTGAGGACTTCTTGGAAATACCTGTTTGGATATATGGAAGAAAAGGTTTGGGGGGTAGGATGGGGAGCATGTGCAAGAAGAGAGGACATCTGTAGGCATGGGATATTTTTTTTTTTGCCTTGTATGGGGAAACCCCAGTGGAGAAAATAGTGCTGGGCTATGAGGACAAGCATTTAAGCTGGTCTTGTGTTAGCAGTAACAAATTCTTCAACTATGGTCTCTATCATGGTGGGAAACAAATGTCATTATATAGAGAAGACTACTTTTATTATTATTGTTTTTCTTTTCCTCTAAGTTTTGAATTTGTCTCCTAGTAGCATGAGGAAATTTCACAGGTGGATTCCACCATCCATCCAAGGATTTGTGGAATACAAACTTGTTTCCTGCCTGGTTCCACTGAAGTAGGTCAAAGATTTCTGTTGGGTTTGGGTTGAGGGTTAGAGAAATGAGGGCTTTTTGCAGGTGTTTACTACATTCTAGATCAAGTTCATTGTGAGAATGGTTGGTTGATGGGAAAGCCAGCTTTTTTTGGTTTGTGTTCTAAGAGTTCTTGTAGTACATTTTCAATGACATTGTCAGCACCTGGAGACAATTTTGTGCACTAAGGATTTGACATAACATCATCGTGCTTTCTTTTTCATTTTGGATTAGTTGTTGAATTTACGTCTAGTTCATAACTTGAATTTTTATTCATATAGCATGATTTACATCAGTTAAAGTATCTTGTTAACAAACCTCATTGCTTTGACCTGGTATAATACACATGTACTTGTCCAAAGATAAGGACAAAGACATGAGCCAGAACACATGCTACAGCTTTGCAAAGTTGACATACTTGTATGAAATGAAAGTGAAATCAGTAATTTCATTCTAGATAATTTTGTAGTCTTTTAATGTCAACATTAATGTATGTTCAAAGACTATCTTAATTTAAAACACTACAATATTCACATAAAGGGAGCCCCTTTTTGTGTTTAAGGCAGAAGAGAGAAGAAGCCTAAAGAATTTTGCAGGCTTTTCATTGAGTCCATTTAGTTTAAAATAAACTTCAAATTACGCGTTTTATTTCAATATCTCTGCAATGTGAATCATTCACATAAAATTGACAGGCACTGCAACTTGTTCTAGAAGATAGCACAGCAGTTATTTACATAAAACATTAAGATAACACCAAGGAACTTCTCTTAAATTTGCTGTCCTCTTTTAAAATTATTTCCATTTTAAAAACAAAAGCAAAATATATGTTGAGAATTGCTGTTAGGGCAGGGAAAAAAAAGCCCCCTCTTTAACCCCCTCCCCCTGCTAAGACTATTTGTGAGAAACTGCTTGGAATGTGCATGAGTATTGCTGAGGAACTGCAGCAGAGACAGATTCAATTATTAATGCACGAGAATTATTTATTTCACTAATATATTATAAAGCTTCATCGTTTCAGTAATGAAAACCAATTTTGATAGTGCTGGAGCACTGAAGACAAGAGAAGATGAAAATAGTCAGTGAGACTTGTTTATCACTTGAATACGTGGTTTTAATATTTTAAATGTTAAAGCTTTCTTAATATATTCAATACCTACATATTATTTATTAGTGAATGTTATTGTATTTCAGTGGGACCTTGCAGAAATATTAAACAAAAGGAGATTTTTCTTTCATCAGGAGATGGTTCTTTTAATCAAAAGTATCTGTTAAAAAACACTGTTCCTGATTCAATAGGCACTGTTGTCTAGCTCATGCTCACATATATATGTGTTGTTCCAATAGGAATATTATTTCACATCTATTAGATACTTATTTTTCACAGTTTAACCAGTTACTCCAATGTTCATGTTCTGCTTTTAGTTTTCTCCTACAGTGTAATGCTTTTGCTTGTCTTTATTCTGTGTTATTGATATGGGGCTGTATCATGAATTTGTGAAGCTCATTTCTAATTCTAATCTCATTCTCTGAACTGCTTGCTGCTCCTCCAGTCCAAAGCCACCCACAAATTGCAGATGCCTTCTCCAATTCTATCAGAGTAACTGCTGAAAATATTGAATATACCCAAGCCCGGAAAAGACTTCTCCTCAGGGATCCTACTCAAAACACGCTGTTGGTTTGTGCTGCATGATTAATAGTTACCTTTTTAGATAGATGTTCTCAACAAATTCATCAATCCAGTAGTGATTTAAGGGAACATTGTCAACAGGCTCAATAAAACAGAACAGTTGGTATCACCTCTTCTGCTCCCATTCTCCTTTCTTCCCTTCAACTCATGAAGTCAAGAAGGAATTTAAATTGATTGGACTTAACCTTGTTCTTGACAAGTCTGTGACATTTGGGAGTTGGGGTGGAGGAAGAGTGGCATACAGCTGTTTAATAATTTAGTATCATTCCAGGCAATCAAGTTGACTTCTCTGTAAATGTTTTTCTTCCCCCTTTTTAAAGACTAGGCACTATTTGCTCTTTCCCCAGAAATAACACTTGCTGGTTTTTCCATAATATTTGCCAGCTTATTCCTAAATAATTCTGGGGTAAATAGTATCATCCTGTTGACATGAATAAAACTAACTTAAGTAAGTATTTCTTGACCTGTTCTTTCTGAACTTTGACCTGTATTTCTCTTCTATTGTTAAAGCTAATTTAAGTACTTAGTTATAACTGACTTTTTTATGATGAGGAGGTTTTGAATACTTCAATCTCTTTGTAGGCTCTCCTTCCTCCTTGATTAATGGACCTGTTAATTAACTGAGATTGTGGTCTTCCCCTAGCTCCTAGTATACTTAGAGAATCCACACTAGTTGTATGTTGTTTTGCTTCTTTGCCTTTTTGACTTCATCTCTACTTGTTTTTTCCTGTACCTGAATGGTGAGCTCTGTGGATTTTCCTGCATGGTTTCTTCCTTTTGGTTTTCGAGTCTTTAAAGTGTCTCATTGCTCCTTTGTTAGTGTAGTTGTTTGCCATGCTTTTATTATGCTCCCTTCCAATAACTGCAGTTCTCCTGAGTACATCCCCAAGGCTGTCTTTTCAAGAAGTTTTTAAGTTTGCTACAGCTTTTTAGGAAATAAAATATAATTGTCCTTATTTTGTATTAATTTTCTTATTGATAAATCCCACATCACCTGCTCAGGCTTTCTTTTATGATAATACTTTCTAGCTTTGCAGACACTTTCTTTCATTTAAAGGCATGATGTGGTCATGTCTGTCTTCAAAACAGACATGGATATGCTGAAGAGAGTTCAGTGAAGGGCCTTGAAAATTATTAAGGGGCTGAAGCATCTCTCCTGTGAGGAAAGGCTGAGAGAGCTGGGACTGTTCAGCTTGGAGATGAGAGGACTTGGGAAGTGGGGGACAGGGATATCATTAATGTACATGAAGACTTGCATGGAGGGCATAAAGAAGGTACAGCCTGGCTGTTCTCAGTGGTGTCTAGTACAGGACCAGAGGCATCAGTCAGAGACTGAAACACAGGAGATTCTCTCTGAACATCAGGACATACTTTCTCACTGTGAGGGTGACCAGAAAGGTTATGGAGTCTCCCTCCTTGGAATTATTAAAAACCCAGTCTTAGGCAACCAGCTCTAGGTGGCCCTGCTTGAGATGGGTAGTTAGACCAGATGACCTCCAGAGGTTCCTTCCAATCTCAAGTCTTCTGTGATGGCTTGACTCTTCAAGATGGTGGCACGTTCTTGTGCTCAATAAGGCAGTGATTGTCACTTCTGAAGCACTATGGTTTAGTATAATACTTCAGAGACTAGTATGTGATGGAACTACAGAAGTTTTGGAGATTAACAGGCATGTTTGGGGTAGAGAAAATGACATGGAGCACTGATACTGTCACCTGAATGGTTATGTCTGGGTTTTATTTCTTAAAGAGTTTAGTTTGGGGGTTTTTGGTGTTCTGGTTTTTTTTGTGGTTTTTTTTTTGGTTTGTTTGTGGGTGTTGGTTGTTTTGTTTTGGTTTTTAATTGTCACAAAAAATATCTACATGTTTCGAGTTTGAGCTCAGCAAACCTGTTCAGGTTTCTTTCAGGAACACAGGCTTGAGAGGACACTTCTAGTCATCAAGTCCAACTACTATCATAGACATCACATCAAAGATCTCTTCATAAGCGATCACCTTGCTTTTATACCTGTCCAGCTGGAGAGAGAAGCAGCAAGCAGCTGTTTCATTGACAGCTATTAGCAACAAAGACGGTTCCTGTTTTACCCTAACTTCAGTTATTTATAGACAATTGGAAATAGTCATTTGAAATGCCATCAAACCCAACTGTCATTAGTGAGAGTTTTTGTGTAGCACTGTTCCAGGACCTATTTTCTCTCCCCTTCTACTTGTTATATGTGGCATCCCAATATGTAATGATACTTTTCACTGATAACCAGTTCTAAATTTAGTGTCCATCTCATTTGGTGTATCTTTTTTGGTCCATCCAATTAACAGTCAATAAAAACAACTTCATTCTAAGTCCCAGAAAGCTCTTACTTGTCAGGACTTAAAGCTAGTATTGCTCATGGAACAGCTTTTTCTTTTGGACTGGCAACAAATTCACTCGGAAGGGTGTCATTATACCAGCGGTTTCCTTTGTAATTCCATTTCAATTGAACTGATTTTAAGGCTGATTGTACGCTCTCTAGACGTGCATTTTTCTAGATAGCTTAGATGACCTGTTGTGGTTTTCGGAGCAGCACTCTAACAGACAGAATTTTATAGTTCTGTTAAACCTATGAATGTCCTGTCTTAGGCAGTCCATGATTTCCTTGAAAACATGAGATGCAGGCCATTGTAGTGATGGAAGCTGTTCCCCATGGCTCTGCAAGAATCCTGGTGGTATTTACCATTAGATTTTTGTTTGGGAAGAAGCAGTACAATTGCTCGCTGGCTGGAACAGCTGTAATCATATTAGACTTACGCTGCCCAGAGACTGGCAGATTGACTTGGAGCTAGTATTGCTTTTAAAGCATTTCCTGCTGTAAGCAGCAGATCTTGACTTTGTTTGAGACCTCCTTGAGCAACGTCCTGAAGGATATGTATCTACCTTTTCATGATTGTAGTGTAGTGCCTTGGGTCAGCAAGTGAGAAGTTTTTACTGTCATCTGTGTCATTCAACTTTAAGTTTCTCTTTGGTGTGAACACCGAAGCCTACACTTACTGCCATCTTTATTCTATCATAAGCTGTTGTCCTTCTCTATCCAGACTTTAAATGTTTTAATTTTTTGTTCAAGTTATGAAAAATTTGTAAGGAGAGGGTGAGGAGTATCTCCTTAAGATGATGTTAAGGTAACACAAGTTACAAATGTAATAATTTATTAAAACACAAGTTAGGAAGTGTAAATGCTTCCTGCTGTAAAGTTGTTTCGGCAACACAATGTGAAATATGACTTCTTTATCTAGTCTAATATAAACAGGTTAATGCTACTTCATGGGTTTTTATATTTGTCATTTCATAGGCAAAATAGTTAAATCCTTAAGGTGTCTTCCATACTGCAAAAAGAAGTTGAAATATTTCTACTGTGTGCATATAAACTTAACACTGTTTTCTTATTGTTGTTTTTTAAAATAAAGGAAATAATGCATCTGCTGAGGGAAGGGAGAGTCGTCTGCATCTGCCAAGCATTTCAATGATTTCAGAACAGACCTGGGAAGACCCACATTTGGTTTAGAGAAGAATGCTGAGGAAACACTCTCTTGCTACTGTTTATTGCTCAACAGTAGCACAGTAGAAAGATTTTAAAAATGGGTAGAGAAGGAAAGATAGCACAGTATTGCACAGTTTTTACTGAACTTAATAGCTTGAACAATGCAAGTGATTTTATGCTCAGTATTGCCTGTGTGCACCCGCTGCTGTTGTGTTATTTGCCCAAGATATTCGATCATCAGTAGCTATGGCAGGAGGACCACACCACGTTCTTCAACTTAACCACCTTCCCAGGATGGGCACGTTCCACTGCTTGCCACAGTAGGTGTTCTGGACCAACAGTATATCATGTTAGCCTATGCTGTATAGTACTACTTGAGGATTTATTGAAGAGCAAGCAAGTCTAAAACTTCATATTTCTCAGCCATGTACCCTGAAAACTTTACTCTCCCTATCCTTAACTTTCAGATAAATAACAGGTTATTAGATCTTTTAATCTATTTGTTAAGCTTTCTACCTCTTGGTTGAAAACATGCAAATGTCTATCCAGGAGCAGGTTTGGTTGTTTTGTGTTTTTTTTTTAAATGGCTTTAACATTTATGAGTTGATGATTCAAGAATCAATAGACTGATTGGAACATACTAGATGACCTCTATAATTCCTCTCTTTCAGGAACTTATATGCAACAGACCATCATTAGTCTGTTCTGTCACCTTGTGGCCAAATTGTAGTCTCCACTGTAGAGGGACACCAAAACAAAATCTGCTCTTAAATAAGTGAAACTTGTGTCACAGCTAGAGAGTTCCCTACTTAAGAAAAGGACTGAGTTTTTATCTAAATATGTAATGGTAAAAATATCAGTCTCCTGGCTTCAGCAGTGAGGTTACTAAGGTCTAGAGAAGCAACATGGCTTGCCTGGATGACATAGTGGGTTAATGGTAGAGAAAGAGGTAAAATGAAATCTTTGACTTGCATCCTGATTATTTGATACTTTGAACCCTATTGTTTTGTGTGAGTTCTTGGAGGCCATTGAGGAAGTATTTTGTAGAGCAAGAAATAGCTCCCATTTATGCATATTCTTAAGGTATTTCCTTAAGGAGTGTTTGCTTATTCTCTCTTATTCTGTAGTCTCATTTGTTTTCCACTGGTTCTAATGAGCTGAATTTTTTCTTAAATCATGTGCTTGACTCTTGTCCTGGCCAGCTCCTGTTTCTGACCAGATGTTGTTTTTTTTCTTTTTTTCCTTCTTTATCTGAAAGTCATTGGACTAAAAGGTGGCCTACTTTTCTTGCTTTTTAGAGCTGCAAAACTGATTAGATTGCAAGTTACTCTCCTAGCTCTATTAGCAAGTTACAAGTTGTGTAATGGGATAGGGTTTCTTCAGGTTTGTAACGAAATATTTCTTAAGCCTGAAGCTTAATATAGAGAACAGAATGTGTCTTCAGGAACCCAAAGGGAAATGTGTTTATGTATCCTTTTATGGTGGAGTTGTAGCACTTTAAAAAAAGCCATCCCTCCCACCTCCCCGAACAACCCCAAGTGAAGGTTATTTTTTTTTAATATTTTTGTTTTTTCTTATAACAGGAAAATACTGTTATTTCCCTGCAGTTTCATTTTGGGAAATTAGCGTAGATCCAGTTCTGTAGCCCTTAATTACAAAATGTCTTGTTAACTTCGAGGAGAGAAATGTGCTGGTTCAGTCTCTCTGAAATAGCACAGCTAATGCTCTGTTTTTTCTTGGCTCCTTGACAGTGTTCAAGTTCTTATCTGTGATTGATAAAAGCAAAATTGGCTCTCTTTTCAGTTGCTTCTCATCTTTCTGGTATGAGTAAAAATAGTTTTTCATGTGTCAAGTTTACTGGTGTAACTCTTGGTATCCCCAATCCTTTATGTTACCCAAGTAATGAGATGTTTAAAAGATTACTCCTAGTTAAAATACATCTATTTATACTCTCCTTGGCTCTATAACAGAGAAGGTGTTTTCCTGTCTTTCTCTGAGGTTATTCATATATAGTCTGTGATGAAGACAAGGTTAAGACAAGACACTAAGGTTTTCTTGGCAGATAGGCACTTCATATAAAGGTATGAAAAACGTGCTTCATTACTGTTAGCATTCCTGATGCTTAATTATCAGTGTCTCTGTAATTTTCTGCTTTAATTTTTTTTTAATAAAGTAGAAAAACTGAAATAACCCAAGAAAAGCTGAGCTCATAAACAGACAGTTTATAACATACTCAGCTTAATCTGGGCGGCTCAAGAATTTGCTTCTCTGTAAGGTTGTCCCTGCAACAATCCTTGTGGCTGTACAAGGGTTAGCACTGTTTGCATAATGTAGTAGATAAAGCACTGTTTTGTTTTGTGTTTGTAACAGCTGGATTGGAATTACAGCCTGAGCAAAAAGCGCCTTTAGAAAAGTTTCAGACCTAAGAACAAATAGTGAACCTAGCTTGGTCACTTTGAAATGTGAAATACAGTTGGCCCCTTGGAGTTTTATCTCTGTTTCTATTCGTGTCTGTCTCTTGTTTTAGGGAATATTAGAAGGGGATAGAAGGGAATCTTTTGTATACAAAATTAATCCTTTCAAGTAACTGTTACCTTGCATGGAGGAGAACTTAAGGCTTTTACTTCTTTTAGGCACTGAAGAGAACTTTAAAAGCTCTGACATTTGTCCAGTTGCAGAGAGTTATTTAATCTGATAAATGATTAATATAGTCACAAAAAGAAGAAAGAGCTTTTACTATTCACAAAGCTTCAAGAAAGGGAATTAAAACAGCTGCAGGGAAGATACCCAATTAAAACTATCTGTCAGCTGTTCCTTTTTTCTAATTTAAAAATAGCTGCATTTAAAATGCAACAAGAAGCAATTTTGAGGCTGAGCACATACAGTCCAGCTGATTATTGGCCGTCAGATTTTACTATAATGTATAACAGGGTAGGAAATGCTTAACAGCTCCTTAGTGGGCCAATATCTTATTCTCATTTGGTTTTACCATTTTTTGTGTACTCTCTGTATTTTATTATGGGTCTCTGTTAATGGACTTCCCAGGTCTGAGAGAGATGTAAAACACTGAGTCTAGGAGTGCTTCCAAAAAGAAGAATGAGGAATTGAGTTCTCTTTCAGTTCAGTACTTAGACTGAAACTCTCTCTTGTTTAAGATTCTTTTTGCAGTGCAAATTGGGAAATGGAGAATGCAAGTGCCAATCTTCATGTATTTGAAGTTCCGTTTTCAGAATAGTAACATTATTTTTTGATCAGATGCAGAGAAGGGATACAGTACAAGCAGAATTTAATACGGTGTAGAAAAATTACCCTTAAAATGCATCTATGGATTTTCCATGTAACCCTGCATACAAAGTGTGCATATGATATATAAGTATTGACACTTTTTTGTTGGCTCAGAAGTAATTTCAAACATTCCAGGGATTAGCAGTATATAGAGAAGCTCCCTGGAGCCTTCTCAACATGTACTGCAGTAACTGCTATTCAATGCCAGCAAAAGATGCCCAATGTGTACACCCACAAAAAACATTTGTACCAAGTAGTTAATCACAAATGATTGTATGAACAATCTCAATTAATGCATAAGTTTGTTATCTGTATTCATATTTCCATCTTCTGGTGGTCTTCGGCACTGTTAATGCAACCTTTTTGGGAGATGCTGAAGAAGCTTTTGGGAAAGGAAGAACACAATGTTTCTATGGTGCACGTCTCAGCTGGCAGTGTGAGGGCTCATCCATAAAGGAGAAAGCCATAGAGATGTTATACATCAGGGAAAAAGTGGTTTGCACTTGCAGTGCTGATGAACTCAAGGCATGTTTTCATTGTACCCTGAATTTTGCTACAGTCTTTGAAAAAGCAGGTCTGTGCTGCTATTGGGATGCAGTTGGAATCAGTGCTCCCTGGAGAAAATGTAGAAGACGTATTATGTTGGCTCCCTAAACCTGCAATTAGGGATCAAAGGAATTCTAGTTCAAAGAAGTAACCACTGAAATCTTCAATTTATAAAACATCACCTGATAATGTTTCTTCTGAACTTAGTGGACTCAGCAGTCATTTTATAAGAAGATACTCTGCTCCTTCGGTTTGTGTACTTGTTGACTGCTTTTGTCATATGTCACAAACAAGTGTTGGTCCTTCCTTTCTGTACAGGAGCCACATCACAGAATCTTAGAATGGAAGGGACCTAGAAGATCATCAAGTTCCAACCCCTCTGCAAGGTCAGGGACACCTTTCACTAGATGAGGTTGCACAAACCCCTGTCCAACCTGACCTTGAACACCTCCAGGGAGGGGGCATCTACCATCTCCCTGGACAACCTGTTCTGCTGTCTCACCACCCTCACAGGAAATAATTTCTTCCTAACATCCAACCTAAATCTACCCTATTCCAGTTTAAAAACATTACCCCTTGTCCTGTCACTACACTCCCCAGTGAAAAGCCCCTCCCCAGCTTTCCTGTAGGCCCCCTTTCAAGTACTGGAAGGCTGCTATAAGGTCTCTCTGCAGCCTGCTCTTCTCCAGGCTGAACAGCCCCAACTCTCTCAGCCTGTCTTCATAGCAGAGTTGCTCCAGACCTTTGATCATCTTTGTGGGCCTCCTCTGGACCTCCTTGAAGAGCTCTGTGTCCTTCCTGTATTGAGGGCTCCAGAACTGGACACAGTATTCCAAGTGGGGTCTCACAAGTGCAGTGTAGAGGGGCAGGATCACCTCCCTCGACCTGATGGCAGAGAACCAAGGTCGACCAACCTGCACTGGGGAGTAGATTACCCAAGCTTGTTGGCTTTTAGCGCAACTCTAGCTTGTTTAGAAGTAACACTGGTATTGTTGCAACACACTGTGTTTACTTGGGTTAAAGATACTCCAGGGATCTGTGCTGCTAGAGCTCTGTTTCAAGCATAAGGCTGTACTTCCCCATGGTATATTTATGTTAGTTAATTTTTGACATATTTTGCCTTCATCTTGTTCTGTATCAGTTACTGTGGGGAAAAAGGGGTCTGTATTTGACTGCAGAGAGATCTGTTATCTTCGTCTTGGTCTGACACAGCAGGCTTTGGCGTGTCACACTGTGCCCTCTTTTCTGTTTTGTGCCTTTTTTCCTTCCATTATAAAAATGGCATCTTTTTCTTTTCTTTCTACTCCTTTTAGAGCTGATAGTCTGTTTCCTTTTTTAGCTTCATTACTGTACTTTCATAGACTTAAAAGTGGCTGAAGATGTTCAGGGCTAGGTTGGATGGGGCTTGGAGCAACCCTGTCTAGTGGCAGGTGTCCCTGCCCACGCAGGGAGGTTGGAACTAGAGGACCTTTAAAGCCCCTTCCAACTGAAACCATTCTATGGTTGTATGAAAACTTATACAAACCCTTTTCAGATATTTGCTGTTTTCAGTTGTCACTTTATTATGTTTCTGTGGCTTTGCTGAACTGCAGCTATTGAACTTGACGAGATTGGATGAGCAAAACATGGGCAGCTATTACATCCTCCTGCAGGACTCTCAGGCTGACATTGAGCATCAGTCAAAGGGAAACAAAGCCAGTAGGACAGGGCAGCCCAAAGATCCCTGGAAAGACTACTTTTGTTCATCTGTGTAGTAATACCTGAAAAAATATAATGTAGCACCAAGTTCCAAACTTGAACATTTCTGTTTGCATCTAGGCTTGTTAGGATTAGCGTGGACCTTGGAAAGCATCATTAGGACAAAACTAAGCCTAATGAATTGTTGACAAGATTGTAGATGGAAGTACAAGCTGAAGTACCTTTACACTTGACAGCTATGTTTAAAGCTAGCTTTGTCCACTGTGGAAACATTGCAGACACACTGGAGAACTAGTGATAAGCAACTTTCACTTGGTTAAACAGTCTGTTTTACTGTGCTTAGTAGGTTTACTCATTTTATTGTCACCAACCAGAACCAGGAGATGTTTCTGCTGCTATGGTAAAGTCAAACTCAGAAACAACCAATTTTGAGGAAAACCCTGCAGGAATACTAAGAATTTGGGCTGGCTTTCAGCAGAGACCCTGTAACCTGGCTGAAACTCAGCTGTTTGAGAGGATCTCTCTGCCACAAGGGGAGCTTCCTCTTGCTCATCCCTCCTTCCTTTTGCCAGTGGCATTAACCTGACCTTGTGTGGTGTCTCTGAGGGGTCGAAATTACTTACGGAGGAAGGAACAGGTTAAATGATTGCATTTTTAGGACATTTTGTCTTCCAAATGTTATGTCTATAAAGACTATTAATAATGCTAAACTATGCAGAAAAATAATTAACCAGGAGCACTTGTCTCTTACCACTTCTGCTAGCAAATACAAAGGCCTGTGGAAGTATCTCCTGTTGCTCCAGGGGAAGTAATACTTCTCTCCCCAGTGATGTTGCAGAGACCTTCAACCCTCTTTGACATGTGTCTGTAACAGATCTTGAGACTGCCTTTCCTAATTTCACTAATTATCATTAAGAAAACTATATTTTAACATAATTACTTTTTTTTTACTATTTAATACCATCTTAGTGGTAAACATTCCTACCCCATCACCTTTTATTTTCTGAATGTTCCCCATGCTTTTGTGCCCCTATTATAGTCATGACCTCGACATTTGTTTTTACTACCACTGTAGATGTCAAACTTACATTCTACACTTACAACTGAAGTTCTTAAATAAAATAGGATATAATTAGCAATGTAATGTAAATCATGTACTTTATCCCGATGGACCCCAGCCTATATCCTGGTTATATTAGTCAGTCCTATTGCTAACTGCATTGCCTGTCTGACTGCTCTTCACATTAATATTAAACAGTCTCTTCCCCTTTTGAAAAAGGGATGTAACTTCTGCCTACTCTGTATTGCCATATTCTCATGTGATTGAGCCTTCCTTCTGAAGGTGATACAAGATTAATTTTTCTTTTTGACTGCTATCTTCTCATTACCTGGGTTTTAACTACCCTGAAGATTGCTGTTGGGTTTTGGTCTTTAAATAGCTTTGTTCAAGCAACATATATGTAATAGTTCCATGTAGAAAAAATTGCAAATAGTAGAACAAATGGAAGTTATTTTCTGATATAGCATTTGTGTCAATGTCATAGAATGGGCAATCTAATTAAATTTGGTCATGGTGCTGAATTGCTTTGAAAAAAAGAAAAATTGCTTCAGTCAGTGTGGATAACTAGACTTGTCTATTGGGTTCTCAATGCAGGAGAAGTTTTTACTTGCATTAATATTTCTGTTGGAGAGCAGGAATATTCAAGTTTCTGCATTTTTTTCAAAATTGGATGTCACTTTATATAATAGAAGTTTTGTGACAGGCATGTTCCTTAATAACAGGTTTGTGGGTAACCACAATGAAACCAATACCTCTCCAAGTGCTATGTAATTTGAAGTTGTGTAATAAAAGCAATATGTTCTAGAACTGAATCCAGGAATCTAAACACTACAAGGATATCTTTCCTTTTTAAATTCACAACTATGTCTAGTACAAACATGTTTTTATATCTCCTGAGCATTTAAATGCTCTGTTCCTATTTCCCCACTTTCTAGCAGCTATTGAGCACTAGCCTGCCTTTAAGGATAATAAGGTGATACAATATATAAATCATTCTCACTGTTTATCCAAGACTTCTGAGCTTTCTTAAAAGAACTGGGTTTTCCAGTGCCATTAGGGGATGTTCTAGCCACTTGGGAAAATAAAATGAAGTATTGGAATGCTGAAGTGGATTGCCTGGATCAGGCCACATGTCAGAGGGAGAGGAAATCTTTCACTCCTGGATGGGCTGTTTCAATGCACCTAATCCCCCATGTGGAAGCTGCAAATGCAAATCCAGCTCTAGACGTAAAGACATTAAATTGAGAATTAATATCAGGGAATAAAGGCTATAAGGGGATTTTTTTTTTCATTAACGTGAAATAAATCCTCCAAGCAGTGGCTTATCCAGCTTGATACCTTTAGCAGAAGGGTTGCTGAACAAGCACACTCACTGCTGAGACATTTCTAAAGCTGTTAAAGTTTATCACCGGGCTCATGAAATTGGAGACCTGGAGACAACTGTCAGCTGCTGCTAGTCTGAGTGTGAGCATCATCCAGAATTATGTCCCACTGCAGCCTGAGCTCTGTAAAGGTATGTCAGCTTACAGGTGAAAATCATTTTAGTCTAAAGTGTGTGTGTGTGAGAGTATGGGATTTGGGGCTTTATTAATTTTTTGGTAATGCTTCAAGACTGGGAAGGGAGGAATAGCTGCTTCTTGATGTCATCAGGGCATTGACAAGCCATCACCAGCAGGGACAATAGTTAGCACCTTTGCAACACTTCTCAGCGTTCAAGTGCTTCACATACATCAGTTACTGTTATTCACCTCTCTTGATTCAGCAACCATTAATTTTCCTCTCCTTAAGAAAGGAGAACAATTGCCTGGTTTGATTGACAGTTTATTCAGAGCTAGAATTATCTGCACAAAGAGGGAGCTGTGGGCTGGGGTTGCTAAACAAAGCTTCTCCAATCGTGGTGGACTGAGTGGGTTGGCGGTGCCAGGGCGGCTCTCTGGCAATGGCAACTAGACGTGACAGTACTGCAGCAAAGGCTCAGGCAGAATGCTTATTTGGCCATGGTTGCAGGAGAGATGTTAATGCTTTGCCTGACTTGCAGAGCTCAAAGGGAAATTGTCACTGTTTTTGTCTTTATATATATATATATATTTCAAGTAGGTAATAAGGGCCAGCCACTTGTCTTTACCTAATGAGTTCAAGTCTGGATATAAACTCACTTTAGATGTGGCACTCCTGAAGATAATGGTGAGCTGTTGGGCTTTAACTGTTGTCTGGAGGCCAAGTCTGCATACAGCAACCTATATGAGCAGTGAAAGGGGGTCACTATGTGAGAATGGAAGTATCTGATGTTCTTTGTTAGTAAAAGTCCTGGAAAATTCAGGAGACTGAGAACATTTCCATCCTGTTTTTTGTGCTTAAGCCATCCAATACAGCCAAGTGCAGAATGGTAGTCTTGCTAACAAATGTGGGAAGTTCAGAGCTGAATGAGTCTTTTACATTAAACTGTGTCAGTAAATACCTGATGGGTTTGTTGGTTTGGGTTGTTTTTTGTTTTGTTGGGTTTTAGGATTTTGAGGGGGGTGATGGTTTTAAAGTGTAATTCAGCTATACTGTTTGACCATCTCTTAACATTCAAATGTGCATTGGATTTTTTGCAATTCCTTTACAATAATTTCATTCTATTCCTCTCTAATTTTTCCCCGTGGATCTTATCCATAAAGGTACCTGCAGAAAAAATTATCAACAGTGTGGGTAAAATGTTTCTTGACAGCATTCTTCCCCCCAGTTTTGCAAGAGGCAGTATTCTTCTACCCCGTCGTGAAAATTCAGGTCACCTGATTGATTGATTACATCTCTTAAAGAACTTGAATTCTGCTTGATCAGCATGAGGAAGAGAAGATGGTATGGCAGAGCGTTTACTTGTGCCTGTTCAAAGCTCCTAATAGAAAGAGAAGTTAACTTGATTTGACACAATTCTTTGCTCTAGTGAAAGTTCTTCTGCCTGAAGGTTTGTCTTGGCACAAGGATAGGGCTCTTTTGACTTCCATGGGGCCATTGGGGAGAGGAGGAAATTCTTGCAGTATAAGGAAATACACATAACAGCTATGTAACCATGCAAAATCGATTTTGCTCTCAATATTTAGTACATAATTAATGCCTCAGAGACTCTGGTTCCCAAGTGGGTAAACTGAAATGATGAAGACTAATCAATTTATTCCAATAAGAAAATCAAGGTACTCTGCAGAGCCAGATGGAACATACTTGTGATGTAGTGCTAATTAATTAATATTTCACACTTTGCTTTCCCTTCACTTAAATTTATCACTTAGTTCCATTCATTAAAATGACTAGATATCTCTCTGAACCATGTGACTCAACCAGTGGGATTACTAACCTTATCATGCAGTGCGATGATTGAGGTTTTGGGGAACAGCCAGTGGCTAGCTGAAATCGAGTAACAACTCTGGTCACTTAAATGGCATTATTTTTGTTTTCCCAGGTCAGTTCTTTCTTAGCTTCCTTAAACCTGTTCAATAGTGCCCTGAAAAGCAAGCAGATGTGACTGGAGTTCACTCTTGAAAGAGTGTCTTGAACCTGTGGGTTTATCGACTTTTTAAAAATTTTGCATTTAAACTTATCCATTGGAAGGCTATTTATCAATAGACAAAATGTCCTGCATTCCATCACTTCCATCTCTTTTTTTGTTTTGATATTTATAAAATTGTGTGCTGCATTCCTCTGTTACTAGCAGTACACTTAATTATCTTCATGCTTCATCAAGGAGCACTGCAGAATAAAGCCAGTAAATTGTGTGCCAATAAATTAGCAATGACACCTGCTAGTGTCAAATCTTTTATTGGCAGGAGTCTGTTGAAATTTGGGGAGGGAGGAACTTTCTCCTTTCTGCTAGATGATGTTTGCCAACGAGATTTCACTACTAGGCTGAGGTTTCTCCCAGTGACCTCTGAAGTTTGAGGCAAGTCCTGCCTTAGTCCAGCTGATGTCCCCCATCCCTCCCTCAGTCAGAACATCTGCTGACTTAGTGTCACTTGCTCTGGCATGTTTCCAGTCTCCTTCAGCATCCCTCCCTCCCCTGGGAGCTGTTAGTCTATGCCTAGCATCTGTCCCCTTTCCATTTCTGGAGTAGCAAAGCAAAAAGCATTTTTTTAAAAAAAAATTGTCAGTGTCTGCCTTTTGTCAATATATTGTCCTTCCTGAATCTTAAAGGCATTGCAGCCTTAAAATCATACAGTCCGCTTTTCCTAAGGAAGGGTTTATTTGCTTTACAGGTCCTAATATATTCACCCCACTATGCAGCAGTTGTACCTCTAGGCAAGAGTGATTTTTCTTACTCTAAGGAGTGTGCTGTTGCTTTCAGCAGTTGTTCGTATTGCTGTATCTGGCTGAAATCCCTCTTGTGAGCTAGATGGGAACCTTAGCTTACAACCACAAACCAGAAGTGGCACAAACAAGTTAAACCTTCTTAGGACAGCAGTCTGGCTTTACCAAAAAAAAAACAACTTTGTGATCAGTCTAGATTTAGGTTAGCTATAAAAAGCCTAGCAGAGAGGCCTCTTATGTTTCTTTTTTTCACTACTTTTAACTCTTTCTTAACTGATTTTGACCTTGCAACCATAGTTAATTGATGGCTTCCTTTCACAATGCTTGAACATCATCTTCTGTTTTGCTTATGTTTTCTTGACTCTTCATCATTTGGAGGCTGTTCATAACACAGGGACTTGGTTGCTTGCTGGCTGGAACATTTGTCTTCTGTATGTTGTCTGTCTGCAAAATGGAAGACTGAGTCTGCTGTAGCAAGGCTGTTTTCCAAAGGTAGATTCTGTCACTGCTCTGTACCTTTCTTCCTTCCTGAGCCTTGCCCTGAAGGCTGTCTGCAGGCAGCAGCTCCCATCATTTTGTAGGTGTTGAAGACATCAGTGTGCAAGTGGATAAATGCACGTTGCACCTGCCTTGCCGATGTTCTTAGGGGTTCTGGTTGTCCTCAGCCTGCAAAAGATACAGCTGAGAGGAGGTATGATAGAGTTATAAAAAAGCAGAAGTGGGGTAGAAAGGAGGAATAGAGGTCAGCTGTCCTGCACCCCCAGTACAAGAAGTAGTGGGGGTCAAGTGAAGTTGAAGTGGTGAAGGTTTACAGTGAACAAAGGGAAGATGGTTCTTCGCACACTGTGCTGTTAAGCTGTGAAATTCCTCAAAACCAGGACGTCGATAGAAAAAAATGTGTGTTTTCTAGGGAAGGCTTGGAGTTATTTGTGAAAAAGAAATACATCAAATGCTATAAACCACAAAAATATTTCCTTTTGGGTCAGGTAGTCCCTAAGCCTTCATGAACTCAAGCTTGGAAGAATAGTCTGGGAAAGGATAATTTCTTACTTGCTGTATTCTTGAGCTGTCCTGTAGGCCTCTGTTTTTTACTACTGTCAAAGCCAAGATACCAGGCAAGATCCCTCTTTGTTATGACCTGTTACCATTGTTTTTATGTCCTTAAGCATCTCTGCAATGACTCTCAGGAATTACAAAACAGAAAAGAACTTTGATTTTCTACAGGACGATGGCAAATGCACAGCCAGTGTAGCTAAGTTTATAGTGTTATAAACCACAGGCTCTTTCAGTATTTCAAATAAAAGTCCACGGAGTCAATGTTGTCCTGATAGACAGGAGTTATGAGGCAGAAATCCTTCAAACTGACAAGAGGACCAAGCCCAACTCTCTCAACACTCTTCTTACTTCTGTGCTGTGTGAAAGGTGGGCAGCACCACCCTCTTTTCTTGAAGGAGTCAAATATTACATATTTGAGTAGCTTGTTCAGCAAGAACCTACCAGATTGGACACTTTGGTGGGAAGATGCACACAATCAAGTTTTGGATCAGTAAGAGTGGAGAATTGCGTGCACCTGGGCGTGCAGTTCTAACATACCAGAAGCTTAAGGTTCAAAACCAAATATAAGGTGATAGGTGAATCTACTCACACTTTTTATTTTCTTAATATCTTTCTATTTACATACTTTGTCCATGCCCGTACTTTGGGTTACAGGGCACTGGAACAGGCTGCCCAGAGAGGTTGTGGAGTCTCCTTCTTTGGAGACTTTCAAGACCTGTCTGGATGCCTTTCTGAGTGATCTGCCCTAGTTTTTTTTGGTTTTGCTCTGGCAAGGAGGTTGGACTCGATGATCTTTGGAGATCCCTTCCAACCCCTAATATTCTCTGATTAACTTTCAGCATTTGGTTTTATTTTAGCTAGCTGTTAATTTCACCTAACCCCATTTTTCCTGTGCTCTCAGATGTGTATCATACAGTCCTTTTTGGCATAATAGCAGGTTTGCAATGTTTGTAAAACTGCTTTGAAATCTGATAGAAATGCTGAAAGTTTTTTACTTATGTTCAGACCATAATTTTCTGGTTAATTTTATGTGTTGTGGTTTGATTTTTTTTTTTTTATCAGCCACTGTCCTGCAAGCCTAAGAGGTCAACCTGAACTAAATATGGGGGAAAAAAGCAAGTAGTTGCCCCACAAGATAAATCTGAACCATTAAGTATTAAAAATACTCCATTTTGCTGTAGATAGAATCAACTTAAAATCCATTTCTGGTGAGGAAATACCATTAGCAGACTATTTCTCATTTTACAGTGTTCCTTATGACAAGTTAGAGAAACCATTAGAGTTGTCTCAAATTATTATTTTATTGCTAGCTATTCTACTGTTCATTAATAATCTGGAACTTCCTGCCATGAAGAAATACTTTAATTTTTAAAAATGTCAGAGGAGTGAAATTTGAAGCAATTCTTTTACAGGAGTTGACTTTCTTCATGGCAGTTGACGAATGATACTGTGGGATTTTTTTTATTTTTTTTAATATATAGAAGTTAAAGCCATTCATGAGCATCTCAGGAGATTATTCTCATTTAGGGCATTACATCTCTTCAGTCAAATTCAGAGCACTCTTTAAAAATGATAACTTGCTCAATGATCCAGCTGAGGTTTTAAATAGCATGTGCATTTATGCACTTTATATGCATACGTGGTTTTGTGCCTTAGCATTTGAAACCTGCAGGCACAGAACAGAATTGCAAAGGTCATTTATGCATAATCTTGTAATAATATACCTTGTGATGTGATGTCAGTCTGGAATCCTGCCTCCACCATTTCAGCTGGCATAGTTACAAGGAGTCAGTTGCCTGCCACTTTGTTGTAGGTGCTAAACTAAATTGCAGCATGTGTTTGCTTCCAGTTGAGCCTAGAGAATAGGAAATGAGCTTTGCCTCTAAAAAATCCAACAAGCCACCAAACCAATCTAACTATTCTTAGCATTAAAATGAGTTAAGATGCTCATAGCTATACTAGGATTAAAACGAAGACATCTTGCTTTGCCTTTTTCTCAGCTCTTTCCTCTCTGAGGTCTGTAAAGCTACCTGGTCTTGCAGAATCTCCATTGCTGCACTGATACTGCCCTTTGTGGCTGTGGGTTATAGTCTAATCTGCAGTTTCCGGAGTCAGCTACTTTCCAACAGCAACCAGTATGTTTTGAAAGAGATGAAGAGGGAATTTTATTGAGATGGAGGAGCGGTCAAGGAAACTGGGTTTGTTTAGTTTGGAGAAGAGGAGGTTGAGGGGAGACCTCGTTGCCCTCTACAGGTCCCTGAAAGGAGGTTGTAGGCAGGTGGGTTTGGCCTCTTCTCCTATGTAAATAATGACAGGACCAGAGGAGTATAGCCTGAGGTTGCAGCAGGGGAGGTTCAGATTGGAAATTAGGAAGAATTTTTATGCTGGAAGAGTGGTCAGGCACTGGAACAGCCTGCCCAGGGAGGTATTCAAGAAACATGTAGATGTGGCACTCAGGGCATGCTCTAGTCACTGAGGCTGTGGGGTTTTTTGTGGGTGTTATTTAGTTGTTGTTTGTGTTTGGTTGGTTGGGTTTTTTTGTGGTGGCTTTTTGTTTGTATGTTTGTTGTTTTGTTGTTCATGATTGGACTTGGTGATCTCAGAGGTTCATTCTGTGATGGTCTCTAGACTATAATTTTAAATTACTTGCATATGAAGAAAAGGAAATAATTATTATGCATTAAAAGTAATGGAAAGAGTTTCAGTTTTGCTACCTGATTTTAAGTATGATGCTGCTACAGTGACCACTTTCTTTTGTCTTACAATGGGTATTTCATTAAATAACTCATTGATGTTAGTCACTGTGACCCATTGCTGATGGCTCTGGGAAGTCTGAAGGGTTTCTATTTTTTTACCAGTTTTTAAATGAATGCACAATCACTCTTGAAAATAAATCTATGCATTTATAGAAGGGATGCAACGACACAACTGTAGCTTCATACTAAAATCTTCAACGTCTGGAATTGCACTAAAATAAAAATAGTTGAGAATCAGTTGCACAGAATTGTAGTAATACAGGTCATTTCTTAAGATTGCTGTCAATAAATATGTGTATAATTAAAGCTGGGAGCACAAATGTTTATCATATTAGTAGGGGGTCTTTATTCTTTTTACTCAATGGATGCATGTGAAGGTGAACTATGATGATGAATCTTGAATGCCTTTATTCTGCAGTACTATCTAAAGTAGATAGTTTCATGTGTTGCCTCACTGTCTTTACTCTTACAGGTAAAAACTTTTTTCAGAGTTAAATTATAACATGGGAATAAAATACATATTCTTTATAGAGCTGAAGGTTAATGTGGTTTCAGCTAAACACTGGACAAAAGCAAGAGAGGCTAAAAGTTGCCTATCATCATCAAAGACAGTTCTGTCTGAAACAGAAGAGGAACTGCAATAGCTGCAGTTTTTTCTGAGCTTCAAACCAGGGCAGACTTCTATTTTAGCCATTACCTGCCATGACCAGAAGTGAGTATTGTGCTGTCTCTTGGTGTGAGGTGCCTATTGAGCAATAAGGTGGATTACAAGCGTGATGATCAACATGCTGGCTTAGTTCCCTTGTTTGTTGACTGCTACTGCAAAGAAATAACAGCCGTGATGTCATGAGCTCTGGAGTTGTGTAGAGTGAAGGCTGGTGCCTTTTTTAAAATATTGAAAGGAAGAAAAGTGTTAACTTGCACCTAGCTTTTCATAATAACAGCATTTGAAAACAATACCATTCTAGTTTTAAGATGCTTATTGTTTTAAATCATGCCAGTCTTGAAGTATGACCATCTCAAACAATATATTTTTGCTGATTGTCTGGTCCAACGTGCCAGCATATATTCTGTCCATCCTTTATATGTTTCTAAGTTTTTTGCACCCATACAAATCTTGTATGTTACTTACCAAGAAAGTTGCTGTGAGTTCTCGGGTTTTATTTTCAAGTCTGAACAGAGTAGTAAATCCAGGATCATGTCTGGGTATTATGAGGGACTGGGAAGTGAAATCTGGTAATATTAAACAAAAAATACTAGAAGAAATACTAGGATTTTAAGTTCGTCTAATTTTGAAAATTTAAAAATGCAATAATTTTCCACATGTCCCAATGTTTAAAAATAGTACTATATATTTCTGGAGTTGAAGTCCCTCACTCAGCTGGGAAAATACATCTTCCTCGACAGGCTGGAAGGAAGCTGTAAGTGATGTGGCTTAAGTGCATTTCCAATGCTGAGATGGCTGTGTGGAGCCTCTCCATGGGTTGCTCCTGACCTGACTGAGTGCTGTGTCAGAGTGGGTATTCTCAGCCTCTTGTTTGACAAGAGGGAGGAAAACTGTAAGACCCATAACTTAGGAGAGTAAATGAGAAGTTCTGTGCAGCATTTATTATAATTACAGCCAAAATTTAAAAAAAAGGGGGGCAGGAACTGTGACTTCTATCTTGGCCTACTTCTCTGTGAAATATATAATACCAAGTGACAGGTAAACATAATAAAATATTAATTATAAAGTAACTCAAGAAGAATAAACCAATTATATACTTTAGAAATAGCCTAAAGCATGGAATCTGTCTTTATAAACAACTCGGTGGTATTTCTCT
This sequence comes from Apus apus, assembly GCF_020740795.1. Classification (NCBI taxonomy): domain Eukaryota; kingdom Metazoa; phylum Chordata; class Aves; order Apodiformes; family Apodidae; genus Apus; species Apus apus. Next base: position 66,203,431 of record NC_067283.1, on the reverse strand, counting down.
TAAACCTCAATTTTAAAGCACAGGGTCATGGGGAATACTGCTGATTTTTTGCATTTAAGTTTCGTGAAGTTAGGTATTTAGAAACTATATGTAGTGCACTGCTTTCTGGAAGTTTTGAGCTGTGCAGCTCTCATCAGGTTGGTCAAATGTACAATTTCAGCATTTGGTGCCATCCAAAACTTTTTTTACTCAGAACTTAATTTGAAGAAACACCAACATGTAGCCTGCAAATGCCAATTACTCAGTAAGAAAAAAGAGTGTAAGAATCTGCTTGACGGTATCTATAAATTACTGGCTCTGTTTCTCATGCATCTGATTAGTTCTTATGAGGGGCCCTTCAGAAACAATGGTTGCCTCTATGTTTGCCTTGAAACTTAAGAACATTTACATGTCTTTCCAAATAGACCCGTGATTAAACAAAACATTGAGATGCCAAATAAAGCAAATACTATAATATAGACTTGCTCAGTCATAGATTTACCTAAAAAGGTATCCAATTTCTTAATTTTGTTTCCCTTTTTATTCCCCTGTACAACTTTATGGAAAATTTCCTATATTAATCAAAGCTCAGTAAAATAAAATACTCCATCAAAAGATGGTCTCAAACAAGGGCTTGTTTGAACTTGCTACTGCATAGGTCCAGAGTGATTTAATAAGCATAGATGTCTTTGTAAAAGCTCTGGTTCCATTTAAACAACTATTTTTTTGAGTTTAGCTTCAGGCTGTTCCTTGCCACTTAAGCTCAACAGATGAGGGATACTCCAAAACTGCAAGGAAATGGTTTACACAGAGGAGATGCAGTGATTCAAGTAACTGGCTTTTGCCTAAGTTCATATTACCTCATGCATATGTGTTCTTCCACTGATATTATGGCTTAAGTAAGCTGGAGTTCATTTTAGATGGATTTGGGATTTATTGCCTTTTCTACAGAAGTGAAAGAACTCTCTTAAAACCAGTTTTTCTGCTAAGACGCACATGAAATCTCGGACTCTGAGAAGAGATTGTGACTTAAACTATTCCTCAAGCATTTAGTTCAGATATTTTCCTCTTATTCCTTTAGGAATCCTTCCTATTAAAAAAGAGGTAACTGTGGGACTTTCTTCAGACCATTGGTCAACCCATCCAGTGTCCTGCCTAGCAATGGCAGTGTCACATGCTTCATGAAGCTGTTGCTTCTGGTTATTAGGATTTGCATTCATTTTGCAGTGTAACATGGGAAGACCCAGCAGAACAAGATGCATAACAAAAGGGCAGTTTCGATAGGATTCATGTCCCCTAACAAGGGGTATGTTCAAGGGAGGTATCTAAATCTGAACTAATCTTCTTAGGCCCCATTTACAGACAAAAGAACTTAAGACACTCTTAAAGGCTTTAAAGGAGCAATTAGCTTTCCATATTATGATGGATACTTCAGGGGGAGATGAGTTGCTGTCATCTGTCTCCCCACTGACTTTGAAGTGTGGCACTTCTTTGACAGCCACTGAGACCCACATTTCAGATCCTCTGGCATGGGAGCCTGTGAAACACCACTGCAGTTCTTCCAAGTCAAAGCTTTCCTGAGTAAGTAGGCAAACAGCAACCATTAAGATCTCTAATGGTTGAAGAATGGTGCAGTTCACAACTTGGAACAGTGAAAAGGTTAAAGTAATTTTTAGTCTCTTAAATACCTGAAGGCATTTTTCTAATTTGATGAATACTTCACTAAAATTTGAGCACATAAAAGCAACAGATGCAGCTATTGTGTATGTATGAAGAAATTATTTTCTGGGTGTAAATGGAGAATGAGAATTAAATGGATCCCCAGCTGTGCATGTTAGAGAAAAACATGTACATCAAAGGTCAGCTTTATTAGTTAGAATTTGGTGTATCTTGTTATTTCCAGTAGAAGCTTTTCACTTGTAGATTATGCTGGGTAAGAATTTGTTTTGGAGTGTTAATATACATGTTTAGCCTACTGTCTTAGTGAAGTGAGCAGATGATGATACTTGTGGGTAGATGGATATTGTTCCATTGTATAATCATCTTCAAGCTATGTGGGTTAGCATAGAAGAGGTGCTGCAATCATCTGGTAATCAGTGGATTCAGCTACATGTATGTAGGTCCTTGCAGCCCTGTGTTTATTGGGTATGTGCACAATGGTTTCAGGAGAGCCTCTTCTGCGTTGCTACTTTGGCATTTAAGCTCTGGATTTATTCACATTACTGTAGTGTAGCTTTAATGTCAAACACTAAATGGTAATTATGCCTCCCGTGCATCTCTTCCTCATGCTCTCTTTTCCACTTCATCAGTACACTCCAGCAACGACATCTCAAGTAATCATTTCTTCAGCATTGCTGCCTGTTCAGCATGTCTAGGTTCAATGTCCTGCATAGAAAAATTCTGTGAGAGCAGCTGCTGCATTTTCACCTGAAGTGTTTCATGTGTATTATTAAATGACAGAGTGCCTACAAATTATAATTCACGATAATGAAACTTTAGTTATTGTTCTTATAAGCACACTACTGTCTTGGAGGATTATTTTAAACCATCTCTGTTTATTCCTGCAAAAATCTGCTTGACCTTTACTTGGAGACATCCCTCACCATGTGTGACCTGATGCAGGGGAGGATATCCTTCAAGAAGTCATGCTCCTCAGACTGTGCGTCTGTGGTGATCAAATAATTCACACCCTCTTCTCAGCAATAAATCAGTTGATGTCAAATATGCCAGGTCTATCCAGAGATTTTGGATGAATTCCTAGTCATATTGAAGTGGAGGGCTAAGCTTCTTTCACTAGCTTCTGTAGGACCAGATTTTTATCCTTGGATGTTCTAGACAGAACACATTTTTTTAGTTATATGACAAGAGTGACATTTAAACACCTGATCTTAAGATTTCCTTATGAGTTAGTTCCCTAGCCCAACCAACTCCTTTCCCCAGCCAAAAAAAAAGCCTGTCATAGAAGTTAAGTAAAATATTTAAAGAATACATGACTAGAGCAACTTTGATGTAAAATAAGTTTCAGGGGGATTATGACTCCTAGTTCATAATCTGGGATGATGCTGTTGTATCTGATTTTTAAATGGAAGACTATTAGCTTCTGTAGTTCTTGGCAGCACGGAGAAGTCCTGGAGTGTCTGAATGAATGAATGATGAAGAGAGTGGCACAGTATTACATTGTATTCATTACTCAGCTCTAACTCAAAAGCATCTTGATTATTTATTTTCCTACCTTCCTCAGGGAAGGGAGAATATGAAATTATTGCTTAAACCTTGGAAGTCAGCAGTGGGTGGCTGATCTTGCTTGGTCACAAGACTGTATAGAGCTACTGAGGTTCAGCTGTGTAATTTACAGCAGGCACACTTTTTTAGTTCTCCTAAAAAGTACATAAAGAAGTGGGAAGAGGCTCTGTTAGCCAAAGGCTGAAATGAGGTTTAGGCCAGTCTAATGATAGATTGAATTTCTAATGCACCATCATGTTCACATTTTGCCCCCTGACAATAAAAAGGCTTTTATTTTTCCTCATGATGACTATTCTTAATTTAAAATAATTAACAAAATCAGTGACTGCAACATATTCTATTTTTTTTCTCCTGAAAATCATATGAAAGAATATGCAGTAGACTAAAAGGCACCCCAAGCTGAAATTTTAAACCAGTATTAAAATTCTGTCTTTTGTATAATGTGACATCAAATCCAGGATAACAGGACAGGTCAATCAATAACTTTGCAATTATCAAGTAACCTGTTCAGCTCAATGAGAAATCTTATGCTGTTTAAGGCACAATCTTTCAGTAGAGTTGATTGCTTTATTGGACTCTCTCTGAAAGAAGTTTATCTGTACTAATGAGGGAAGCTAATTTGGGAGTTTTCGTGACATGTTATTGTTTAAACGTACAGAATCATAGAATCATAGAATCTCAGGGGTTGGAAGGGACCTCGAAAGATCATCTAGTCCAACCCCCCTGACAGAGCAGGGTCACCTAGAGCACATCACACAGGAAGGCGTCCAGGCGGGTTTTGAATGTCTCCAGCGAAGGAGACTCCACAACCTCTCTGGGCAGCCTGTTCCAGTGCTCTGTCACTCTCACAGTAAAAAATTTTTTTCTGATATTCACCTTAAACCTCCTATGCTCCAATTTGCATCCATTACTCCTTGTCCTATCACTGGTCATCACTGAAAAAAGCTTAACTCCATCTTCCTGACACTCACCCTTTACGTATTTGTAAACATTGATGAGGTCACCCCTCAGTCTCCTTTTCTCCAAACTAAAGAGACCCAGCTCCCTCAGCCTTTCCTCATAAGGGAGATGTTCCACTCCCTTCATCATCTTTGTGGCTCTGCGCTGGAGTCTTTCCAGCACTTCCCTGTCCTTCCTGAACTGAGGGGCCCAGAACTGGACACAATACTCCAGATGCGGCCTCACCAAGGCAGAATAGAGGGGGAGGAGAACCTCTCTTGACCTACTAACCACACCCTTTCTAATACACCCCAGGATGCCATTGGCCTTCTTAGCCACAAGGGCACACTGCTGACTCATGGTCATCCTCCTGTCTACCATGACCCCCAGGTCCCTTTCACCTACACTGCTCTCCAGCAGGTCAGCCCCCAACCTGTACTGGTACATGGCGTTTTTCTTCCCCAAATGCAAAACTCCACACTTGCCCTCGTTGAACTTCATCAGGTTTTTCCCCGCCCAAGTCTCCAGTCTAGGTCTCTCTGAATGGCAACACAGCCTTCTGGTGTGTCAGCCACTCCTTCCAGCTCAGGAGGATGATTTCTGAAATGAAATCTGATGATTTATCTTACTGACAAGAAGAGTTCTCCTGCTGTGTAATGTAAACTTGGTTGCCTTGTGATCTGCTGAAGATAACAGGTGGGATGCATTGATAGTTTAGATCAGCACAGCTGTATTCAGTCCAGTCTGTGCAAGCTGAAGGTACAGCTGAAGCATTTACTTCAAATAAGTTTCTTTAAAATATTATTCAGTTATGAATACGCTGAATAAAATAAACATTGTGTTCTTTTGTATTCTGCCTTAACTAGCAGTGAAAACAAGTGTCTAGAATGGCTGTGCCCTGTAAATCCAAGCAACAGTACAGACCAAGGTGAAGACCTGAGAAGGCATTACTTGTTAGCTGATCATCATCTCTTGAGGAGCTGTAGTCAGGGAATGCCTTGGCCTGAAGTTCTCCTGCTGCCAGGAGTGAATAGTTTATCCTGCAGGAGCTGCTGTGACAGTGGCAGGCACAATTTATGCCAGTCTGACAGCTTGCTTTATATATCAATTAAATGTGTAGCTACTGATTTACTAAAAAGACTTGATTACCTCCCCCTCACCCCCAGCACCCTTCCTCCATAAGCTTTGTAGATCACATTAAAAGCCATTATTTTCTGGCAGAGCCAAGAGTCAGCAGGGAGAGATAAAATGAGGAAACTTGGATCATGGTGATTTGGAATTTTTTACTGTTTTCATGATGGTATTTCAATGCGAAATCTAAGACTTAAGAAGGTGCTGAAGATCTGTTTATTGCCACTGGAGGTGTTTACTATCAAGTTGGTGAAAGAGGCAGGTTTCTCGTATTTTGACTTTTTGCTGTTATGAAGACTTAATGTCAGCAGTTTTGAATAGCTCAAATAGACTTGCTCAGGGCTTTGTATTGACTGGGTTTTGAAAGGCTAATTGGCACCGTGTTGAGAATAGAAGTGAGAATAAATGACACAAGGATGCAATGTGGCCAGCTGAAGTAGACTTTCTGAGTCCTGTCCACAAACTATCCTTCTGCTGCTCAAGCAAAGAAGTCACCAAAGGAGAGCACAGCTCTGTTCCTAGTGATACAGGAATGATACTGGACCTTCAGTCATGAGAGGAAAAGGAGAACAGCATCTTGAGGAAACAAGCTCCATGCTGGTGCAAATTGGTGTGCTTGCACTGAAGCAGTCAGGGCTGTAGTGGTATCCTGTCAATGTAGGAGGGCAAGTGTACCAAAACCCATCAAGTGCTTTTCCCTGCTGCTTACTAGAAAACACATTTCTTGGTCTGTTCAAAATGGACTGGCAGATCTCCCTAATAACAGGAAGGAGTCTCCTTCCTTAAAATACAGTGTTCTGCAAAGCGACTGAGAAAATAGATTCTCTGTTGGAAAGCTTTTGTCTCCTGGGCCACTTTTGATCAAATGTATTGCCTGGTTCTCCAGGAACCAGGACTGAAGAAACCAACCATTTGTCTCTATTTTAGTATTCTGTCTGGATACTTTGTCACTTAGTGTTCAAGAAAATAGCTCATCCCACTTACATCTCCTTTTCTCATTTCCACATCTTATTACTTAACACCTGGCTAACACCACACTGAACCCTCTTCCTCACATCTCCATCAGATTGGAAAAACTCCCACAGTGGAAGCAGAGTAATTTTTTTTCCTTTTTTTTTTTTTTCCCTTTTTTTTTCCTTTTTTTTTTTTCCAAGTTTGAAATCTTTGTTACTGCATTTTTTTTATTTGCTTAGCTGTGCTCCCACTTTGCGCAAATGTTGCTGCCTGCAAGTGGCATAGGCCCCTCTTTGTGCCCAGTGATTAGTGAAGCCCTGAAATAGATTTGTTCATGCTAATGGAGCTGCATGCACCCAGAATGCTAGTTTGGAAAATGAGACAGGATGGGAAAAGACAGCAGCATGCTTGACTCTGTTTTTGTGATCATGTGCAGATGCTGTTCTAAATAATGGTGATAATGACAGTAGGAGAAAAAATAATGGTAATGACTGGAAAGAGAAGGCCAATCCCTTGTGTCCTCCCCAGGGTAACACTCTTAAAGCATCAGTCTCATTTCCATACTGTCCCTTCAGAGATGCAGCCTCGTACCCCTTTGCCACAAAAATACACCAGTGGTTTGTCATTGACTCTTCATCTGGCAAGTGCAGCAGCTATGTGTGCGTATTTTCTTCAGCAAATGTTCTCCAGAGAGGAATTTCCTACTGTCTGCGTTGGGGTGCAGGGGCTTGGTAGCTCATGGCTCAGTCATGGTGTCAAGTGAGATTTATGTTCTCAGCCCTTACTGAGCATCAGAGAGAGCTGAGTGTCTAAGCTGCCTCTTTTGTCACTGCAAATATTCTCTCTTCCTAATTGTCTCCTCTGTATCCATTTCAATAGATTGTAATTTTTACTGGATTTTGCTGCAGGTGATAGCAATTGAGCAGGGCAGGGGACAGGGTCAGGATTGATCCACATTTAGTCATCATATGTGGTCCCTCAGCAGAAAAAGGGCAAAGTCAGATTTTCTGTCACTTGCTCACTGTCACTAGAGTCTTTGCTGCTGAAGGAGGGCACAGTATAAAGTGGAAACATTCCCTGCAGCTCTCCCACTCCTAGCACTCACCGTGGCTACATCTATAGCAGTAAGTTAAACAGGAGACATCCTCTTGAGCACCTGACCACAGTGGTCCTTGGAGGGATTCCCTTGTGTGTTTTTGACTGTGGCCAGCAAAAGCTCTCCCAGATAACCTCTGGACCTTATTCAGGAGTCAATGCAGGACAGGGATCATTCCCACTGGGCAGTTCGCTTGTTGACACCCCTTTATAATGGTAAGGGAGCTGAATAGTGCAAATAGAAGCTGTCCCATGCCTGCTGTCTGCCATGTCAGAGATGAGACCTAGGCACGTCTTGTCAGTGGTGCCTCTGGAGGCGAGACTGCTGTCTGTCCCCTCTGCTCTCGGGAGCCCATTTGCAGAGTCTCTGTACCAGAGCCAAAGCCTTGCTGGCTTCACTGGTGTTGCAGAAGGAGTCTGGGAGGGTTAGATGTACCTCAGCCACTTGGATCCATGTTGTCCAATAGTGCAGGCATGAACTGCTCTTGGTGATGCCTCCAGGCTCATTCAAAGCTGAGGCCAAACAATCCAGATATATTTTTCCTGCTCTATAGTACTAATGCTACTAAGATTACTACCCAGTGGCAGCTTTGGCCACCAGATTTTTAAGTCACTGGAAAGGACAAGGCAAAGAAGAGACATACAGAATGTGTCAAGGTAAACTTAATTTCCTGAGACCACTGATAAAACCAGCAAAGTTGATATTGCTGATTTATCTTTTAAAAACTCCAATAACAGTTGCTGGAGAAAATGTGCTGACAACTCATGGTTTTTTTTGTCTATAATTAATTAGTGCCTAAGAACATTGTATTATTTTTGACAGTCTGCTGAAGTTCTTGAATTGATATTTCTCACAAATAGCTTCTGAACAGAAGGAATGTATTTACAGTCAGAGTTGATGGATTTGAAATCATGGTTAAAATAGATTATGTAATCAGTCATCAGAAATCGTCTATGTAAATCATTCTTTTTTGTTTTCTGTTTCATTTGTACTTGCTAGTTGTTTTCCAGAGGAAGCATGGATTCTTCGAGCACACATGACCATTCAAAACATACTGATTTACAACTCAATAAAGCTTTTGAACTAAAAGCTAGGGTTACTTTGCCAAGCTGGCAAATTATATGTCTACATAACTTCACTCCAAATTAATATATACTAAGTGCTCTTAATTTTTAGTAATTTTTTAATTGGTGACATGTATTGGATGTTTTTAACCTCTGTCTCACATCAGTCAGTCTGTGAATGAGAACTACTAAAAGTGCCATTTCGATTCTTGTCAGCACTTTGAATTGTTTTTATTTGATAAACTTAATGGCATGCATACTGCCACAAACAGAAAGTCCATTTAGCCTAGTCTCTTTTTTTTATACCACCTAATAGCTCATGCCTAGGAAAGAATATAATAATGAGGTATGTGTATAGTAATACTTCCCCAGTGCACTATACTGGTCTCTAGAGATTTGTAGCTTACAGACTATATGAGCCAAATAAGCTTTTCTATGTTTAATAGCCCCTGATAGGTATCTTGTTTTTCCCTTTCATTTATTTGTCTGAATGTTTTATGAACTTGGTAAGATTTTTAGCATTTATTTTCATAGCAAGTACTTCCACTGCTGAACAGTGCATTGCATGAAAAAAGGACTCCTTTTGCTGCTTTTATCCTGCCACATGCTGATCGTATTGATTTCATTTTATTTCTATTAGAAGACACAGTGAACAGTCATTTCATATTCCCTTTCTGCAAGCTAATGAGGATTTTATGGGTGCCTGTCATCTCTCACTCACTCATCTCTGTAGATCCTGATGAGTCTTGGTCCATTTAATTGGGCTTTAAGTGGAATCTGCTCTGTGATTGTCCTTTTGTCTTTTTCTGTACCTTTTCTGATGTTGCTGTGTTTGTTATCATGTAGAGGGAACCAGTTTGGGCACTATTAAAAATGCCTGTGTGTCATGGTTTCCCTTGGGATCGGCAATTAAACCAGCGACAATAATGCTCTCGATCCCCTTCCCCTCCCACACATGTAGGGGAAGGAGAGAGAATAAGGAGAGAGATAGACTGTGCATTTATACTGAAGCAATTTTATGTATTTCTCTACCCTTCTTTCAAGATAGCTTTATTTAATATTGGAGTGCTGGGAGTTATTACAGTGTTTTACAGACAGAGGGGAAATATAAGTTTGCCAAAATGTATTTTGTGTTTAAAACTAACTGATTCATTTAAGAAGTATGCAACTATAGTTAGTGAGTTGAACTAGCATATTCTGGTCAAATACCACTCATATTCCTAGAACAAAAAGCTCTAGAAAAAAAATGTTTCTTGTGTTGGTTTTATATGTTGGCTTTTTATTTCCTCAAATCCTGGCTGGTTCTGTTCAAAGTAGAATGAGTTAGACTGACAGCAGTAAGGATGCGTATGGTTTTAGTGTGGGGCTTCGTGTCAGGAAGAATTTTTTTCACCTCTTTCTGGGAAACAAATTGTGCCAAATACCCTTGGAGAGAAGATGCCAGACTAGTAAGAATCATACTGTAAAATAAAATTACCATTTTCTTATTCCAAACTTTTTACAGGCCTGTTTGCTCATATTTTTCTTATAAAGGTTAATAATATGAGAATTTACTCTAGCTCAACTCTGATAGATCTCTTTAGTCTTACTTAACATATCTTGATTAATTCACTCCTTTTAATTCTTGATACTGTTAAAATTTGATGCACATGTTGGTATTCATACAATGTCATTATTTTTAGCTTTCAGCTATTACAGAAGTCATCATTGCCTGGACACAGCTTAAATATAACAGTAGGCATGAAATATTTTTTTGTTTTCATTTTCATTCTTACTAGAACGAAAAAGAAATAGTGGTGTGATCTGATGTTCCCCTTGGCAATAAAGTGTAATTCATTTGTATTGCCATAATATATTTTGCAAAGGTTCACAATAGGTTCAGCCACCTTGTTTTCTTAATATATTTTGACAATCAAAAATCCTAGCAATGCCATTAGTTTTGGTAGGACTTGAGATTGACCGAGCTGTAGTTCATGTATGATCTGTCACTAACAGTGCCTGGACTCTTGCATGCTGAGCAGTCCAGTACTTGAGGTCCTGATTGCTTTCTGGTTTGGTTCTTTACGGCACCCTTTGCTCCAAGTGATGTGATCAGTGATGGTATGATTGACTCTACATCTAATGAGACTACCAGCTGTATTTTTATATTTATTTTTTTTTAAGTTATTGCTGTGGTTAAGTAGTGATAGCCATGACAAAGCCATTCCATTTAGGTTTTTTATACTATAACATTTCAGTGATGATTTTGTGCCATTGATAGGTGTCAGCTAAGCCTTTAGGCAGCTAAGTCCTGGATGTATTAATTTATTTCAGTGGAATTGTATAATTTGCATGACATTTCTGGATTTTTTACATTGTGCAGCATTCCATCATGCACAGCATACAAGCCAAATCTCTGTTTTCTTAGGAGTATATTCATTCCTCTAAACACAACAGTGCAAATAATAATTTGCTACAGTCAGACAGTAGAAAGCATAAAAATCAACATTCAATTTTGTTTGGCCATAAGCAAGGTAAGATTTGAATAAGAGAAAATATTTTTATTAGATGAACAGAAATAGTTGGAAGAAAAAGGAAAGCTTTCAGGCCCACAAGCCTTCTCTTCTCCTTTAGCAATATAAGAACCCATTGCACTGAAAATCTCATCCAGAATGACATATTACAGGGTATGTTACCAAGAGGCATCTATACAATTAAAAATAAACAAAGATGTATTTTATGGTTTCTTAAAGAAAATTTTAGTGATGCATTTCCTTTCCAAGGTAGAACCTTTGCAACATCTGACTGAATTTTCATTCCTGGGTCAAACATTTGCCATACTGTATTTACCTAACACCTTCTCTTTTAATGCTTGCCTTTTCTTCCCATTTCCCTTCTGCTGTGTTGTGTGTGTTAGCCTGAGCTGGGGATTTGAGCTTTGATTGTGGCTGTAGAGCGAAGTGGGATCTCCATTTCATCAGCTCTAGGTCACCCTATGTAATGAGGGCATTTAGCTGGAGGGTGAATAGACAGGGGAAATAATGGAAAGTGACTTTACAAACCTATTGAATCAGACCACAAATAAATATCAAATGTTTTGCTATTGTTTTCTGAAGAACTGTGATTGTAAGAACATGCATTGTTTTATATCCTGATGAAAAGATTTTAAGGATGAAGGCTGCTGCTAATCAATGTAATAGATGAAATACGTGATTTTTGTTTTAGTCCTTACCCAGTGCTGATCTTTGTAATTAGATCTCTGGGCATTGTGTAGAGAAGCTGACTGTTTTCAAAACAACCAGGTGCATCTTCTTAAGTATATTAGAGAAGCTTAGTATGGCACGAGAGCTAAGTATTAATAATAGGGGAGCTAGCTATTATTATTTTTAATGGTAAGGCTGTTTACAGATGTCAAGAATGACTGGCAGGCAAAGGTAAATGAAGAAGGCTATAACTACTCACTTCTCAAATCTATAGCCACCTGCTTTGAAGTACTGTGCAGAAGCATCTCTGACTTGTTAGGCTTGCTCTCTAAATAATGAACTACATTTCAAGAAGACTGTTGAAATAAGCATCTGATCAATAAGGAGAGTAACATGAATCGTAGCAGCCTGAATAAATTGGCTTATGTTATTGCCCAGAACTGCCTGAAATACACATCTCTCCCTTCTCTAAATCTGTGCTTCTCCCTTATTTTTTTCCCATTCTTGTTCTGCCCTAGCCCTGGGAGGTTAAGCAGCAGGATACTAGAGAGCAGGGCTTTGTCTTTAAGGTCCAAGTAAGGCTGTTTTCCTTCATGATACCTGTACTGCCCCTTCCCGTTCACATGTTGAACAGTTTCCCAAGAGTGGTTGATCCTGGCTACCTTGGGATCCTGCCCCATGATCAGGGTGTTGCCTTTGCCTAGGAGGTTAATGCATGTGTTGCATAGGATGGGAAACAGGCAGTCACATGCTGCAGTTTACTCACTGGGCCAGATTTACCCCTGCTGTTCCTCTGGGTTTGGAGGGAACTAACTCAACTCTTTGTCTGCATGTCAAGTCAGCTGTTGCACAGGGGCTGCCAGTGTCTCTGCTCCAAGCTATTTCAGTGGTATTTTCTTCCCCTTGCATCATTCCAAGAATTATTGGCAAGCACTATAGACAGCCAGGTCCTCTTACCCACATAAAGGATGTCAGTAATTAACAATTTGTGCATTGAAAGTGAAAAGAGAACGAGGGGGAAGGAACACATTAATTAACTACCTGAACAATCAGTATTGTTAGAAAGTTGGATACTAAAGATTTATAATTTTGGCCAGCACCTTGAAGACTTTCAAAACACAATGATGATGATGATAAATGAGAGGGACTGCCATGAAAAACAATTAAAAGGATGTAGAAGAATTGTGTTAGACTTGTAAGTGCAGAATATAAATTAGTTTTGATGCTGTAACAAGTCTCAGTGTAGATGTAGGTCTTTGCAGATGGAGTTATGTCTCAGTCAAGCTCCAGAGGAAAAATCTGTCATAGGAATCTGGACTTGCTACTGCAGCTTGTGTGCAGTAATCATAGCCCTGACTTAGGTGTCTCTTTTCCATCTGCTCTGCATAAGGAGCTTTTGGCACCTGAAGGTGAGATGCAGTGGGGTTCTTATTTTACTAAATCTTTCACATAAAATGCTTAAAGGTTAGTTGCCTGAATCCTGTGGCTGTTGGGTGACATGCTTATTCTTCCATTTTCAAAAGAGGTATCTAATGAGGCCATTGAACTGGAAGAGTTTCAACTGCAGTTCAGTAACACTATTTTAGGATACTATATAGCATACTTCTCCAAGACAGATCACGTGCTGTTATTTCCTGCCATGTGCTCTAGATTAATTCAAACCATTTATTTATCTGCATTGAAGTTTTATAAAAAAATTCAATTTAGTACTTTACACAATTTAATAGATAGATGCTTTCACTCCATTTTCCAGACCATTATGAAAGTGATAACATGCTCCAGGTGGCTTCATGCAGTTCAAATCAAATGGCTAGGAAAACTGTTAGTCTGCTCATCTCAATGCAGGTATATTCAATTTGGTATAGAAAACCTGGATTTCCTGTTGCACAAGGTACCCTGCTTAAGTCTAAATTTTGTTTTTTTCTTTTCTTTTTTGTCCAGCTAAACAGTTTTAATCTACAGCAGGCGGTAAGTAATGCCAGGTTGCAGGAGCCCACTGCAAATGGACTTTGATTAAATTGTATTTTTGCACATCCCATTCACAAGGGTATATGAAGAAAAGGAGCCACCAGAGGTCTGAATCTAAGGATGCAGGTTTCCAGAAAACATCCTGTTGTCTGCAAAGAGGGAGGATTAGTGAAATAATTGTGAGGCTAGGTATGCACATTTACTTATTTCAGCTTCCGTGGAGACTACAGCCTTTTCAGACCTTTCATATAATATTGAAAAAGCTATACCACAAAGATGTCATAAAGTTGCAGACTAAAGCCCAAAGGTAGGTGCAACTTCCCATATCCTGAGAAAAAATTCAAAGCTTAACATCCGTGGGTTTGTGGTGTTTTTTTTTTCCCTGAGGCATGCATTTCTCATACAGCCAAGGAGGAAAATTAGGCCACTGTAGAACTCAAATCTGACTGTAGCAGAACCAGACAAGTCAAGAAAATTGCAGAGATAAAGAATTCACCTAAGAAACCCCAACACCAGCAACTGCCATTGCTGTAGCTTAAGGCTGTCTCTCCCTTGACTCTAATGTTCGTTACTGAGGACGGCAGCGTTTGCCATTTGACGATCTGTCAGAACACCACTCTCAAAGTTAAACTGTGATCCCATTCAAGATACCCATGTTGTCTCCTTGCTGTTTTACATTTCAATTGTTACTCTTACTGGAAGTTTCACCAGAGAAGCCAAAAATCACGTGAATGTGGAGAGTGACTCTCCCCTCCTTCTGAGAACACTTACTCGTGTTCTGGACGTATGACTGCTTTAAATTTTGGGTCAAGGTGCAAGCACTGCCTGGACGTGTTTGGCATATAGCACACACTGTGCTTGTGCATAGGTGATGTATGTTTAACCACAACTCTTTAGGCTGTTCTGAGATACACCAGATGTTGCAATAGTTACATTTTGTTTGGCACCTCTGCTTTCTGCACGGCCTGTGTACCGTGGTTGGTAATGGAAAGTCCATTATCTATTGGCTATACAATGAGAACTCCAGGCTCTCAACCAACCACTGTTTGGTGAAGTTCTCCAAGTACTAAGTTTCCTTCCTTGCCTTTCAGGTTTGTGAGCTAGAGTGCAAATGCATGAACATGTCATGAGGAAAAAAAACCCCACACAACTATTTTTGCATGAGTTCACACCGAAGTAAAACTAGGAAGAACTAGCAAATCTTCCTCACACATCCACGCTTTTCCTTCTTGTCCCTATGCACTCACTCCTCCTTCATTCTTGCATAATGCTCTTGCACCTAAGAATAGTGGGTGAGCTGAAATAAACTGCTTGATGCTCATCTGGCCTGAAGAGCTACATCTTTCAGAATTTCCCATCCCCAGAGCTCACTCACAGTTGTCTGCCCCACAGTCGATAATCACATGTACTCATCTGTCTTTTCCAAACTGCCAGTTTCTGAATGGTTACATCAAATAACCAAGCCTTACCTGCTACAGAATTGCAAGAATCTTTCTGTAGGTCTGCTTTATTTGTATTATGAAGCCTTTCAAATTCCTCTTAAAACTGATGAGGTGTGGAGATTTTCTGTCCTTGGTTAGTATCTTTCCTCTCAGTTAATGCAGGCTTAGCAGCTAAATTAAAGTTCAGTAATTCAGCAAGATAAGAGCGAGAAAGTTATCAGAACTTTTAAGCTGGCTTGTGCCAGGTGTCATGACCTTTTTTGGGCCTAGTTAGCCTGCCAGGCACTCACCACAACAAATATCCTTGCAGATCACCACTGTTTTATGCCACAAGTTTAAAATTGCTCAAACTTGTCTTTCTGTGCTGCAGTGTCTGATTTATTCTTTTCCCTGGGGAAAAAGCCAGCACATTTTTTTGTAGTTCAGTTAGTATAAGGAGACAATGCATTTTCTTGGAGAAGAGAAAATACAAAAAATTCTCTGACAATTTTTTTTTTTTCCAGATAATCTTTTGTTAAAGAGATGCTAAAAAAGAATTTAATTGTAAGTTTCTTTGTCTACATCGTAATGAATATGACCCAAGAGTACTTCTCTTTTGGGTCGTTTAATTTTTGCACCAATAAAATTCTGTCCTCTCTCATATTTTGACTACCACACCTTTATATTTTAAAATGCTCTCTTGACTGTCCACTGTATCTCTCTGGTAGCAAAGAAACAAAGCTCCTTTCCTAGCTCAGGTTTCCAACACTGCCAACTGCCCTCTTTGGATCCTTTCTGTTCCGCAAGTGATTTACCTCATTTTGGAGCTACTTTTTATTTACTACCAAGCCACTGATCTCTCTCAGACTGTTGGCGGTGGTTTTTGGTTTTTTTCATATGTTATCATTCATGCTTATAACATGTGCACAAGAGCCATGAAGTGGGGTCTTTGTGTGGTCCAGCACTTGCAAAACCAAATAACCCAAAGAGCATCCAGGGTGAATGGGAAAATGGATACAGGGAGGTGGAATGGGGAAGCACAGTGAGCAACATGATGGCACTAACGGGGATGGTTTTGACATATTTTGTGTTAAGCAGGGCCTCTTAGGTTTAGCAGTCAGCTCCCTGTTTTGGAGAAGAAAGGTGGGCCACAGCAGGAGGTGAAATGGAGAGGGACAAGGAAACAGGTGGAAAAGAAATAGTGCCAGCTAGAGACATGCTCACAGACCTGGGAAAGCACTCTGAATTTCCACCCTCCCCGCCTGACTGCTTTTGCAACAACTGCTCTTCCCATAACTGGAATCTGCAGCCAGACTTTTCTCATCTGTCCCATTTCCTATCAAACACCTCTGTGCTCTCTCCTCCACACAGGAGTGCTTTCTGCAAAGCACAAAATATTCGTGCTCTTCTCCCTCAGATTTCTCTCTCAAACTTGCCCTTTTTTTGGGTAATTTTCTTATTGATTATCAGGTATTTATGGGGTATGCGTGTACGTACCTACATGTGCACTGAGAGAACAGGGTCTCTTCTTGGCTTGACATTTTTAGTGTTTATTTTGAGCCTGTTATCCACAATTGCTTTCAGTATCTGCATGTTGGATCTCAGCTTTACAGTGATACTGTGCGCACTTGTGTGCACAGTGTTATAATGTACCTGTGCAGCGCTTGTCACACAGAGGCACCAACATACTGTTGTAACTCCAAGAGCCAAAAATTACTACATTTTTTTGTCCCCAATAAACAACAAGAAAAGATCTACAATGTTTTCATAGTTCTATTATAATGTGGTGTAGCTAATCCCTGTGTGGTGTGGGTTGAGCTCTTATTTATTCTCTGCAGGGGCCAATAATCCCTCATTTTCCTTTTTTCACTGCACAGATTTTCTTTCTCTTTTCTTTTCTTTTATTTTTCTTTTCTTTTCTCTTTTCTCTTTTCTTTTCTCTTTTCTTTTCTCTTTTCTCTTTTCTTTTTTCTTTTCTCTTTTCTTTTCTCTTTTCTCTTTTCTTTTCTCTTTTCTCTTTTCTCTTTTCTCTTTTCTTTTCTTTTCTTTTTTCTTTTCTCTTTTCTTTTCTTTTCTTTTCTTTTCTTTTTTCTTTTCTTTTCTTTTCTTTTCTTTTCTTTTCTTTTCTTTTCTTTTCTTTTCTTTTCTTTTCTTTTCTTTTCTTTTCTTTTCTTTTCTTTTCTTTTCTTTTCTTTTCTTTTCTTTTCTTTTCTTTTCTTTTCTTTTCTTTTCTTTTCTTTTCTTTTCTTTTCTTTTCTTTTCTTTTCTTTTCTTTTCTTTCTCCTTATTTTCTCTCATTTCTCCCACTTTGTGCTTTGACCCTCTTTTACAGCACTGCAGCCCTCTGGGTTTGAGGGAGAGATTTTCTTAGAGTAGTAGGGAAGCTCTTCTGAGATAAATCTCTTCTTTATTTTTAACTCTTCCACTCATACCAGCCCTGTGCGGGCAGGTTCACAAGTGTCCATCACCACACTGAGGCCCATTTTGGTGGTCCCTCCGTATCACTGATGTAATGGTGGGAGAGACTATCTCTATGCTTCTTGCTTCTGCCTCTGCTCCAAAGTTCTAATGGTGCTCAGCCACACCATCTCTCACATCCAGAGAAGGAAGATAACTGATTGATCTGTTTATCCCTCTCTAGCACAGCCTTTCAAATGTGTGTTTGTTGGGTTTTAAAGGCTTTATTTGATAATTCCACTGGGTTGTTGTGGTTTTACGGTTTTTTCCCTATCTGTGAAAATCTCTTTCAAATCCCTCAGTTGCTAATGAATGCATTTGCTCAGGCCATCATTCCATGTTGTTTTCATTTTAACTAGATGCCTTCCTCAGGGTTAATCTATATGTGTCTTTGTGATGAAAGAACTTGCTCTATATGGAATCTTGCTATTAAATCACATTTTTTGCATGTGAAATTGATTCTATAAATCCATCTTCTCTGTGTGACATCTTACAAAGATTAAGTAAACGAGTCCTCCCTACTTTTGGCAGGAAGCAAGGCAAATCAGTGATTACTCTCAAATTCCCCTGGTGCAGAGTCTCTCCTAATTTCCTTCCCACTGAATGGTGGCATCATCTGTGACTGCAGAGCTGTCCAGTCTTCACAGCATGTGTTGTGCTCCTCAGCCTCATCTGGTCCCTACGGTCCTGTAGTTTGCTTCTGCAATTGCAGCAGAAGAATCAGAGGCTTTTTTTCCTAACTATGTGGTAGCATGCAATGCTAGAGCATCAGGTATCTTGCTGACAGAATACTCTCATGAAGTCTTTTTCAGAAACATCAATAACATGAAGGACTAGGTGTCAATCTTACTTTTTCAAAAAAGTGGTTTTGTTTAAATCTTGACATGCATGTTACCACCAGTAAGCATGATTAGGCTGAACAAGGAAGGGGAAAAATACAAATACTTTGGGGAAATAGCATGCAATCCAGGAACATTCCCTTCAGATCCCACACGTTTATATGGCTTGAAAGCTGATTTCACAAAATTTGAGGGTAGTAAGTAGGTATTGCAAGCCTTTGTGTATGACTGATTTCTCTGTTCTTTGTTACTCTGTATAGAAGCGATCAGTCCTTAAAAGTAGATGAAGTCTTGTGGGTTTGGGTTTCTCCCTAAAATCCCCCACAAAGCCAGTTTTCCCCGTCATGCAATTTTATACCACCGTCATTTTGATGCTTTCACATCAAATGGCCCATTTTGTGGGAGAAGGCGACAAATAATAACTGCAGTAATTAGAATGTCTTCTTAAGCAAGTGAAGCCAACCAGGACTTTTAGGTGATCAAGCAAGTTTATTCTTGGTACTTGAATCCTCCTTAGCTTGTTAATATTTAATATTGGCTTTGAGGACAGCTTTATTATTTATTTTTTTTAATGCAGTGTAGAGCAATTCCCAGTGTTGTTATTTACTGGGAAATAAAACCAGGCAAAACAGGTAAAAGAGTCTGTCAAAACAGATAGCTTCAGGGTTGAATCTTCCCTTTGCAATTTCTATTCCTAGATGCAGCTTCCTTGCAAAAGAAAAATAGGAGCCTGACACAAGGTCTTATACCAGGGCTGAAACTGCAGCTTCAGGGATAGTCAGCCTATCAAGAAATAGACCCAGTGCACTATGCCTAAACATAATGAGCTGTGACATCTGTATCTAATAAGAGCTCTATATTTGTTATATGTTGGAAGAAACAGAAAGCAAGACAGTCAAGTCTAAATAATCAAGACTTGCTTTATGTATATTTCATTAGTACTGATACGCAGTCACTGAGAGGCCACATCAAGTCACACAGTTCATTCTGGTGCTGAGTTCCAATAAATATTTCTGGGTGATTACAATAAAGAAAAGGAGCATCATCTTATGCTACATGAGACTTTGATTTGCCTATTTAAAAGTATACAGTACCTATTGATCAGATTAACTTTTTTCTATTAAGTGTTTTGGGTTTTTTTTTCTTGCAATGATCTGTCCTATGAAATTAAAACTGTATTTCTAAGAGTTAAAGTGAGAAACCGGATGTGAAAATTCTTGACATTTGAAGATTTTCAGAGCTAAAGGGGAACTTTTTAGCTCAGGCTCCTTGCCCACCAAATTAGATCTCATGTTAATTATGCAGATATACAATACTTCTTAGTACTGAGGAACTTCTGTAGTTTTATGGTGTAAAACCTGAGCTACTGCATTTACAGTATTCAACATCCTGCCATGACTTGTAAAAATAAACTTTTTTTTTTTTTTTAAATAAGCCACATTAAGTCTTGATGCTAAGATAGTTTTATAAATAGGACATGAATCGGCCTGGCTTTCATGATGGCTATTGCTGACCTGCTTTTCTCCCTAGACTTTCAATTCAGTTATGTCTCAATTCTGCATCTCTGGAACAGACTGCCCAGGGAAGTTGTGCATGCCTTATTTTTGGAAGTGTTCAAGATCGGATTGGATGGGACTTTGAGCAACCTGGTCTAGTGGGAGGTGTCCCTGTCCATGGGGGGAAGTTGAAACTAAATGATCTTTAAGGTCCCTTCCAACCCAAACTATTTTTTGATTCTGTAACGAAATCTCCATTGCTTGTTGCATAAGTGCAAGATGGCCTCACCTCATAAAAAAACACAGGTCAATGCAAAATGTGAGCTGTGCCCTGGCAGGGAGATAAGGTGAATGCACACAGACTTCTGATTATTTTGATTCTCCACAAAACTTGTAGATCAAAACCAGCATGATTTTCATAGTAATGGTTTTCAGATGCTTTCGGTTAAAAAATGTAAAATTTATCTTCTGCTTCCCTATTCTCCTCTGTCCCCATCTGCCCCCTCCCTTGCCTTTTGTTTGTCTTAGTGCCTGAATCTTAAGTGCAGTACATCAAACATCTTTTGAAGGGCTCAGAGACTTAAGATTTTAAGGTACCATTAGAACAGCTATAATGGTGGTCAACTCTTAGTTCCTGCGTAATGAATACAAAAGAGTTATATAGGACTCAAAACTGAATCTTTGACAAGTTAATTTTATTTTGTGATTTTGTTAAAAAAAATAAATACATCTGTGGTCCTTTTTTGCACGCTGGAGATTTAGGTGATTTGGCTCAGACTTTTCAGGTGCTTACTCAATGTAGACCATTCTAGAGTTTTGCACTTTCTTACCTGAGACACCTTCAAACTTGAAGACTTCTGTCAAGGCATAGCTGTGTTTTCAAGGGACTGAAATGCATTACTAATTAGACACTAGGTTGGGGTGGAGGGAAAGACATATTTTATTTTATATTTCTGCCGTTAAGTGATGGCTGATTCAGGCATGTCATGTAAGGTAGTTATTGTGAAGTTTGATTCATGTGTCTCAGTCTGTGTGATTATCTGCACCTATATGCAAAAATATGTAGTTTGCTTTAAATAGCAAAGGAAAGCCTGCATTGTCACACTGAACATGATTTTAACAGGATGATGGAGCTACATGAGCTTTAGAAACAGTTTTCATGCTGAAAAAGGGAGGATGCATTGGAGTTCAAGGTAGTTTCAAAAAGCAGCCAACAGAATCCTTCAGCAAGAACTTCAGCTGGTGGCAGTGCTATGCTGTCCCTCTTTTCTCAAGGCCATTAAGACTTGCAAACAATTTGAGTGTCGCTCAGCATATGGGCAGCAATAGGGTGGTGCTTGCCAAAGGCTTGCAGAAGACTCAGCATCCCTGGCTGGTGATGAGGCAGCACAGAGTGCTGAGGGAGGATGCCCGGGCCAGCTGATCTAAGTTCAGAACTGATCCTTAAAACTGATCCAAGTCCGTAATGAAAATAACCGGGGTGCTCTTGTCGTCTCTCACCACAAAAAATTAGCACCCTTTGCTGTCTGAGGACGTGGATGTGTCTAAGCCACCTGAGGGTTTGTTTTCCAGTTTCCAAGGTTAGAGCCCTGTTTCTTTTCTAGAACTATTTTGGACTTGCATACTTGAGCAGTAGTGCCCTAAAATGACACCCCATTTCTGCCCCAGGAGCTAAAATCCTTCCAGAGCATTCTGGATATGCTGTGGGTTTTTGTGCTGGTAGCTATCTCAGCCTGTGTTTATTGGCAAAAAAACAAAACAAAACAAAAGGCAGACTAAATATTTAATGTAAGAAATAGTTGTCCTCCTTTATGACTTGCCAGCTATTTGCTCTTTATGTTTCTTTCTAGCTATTGCAGGAATGACATTATGTGAGGAAATGATTTACCAGCCTTCTGCTAACATCTGTATTGCCTGCCAGCTTAGAGAAATATTTAGAATTACAACTCGGCTGTCCCAAAAGGAAAAACTAAGCATGTCCAAAAGCAGCTTTATCTGATTGCTGTGCTGCTAAGTTTCACCTACAATGAGCAAAGCAATTCTCTGCCCAGTTTCCCAAGCATATTGCCATTGTGGTCTGAGTTTTGATAAATGTAACTAGGTTGTTGTGTATAGAGATTTTAAATCATGAGCTGCGGGCTTCTTGTGGGTCACTGCCCTGACTTGTGTCTAGCTTTCTGTATTTATACATGGTGAACCAGGATAATCTTGGCCTTAAAAGGTTATTGTAAACAGGTACCAATGAAAGACACCCTTCCAGGGGGAGTTCTCACTGTGTTTCCTTCATCTCTGTGCTAGAAAAGGACTTGCCCTGTCCTCATTAAATTCCCCCGTCTACAGGAATCATCCACTTGGTTTCAGACCATTCTCCATTACTGAGCCTACTTTTCCACTCATGCATCCAAGTTCTTGCACATCTGAGTGATGGTTAGCAGGAAGGTAAACATGTTAAATGGTGTACCTAGGAGGGTGTCTCTGAAAAGTGGTTCGGGCTTAGCTGTCAGATACACAATGGATTCACTTGCAGTCCTTCATCTGTAATAACATGCCACTGAATTGTTTTTCTGTCTGAATATCCCATAAACAGCTTAGGGCAGTTTAATACTTCTTATATGTCTCCCCATTTATGCCCATGTTATCTGGCTTGATTGCATCCTGAGTAGCTTCAGTCTTCACTGCATATAATACGGGTTGAATATAAAGTGGTACTATAGTAACAAATAGAAATTTTCAGATTCAGGATACTCAGGATATTAATACTTGTAATCACCAAGTGCTCAAAGAGTAGGTCAGTGCCTAGGAAAGTCCTGGAAATCATCGCTTTTCAGTGCTTTATCTGTGCCATTGGCACTAAACAGAGTGGTAGGATCCTGTCACACACAGCATGTGCCAGACTCCTGGTTCTTCCATGCAGAGCCTGTGGGCCTGGATTTCCCTTTCGTGGAAATACAGGGAACCAAGGGATGTCTCAGCCCCCATCATGGGATTAGCATATGTGCAGGTGCAAACCAAACACAGAGAGCTCGCAGGCTGTGTGGTTGTATGGTTTTAAACACAGCCTATATGTCCTTGGAAAATCATCTCTATGCATTAGAGGACCTGGGTCTTAATCTTTCTATACCTTAGTTTCCTTACCTGTTCTGTATGTTCACCAACACTTTTTTCCTACATGTGAGGGAAGCTCACTGTTTTAGATTGTGAAGCTCTTAGACCTCCATCTAAGAGGAAAATCTTGCAGTGTTTCTGAAAGTACTAACTCACACTGTTGTGGGCTGTTCCTGCACTAACATTAAGCTTTTGTCTTGCACAAAAAGGATATAAAAAAAGGGGAAATCTGTTCCCCCTGGAGATCCTTTCTGTTGGTTAAAGGTGCATCAGCATTCACAGCTCTGCAGGGTTCTGCACAATAATAATCTTCATTGTGTTTAAACTCCAGTTCTGTGTGGAGCAACTTGTTGACTAATTACTCCTGAACTAGTTTGACATTTCTAGTGCACAGATTCAAAACATTCATAAATAAGGAGATCTTTGCTTTGCTCGTCTACCAATTAATTATTTCAAGAATAATCATCCCCCAGAGGCCAGGAGGAGAGAAACATAGCTGATCACAGCTTGTTGTGCTGTATTGGTCCAGAATCCAAAGCAGGAATCAAAGGCTGCTCCTGACTCAGCGCCGTAGTCCTTTATTCTGCCCCAAAGGAAACCCCACTGCAACGTGTCAGTACAATATTTACTTTGTACTGATTGCATCTCAGGCTGCCGAGCAGAGAGCAAGGAGCTAAGAAGTCCCCATGCTGATAATAACCCCTGCTTGTCAATTAGATGGCATTAGCAATGACTGCACATAGGTACGGTTCCTCTCTGGTCAGAATTTAATTTTTAAAACTTCACCTCCATCTTGCGGTTAGGCTAGACACTGCATGCAAGATGGATTGTTTGCTGTCTTTGCAGCTCCTAAGTCCCCATTTTTCAGGCCTTCTCACCATACATCTTGTATCGTGGTGTAACTGTACCTATTGTGTGTATTTTTAATTTTTTTTCCTTGTTTTAGGGGTGAGAGGTGGGGGTTTTTTAGCCAAAAGCTTGTTCCAGTGTGGTATGTGAATGTCCTGCAGGAAAGCTGTTTGGCATTTTGCAGATTAAGTGAGACAGAACATCACACAGCAGAGAGGTTTCATCGTGCAGCAGAGCTAACCTAATGACTCTTTCCCACCCAGCACCATTCCCACCCTTCCTTATTGCCAACTCTCAGACACGAGACCCTGCCTGCTCCTTCTGTGATACCTTAGCTGTTCATAAGCTGTTCCTTTCTTTTTATTGTACCACTAATTTCTTCCAGATTAATGAGCCACACAAGGGAAACAGGTCAAGAGAGCTGCCCGCAGGGAGAAGGAGAAGAAGATGGATGCCCTTTTGGCAGCAGAAAATTATCATATTAGTTCAGCTCTTAAATGAGATTATCTGTTATCATAGTATCTCTCCTTGGGTCAGTGCTGTCCTGTGTCTTCCTCTGGCACAGCTCTCCACTTCCTTAGAGGACAGTGAGCCCTCTGAGGGTTTCTGAAGGCAGAGGGAAACTCAATTTCCTTCACTTGGGAGCATCTAGACCTATCCTTCAATGTTTCATGACTGATATATGGATTAGGAAATTGCTTTTCAATAATGAGGGTGGAGGTTTAAAAAGAGATATATCTTGTGACTAGAGAGTTCCTCACTTTAAAGAATTACCTACATGACAGCCATGAAAAACTACAAAGCGGTTTATTTTTCCATTAGCAGATGAGTTAGCATTAATGGGAATCTGATTTCTGCTATCATTCTCTTTGGATAAAAGTGTATTTCTCTCTATGGTAAGATGGTATAGTCAGTAATTTGTGACTCAAGTTTAAAAAACATTTTTTTTTTTTGTCATCAGAAGGCTTGATAAAGTAGGAAAAGAAATGATCCATTAGTTTCCTGATGCTTTAACGATCCAGAAAATAAGATTTAATCAAGTCAATTCATCTTGCCCATGGGCTCTGATCCTGCACCATTACAGTCAATGGCAGTTTTGTTACTGTCTTTAAGATGTGCAAATTAAAACTTAAATGTGAAAGGTTACTTTATAAAAGTATATTAAACTTATGGACAACTCACTGAATTACTCATACCCATTCTCATTAATCAAGTCATAATTGTTACACCTTTCTATTATGGCAGTTTTAGTTCCTGGAAGATTGCAAGTCATAGCCCAGTAATTATGTTTATGTCCTAGAAAATAAATTCTGCTGAAGAAACAATCAGTGTGATGATGCCTATGAGAGGTGGTATTGAACTTGGATTTATCTCCTGTGAGTTTATCTCCTGTGATTTATCACCTGTGAATGTATCCTTCTAGAACCACCTCACCTGCATGTGCTTTCTGTGGTACCTGTTCTGTTCTTTTCTTATCATAGTTGTAAGTCCCTTTACTCATATTTTATTGCAAATTTGAGGTAATTGTCTCCCTTAAAGAGGCCGCTGTATTTCTGAGAAAGACAACAGGGTGTTTGGTTCATTCCTTGGATCTATGTTAGTGCGAACCTGGCCTTTGTCAGTTGGGTAAAATGGACAAAATAAGAGGAAAGTTTCTGAAATGGGTTTCTGAAAATTATGATGTGTAGTGCAGATGCCACCAGTGGTCACTTTATCAGTTCTGTTCCGCACATCATTTTGTTACAATATTTTTAACCATCCTTAAAGGAAGAGAACACTGTTCAACTTAACATGTTCAGGTTTTGAATTTGGTAGGGCTCCTACCTAAGAATTAACATTCTTACAACAAGATTGCTTTAAAAGGGAGCTCCAGTACCCACATTATCATTTAATTATCCTGAAATAACAGTTTTGTTGCTAATTATATAATAGTACCATCCACCCTTTACTGCAATTAAATTTGCAGTGCCTGACTATTAGAAGCTCTGTTGTCATCATAAGGGTAGTTTCTTTATTTGCTTATGCTGAGTTGCAGAATCCATAATTATATGCATGGATCATCAATTTTAGACTTGTTTGTATAATTATAAGTAACTGAACATGAAAGCAATTTAGGAATATCAGACTATAAAGTACTCTATCTATTGTGGAGCTGGAATAATTAGTAGATTAGAGGGATGATTATCAGTTAAGAAAGAGCTTCCTAATTTTGTAGTAATTTAAATATAAACAAAAAACCCACTTGATGAGTTCAACAGTACCCTTGCCTTGCTTACAATCAGGGATAGTCAGATTTTCAAAGTTAATCAGCTGTGTGCATATCCAGAATGCTTTGGGGTAGATCTAGTGTATTTATAAATGAGCACAGTAATTTCTCCCAGTAATTTATTTTATGGACTTTGTTCATCCCTGTGAATACAGGCATTATTAATAGCATTATTAAACTTATTAATTATATATTTTATTGTTAAAAATTGCAAGGCCTATAAAATATAACTAAACGTGTATAATTTCTCAGTATTCACTGTGCATAGTAAAATGCTTCTCCATGGAAGCAAACACTTTATTTGGAAGAAATTGCTGAAAAGCTTAGTGCAGAGGAAAACAGACATTCTTCCATGCATCAGAAGAGTGTATTCCTTCTGATAGAGAACAGAGAAGAGAGCCCTGCCATGGGCTCTGGGCCCTGAAGGAAAAATAAGCTTAGCATTTAGGAACTGTTCATCTTAGATCTTTTTCTCTCTCTCTATTTTTTAATTCATATTTCTGTGGCTGCCAGTTGTGGTGGTTGGGTGTTTAGAGCTCTTCCCCACCAAAGGGTAGTGCTTCAAGTGTACAGTTCTCCCTAACATTCAGTCAAGTCAGCTGGTTATTTTGGGGATCTCATAATTGGCTCTGATCACAGGAGACAGGTGTTTGGGACCAGGTTACAAAACTTGTTTGAAGAAAGGATGGTTTCTGTAATCCCCACCTCCAGGGCTAGTGGCTGGAAATGAAGCACTTCACAGAATTTCTCTTTTTCTTTCCCAAAAGAGAAGTGTCTTCTATAAGCTTTCATCACCTTTATTTTGCTTATTTTATTTATATTACTTAGAATACATAAAAGCAGTAAATGCTAAAAAGATAACCAAATTTCTTTTGAATTAATATAGTTTTCTACCAACACTGAGCACAAAACTCCAAGGAGCAAAGTGAGCCAAACTCATCAAAGCCCATAAAACCTGGGCAAACTTAGCACCATCTTCACGACACAAGAAGGGAGATTTCCTTGCCATGTTATATCTGTCTGGTTTTTGTGTTGATAGTGAGATCTCAAGTCTAGATAGGTTCTTGCCCAGGTCTGTGTGGTTTGGAAGTGCCACCATGTGCTGGTGCACCTTATAGTTGATGTAGCACTGACATCTGGTGGCATGAGGCGATATAAACGCCAGGTTGCAGTCCAGCAAACAGGGCTCCGCTGATTCAGAGTGTTTTCATGTATTTTCCAATAAACATAGCGTATTGGAAAACTGTGCAATCGTGGAAGATTTGGGGCTTATTAGTGCCACCACAGGATAAATATTAAGTAATAATTAAAAGCTGATTAAAATAAAAACCAAGTAGCAGCTCTTAAGTGGTAATTAAAGTTGGGGAGGGAACAAAAATAGAGATGAAGGTGCAGACTCAAGGCATTTGTGACATGTCTGTCATTTTTCCTGAGTAATTTTCAAGGAAAAATGTTTTGTGTGTTCTAATAAAGTTACTCAATACTCACCAGTACAACTTTTGAAAATGCTGCATGGGAAAATTCCCTTCTGTTCTCTCCCTTTTCTAGTTAGGATTCAAAAATGTTAAGAGGTTCATTATCTTTCCTGCTCTGGTTTTTCCCTCCTCGTTTCATCCAGATTGCCTCTAGTGAGAGTCTCAGGTGTGTAGCTGGCTGTTGTCAGAGCACTCCGATGATTCCAATAGCAGTGGCAAAACCAAGGCCTTAAGATCATGGGATATCCCCCAAAAGACACTTCCTACAGTATTTTTAAATGGAATTTGCAGTGCTTTCTCTTTGCACGCTGGAGCATGAGATGTGAGGGCTCATGTTCTCAGGACTATCCATACGGCTACATAGACTAGTTCTATAGAGTTTGTTTTCTGTACTTTTTTTTTTTTCTGAATTAAATCCTGTCCTGATGTGCTCACCTGGTTCCAAGAGCCGAGGTCTCCAGAGAGCTGCCAGCTCCTAGGAGAGTCTCAGGAGAGCTGTGGTTTGGCTGCACTGAGCATCTCTGGAAGAAAAGCAAACCTCCACGCACCCAAACCATCTCTCTGTCTGTATCTCAGTGTTTAACCAGAACCTCAGTTCACACCACTTCTGGCCCAAAGTTATAGTGACCCTTAATTAGCATCTCACTCTTCTTGAGTGTATGCATTAAGATCTTTAGAGAAATGATTCGCAGGGTGATGTCTCCTAACTATTGGTCTCGATAAGCAATAGCTTCAACACTCTGAACTTCCTGGATTTGTATAAGGCAAAAACTGTATCCTAACAGGCAGAGCTTGTAATTCTACCGTGTCTGCTAGGGGGCAATATCTGTTAAATAATATCCTTTTCTGTGTGACTGACACTAAGATCTCTAACAGCGATACAGTGAGGAGGAAGTATGTAATGATTACATACAGAACTGCTGTGTTTGTAGGAGGTAAATAATAAATGACACTGAGATGCCTAGCAAGTAGAAGAACCAGAGATCCTGGTTCTATTTAGTTGAGAAGATGCTAGCTTTTATATAAACAAGTATTCATCTGGTAGATATACGCACAGACAAGTATTTCACCATGGTGGTAGGTCATCTTCTGCACAAATGCAGTTTCCATGCTACAGGCATTGCAGTAAACACTGCAGAACTGATGCTTCTCGGTGAAGCCTGGTGACTGCATAGCTACATCTTTTGGAGAAATTTATTCTCTCTGCACCAGATTTTGTTGTCATTTGAAGGCATGAATGTATTGCAAATTTATTGTAAATGGTATTAATGATTAAAGCAGGAGACCTGAAAACACCTATTCTGTGCTCGTAAAAAGGTGTTTTGTGTCTATTTACCAAGACAGAGAGAGAAAAAAAAATTGTTTCCAGGTTCAACACAACTATAGGTCTGATCACAAATTTAAGATTGAAGAAATAAAAGTACTGCAAGTCTTTACACAATTCATAAACTTGATGCACAGTACGGTGCAACAAATGCATGTTAGGTAATGTACTTATTTTTCTATCTTTATTAGCATTGTTGACCATTATCTTTTGCCAAGCCTATTGTTATGTTCAGGTGATTGTAACAGTTACATTGTGCCATATTATCTTTCGCTTAGGATAAAATTGTAGAGGATAATTTTGTTTGAAGTTACTGGATAGCATTGCTTTTATAATATTTGATCATTTATTAAATTCAGGAGCACAGATTCACGTTTTAGTTCTAGGACATGCTCATGTGCTGGCAGATGGTTAGTATACACACCAGGAACATATATTTTAAAACCTCTAAACGGGATTTGCAAGAAAGAAACAAATTCACCATGGAAGTAATTCAAGAGAGAAATGGTAGAAATAATTCAGTTTATTTTATTAAAAAACATTTATCACCGCCATATCCTATTAAAACTAACATACAAGTGTGGGTGCATCTAGCAGAACATGAATTTTAAAAAAGGCAAAACAGGCATAAGCGTAAGCAAGTGAGTTCTCCTACTTACCCAAGTAGTCCAATTGAATTCTTTACAGGGTGTGGGCCCTAGAGAGTGTGATGAGTGGTTTAATTAGTTTTAAACTATTGTGTTTAATCAAGCAGTGTGCATTTTTAAATGGCTACATTCATTCCACTTCTAGAAAGGCTCTTTCAGATCTTTTTATCATTAGTAGTTTATGAGACTTTGGAGCTCTAGATTCAGTGTGAAGCAAATCTCTTTAATTGACATCACCATGTTCTAAAACTAAACTATTATGCTCAAAGTCAAACCTGATACTTAAACTCAGCTTGCAAGAAGGAAGAACCATTAGACATTTCTGAGCTAAAATTTTAATTGGGATATGGCTCATCTGCAAAGCAGCCAGAGTTCATTCTATCTATCCCTATGATAAGAAGCTCCAAAAGAAATACAGTGGATGAAAAAAAAAGAAATATACCCATAGCAATTAATTTCATCTCTCTGAACAAATCTTTGAGTCAGAGCTGCTATAGGACAACTGAAGTGTTTAGCTTAGATTTTCATAACTTCATTCATCGAGTAATAATCAAAGCAAAATAATGAACTCTTAACCTCTTACAGTTGTACTAAATAAGCTTTGATCAATTTAAAGGGAAGAAAAAAGAAAGATAAAGGCTCTTGCTATGCTGTGATTTTTTATCAGATGTTAAGGAAAATAAATAAATTATGGCTTTCTTGGCCCTCTATGTGGAAACATCACATTTGCAGCAAAGAAGCTGGTTTGGGCCATATTATTTGCTATGTTAAAGCAGCTTGCACTTTGTAGATTCTGTAAAGCCAATAGGGCAACATCTGATTCCTACGTGGATACAGGGTCTCTGCAAGAGGCTACCCACAAGATGCTATGAGGGTCCGGAGAGGTTCTGTGTCCAAGGTTAGACTGTGGCTGTGTAGGGACAGGTAGGCCAGAGCTCCTGCAGACCCACTAGCTTCCTTTGTTAGATGTGCATGTGTTTGTTAGCCCTCCTGCACAGCATCCCTTGGGGCAGCTCTGGGGTCCTGGAGACAACCTCTTGTTGAAATGATCTGGACATCTCATGTTGCTTAGTGCCTCTAGAGTGCTGTTCACAGATCCAAGAAAATTGATTGGACATTTGAGGTCAGTTTTGATACTCTCCTCTTACACTGGGCAAAATGCATACTTTTTTAACAAGCATGGAGTTAATCTTAAAATTCACTTAATTTACTTTTTTTATAAAAGGTTTGTATAATGGATTTCAAGAAAAGTCTTTCAGGGAGCTCTCTCCTTGCTAAACAATGACTGCTGTGAAATTTTGAAGCATGAGATCTTATGGTTTTAAAAAGTGAGGGGATTTTTTCTTCATGTTCGTAACAATACTAAATAATGAATTAGTTTTGAAAGGTCTACACTGTGTCTGTAAGAGAAAACAAGCAAATACTGTTTTGCTTTACCTGATTGATGGCATCACCATGCCTAAGTACTTTGGAATTGCAGGTGATTATCAGCCTTCAGTCTTTATTAATTGCAGTGGTAATATTAAGATAAATTATAGAAGTTCTGACAAACTGGAGCCTCTTTTAGTAACAGTGCAAACAGTCTTTGCCTTTAAAAGGTTACAATCTTAAACACACAAGATGGCCAAGGAGGTGAAGGGAAGTGCTTGCTGAGGGAAAGGTAAATTGACTTGCACAAAGTCACCCAACTAATTTATAATAGAGCTAAAAATGTACTTCTCGGTGCCCTCAGGATTAGGTTTTCTAGCTGGTGACAGATTTAAGGTTTGCTCTCACAGTCCTTCTGATCTAGTCTCAGGATTCACAGCATTGCAGTAAAATTAATAGTGATTGCTTCTACCGCTGGAAGTACTTAAGGTATGAAATTTGAAAACTGCAGGAGTCTTATGTATGGGAAAGCTGTACTGGGTCACTCTTAGGTGCTTCTAAAATTGTATCAGTCAATTCTCTAGCTAGTACATAAAATACGATGAGTAATTTCTCCTCCCCAAAACTCTTAAGCCACTTTGGGTTTTCTGTATATGTGAAATATCCAGTACATGATGGTATGCCTGTGGGCTAAACATTTCACTGACTTTTATTAAAAGAAATACAAAGTGAAAGCATCCCAGGTTCATGACTTCATGATAGACTAGCCAGAAGCTCTCCAGCAAAACCGTTCCTTTTTTTCTACCTGCAAATGCTGATTCATCTGAATTACAATGTTCTTTGGAAAGAATTCAAAACAGACGAGAAATTTCAATACTCTTTGGAAAAAATTCAAAAGAGACAAGCAATCAAGCAAAGTTTCCTTTGTCTTTTTTCTTGGCATCCTTTTAAAGGAGCTGAGAGTGCAGAGTGCTGGCAGTGCTGGTTCCCCAGCACCCAGCAGGCACCTCCTCTCTTAGTACCATTTGCTCAGGTTACCCGCTCAGCTTTGGGTGGGGATGAGGAGCAGGCAGGAGACGAGTGGACCCCCTGGCCCACCTGACTGGGGAAAGAGGGATGTCACTCATCTATAAATGTGTCTGTAGACAAGGAGATGTGAAGGTGCATGGCAAAATTCTGGCCTGTGATCCTTTTTTCTTGGTTGCCTGCATTCACTAATGCAGAACAGCTGCAATGTTGCTTTTTTTTGTGGAGAGCTGGGGTTTAGGAGAATCAAATACTATTGTTTTTTTTTCTTCTATGGCACAACAAAAGCATGTGTAAGAAACCTTCACGAGTTGAAATTAGTTCCCCCCCCAGCCATCCCAGTGGCTCTGTTCAGTGATACATTTACATGTTAGTAAAAGGAAGACGATGCTCCAATAATCTTTGCTCAGATGCAATTCTGGTAAGTGTTGGGTGGGGGAAGATATTCGGTGTGAAAGATCCTCAGCAGTAGGAAGGTCTGGGACTTGCTGTCAACCACAGAACAAAGCAGACTTCCAAAGAAGGGAAGAGACTTTCCTGAAATACAGGCACTGTGGAGCACAGCTATCAAGCATTGTGTCCTAATGAGCCTGTCTGAAGTCCTGACCAAAAGGCCAGAAAGGCTTGCTGAGACAAAGGCTACAGCTTGCTGTGCTGCAGAGATTTCAAGAGAAAAGAAAACGGGTTTTGGCTGCTATGAGCTCTCCTTGCCCTGCTATGGAGGTGCTTTAACCTCTCTTCTTAACTGGGAAAACTACCCTATGCCTCTTTGAGGCATAGTACAGAACCTGAAATATTTTTTATGTGATTTTCTTCATAGTCCCTTATTTTTTTTTCTCTCTGAATGAAAAGGTAGCGGCATTTTTATTTTTTTTTAATTTATATACTTTTTCTCCCCCAGGCACTGCAGTATGATACTTTTCCAGTTCACGGTTTTGGCAGCCACCTCAAAATGTACATCACTTCTGCTGTTAAAAAAAAAAATATATCTATTTTATTAGTAACAAAGAGATCTTGTGGCAATAAGATGAGTACAGGAATTCATAAGATGGAAGTTTTGCTGAGGGGAAAGGGAGCTGACTCTTTGGGTTGACGTAGCTGCTGAAGTGACCTCATTGAGTACAGAGCTCCAGGTTCTTGGTAGTGAATATATAGAAAGGGCTGGAGAATGGGAGCTGGGGCCATAAACTGATTCCTTTTTATCCAATTGAACTATTAACCCACTACTGTTCTTTGACTTCTAAGTGTTTTCAGTCTCAAAGAATTTGAGAATCCATTTTCCCGTTATGGTTGGATGTTTGAATGTGTGTCAAGGTTGCAAAGCAGATCCTTCTCTAAGAAAAGACCACAAAGGCCAAAGTTCTTATCTTCGTGGTCAGAGATATTACTGTTTTTTTAAAACAGGAATTATCTACATCTCAGATTCTTGTTTTGTTTGGTGTGTCTGGTTGGTTGGTTTGCTTTGACTTCCGTCTTGCCCTTAATAATACTGGCTTCTTTCTTTGGTGAGAGACTGGGATTTAACCTGGGAGGGTTGGTGCACAAGGAACTTCGACCTGTTGTGTGGCAGCTACTGGTGCATCACACAGTTCTGCATCGTGTGAAAATCCCCTTCAGAGTAGAATCAAATCCTGTGGAGATCCCTGCAGGGAGGTTCCTACCGCATATCCTTGTACCTCCTGTGGAAGTGTGACCTTTTTTCATTGACAATTTTGGAATTGTTCATATGTGTTGTTGTTGATTTGTTGCATATTAAATATCAGCCCTGCAGCTGACTTTAGCTGAGTAGTGTTCCTTTGTGTGAGTTCAGTTTCGGTTTGGATTTTGTGTTTGATTTTGGTGAAGAAATGTACAAAACTAAAAACCTGAGTGTTAACGAGAAGACTTTATTTTCTGGGAGTGGGAACATTATTTCTTTAAGATTAGAGAAACAAAAAAGCTGCTAGTTGCCAGGATATAGAGTACAAGGTGGTCTCATTACATTACAAAGATAGCTTTATGGATAAATAGATAAAGTCTGAGTACTGGTCAAGTCAAGTCAGCTTTGACATTTTCCCAAGTGTTGTGCTAATCAGGAGGGTGATCCTTGATGTGATGAGAACAGACCCAGTGACAAGCAAACAGTAAATGCTTTTTGACACAGTATTTCAAAATAATTGCAGCAGTAGGTTGTAGATTATGCTCTGTCTGATTGTACATAGCAAATAAGAGAATTTGTGTGGCTTTCAGCACCTGAACAAGGGTCCATAGAATCGCTGAATCATAGAATGATTTGGGTTGGAAGGGACTTTAAAAGGTCACCTAGACCAACATCCCTGCAGGGAGCAGGGACATCTTCAACTTGATCAGGTTGCTTGGAGTCCTATACAACCTGACCTTGAGTGTTTGCAGGAGTGGGGCTTCTGCCACCCCTCTGGGCAACCTGTTCCAGTGCTTTACCACCCTTATTGTAAAAAATGTCTTCCTTATATCTAGTCTGAATCTACCCTTTTTTTAGTTTACAAGTCATTACGACTTGTCCTGTCAATACAGGCTCTATTAAGAAGTTTGTCCTCATCTTTTTTCTAAGCCCCCTCTAAGTACTGAATGGCCAGAGCCTTCCCTTCTTCAGCCTGAATCACCCTAAATCTCTCAGCATTTCCTCATAGGAGAGGTGTTCCATCCCTCTGATAATTTTTGTGGCGCTCCTCTGGACACATTCCAATAGCTCCATGACTTTCCTATGTTGAGGATCCCAGAGTTGAACACAGGACTGCAGGTGAGGTCTCATGAGAGCAGAGTAGAAGGGGAGGGAGAGTCACCTGCCCTGATCTGATGGTCACACTCCTTTTGATGCAGCCAGGATACAGTTGGCTTTCTGGGCTGGGAGCACACATTGATGGCTCATGTCCAGCTTTTCATCCACCAGTATCCCCAAGTCCTTCTCTGAAGATCTGCTCTAAAAGCCTTCATCCCACAGCATGTATTGATACCAGAGGTTCATGCAATTTAAGAGTGTGGCTGCACATCTCAAAGGGCTACAGACCAAAGGAGAGCATGTTAGAGCAGGAGAAAAGAGAAACCTCCCATTAGTTCAGTGGGGTTCCCAAAAACGGTACTCTGTGTCCTTGAGGTGGTCCACAAACACATGGGAGACAGACCTTTCTTTCTAAAGTTGATACCCAGCATGGATTGCATCATCTCCATTGCATTAATCTTAAGTGAGCACTTGGTCTTGTATCAAGGTTTTGTATTTGCTGGGGAAAAATTTGTGGGGGTTCTTTTCAGTGTTACTTTTGAAGCATACAAATGAGTTTTTTCATTAACTCTCTGCAAGTACTGCAGTCTGTGCTCTCTCAAACCTTAAATAAGATAATAAAATCATTTATCTGAAAAGTTAGAAGGCAGAGGTATATTAAAAATGCCATAGTAGGAATTCAGTTTGGATCTTTGTTCTAAAAGATCAAAAAGTTTAATTTTCACATCAGTTCCAGAAACTTGCTGGTTCAGTCACTTCCACCTGCTGTCTCAAGTTTTATTCCCATTTTTTCAATCTTTTTCTACAACCCGTGGCACATAGCTGAACAGGGTTTTTTGAAGTATTATTAGTTTTTAATAGTTTCCTACTTTTTTTTCCTTGCTTCTATGTTAAATTATTGTAAGTGGCAGTGTGATCATTCATTTCATAGACGAGTCTTTCAGATGGCCCTTTGGTGGCTGTGACACTGCATACAGCAGAGATTACTTCCAAACATTTTATTGTGTTTCCTTAAGCATAATCCCTACAGTTTAAGAGGTGCTTAAATTGAAAATAGCAAGACATATACTGGGAGGTAGGTTTTGCTTGAAGGAATTGAAGCCAACTCAGCAAGACAGCAGACAAGCCTGCAGACTTGGAATTACTGGAGGGAGTCCAGCACAGGGCCACTAATATGACTGAGGGACTGGAGCCATCCCTGTGAGGAGAGGCTGAGAGAGCTGGACCTGTTTAGCTTGGAGAAAAGGAGGCTGACGGGGCATCTCATAAATGCTTATAAATATCTAAAGGGTGGGTGTCAGGAGGATGGGGCCAGACTCCGCTCAGCAGTGTCCAGTGACAGAATAAGGGGCAATGGTTACAAACTGGTACACAGGAGGTTTAACCTACATATAAGGAAATACTTCCTTACTCTGAGGGCAGCAGAGCACTGGAGCAAGCTGCCCAGGGAGGTGGTGGAGTCTCCATCCCTGGAGACATTCAAAACCCACCTGGACATGTTCCTGTGTAATCTGCTCTAGGGTATCTGCTCTAGCGGGGGGATTGGACTAGATGATCTTCAGAGGTCCCTTCCAAACACTAACATTCTGTGAAAATCCCACCTACATCCCTGCCCCTTCTGCATATGGATTCATGCCTGAGATCAGACTCAGGCTCTGGAATTAGCTTATGAGTCAAATCCACACCTCCTGAAACTGGCATTCGGATCCAGCCCTTTGGATTTGTTTGTGAAAACAAACTGCCAGAACAGTGCTCAGTTGCATTTTCATTGGTTACATCTATTCCAAAGGTAGGACACTCCCACAGACTGGCTTTCCAAAATCTCCCTTTTGTAGTGCCTTGATTCCTATTGCCAGCTTTTGGTACTTAGAAAAAAATAAGCTTCTGTTTACGACTTTGCTAGAAGGAAGAAAAAAATATTGTTTGCATAAACATTTCTCACCAACCATCTGTGTGTCCCTGGGTAATTTCCTTATTTAAGAAGCTCAGAGTAGTTGGAATGAGTCATCTTCTGTGCATTTCTTATGACAATCTTCTTAAATGGGTGGTCAGAAAAGATTACTCCTTTGGTCTCTTTCAGTCCTTAAAAAGAAAGAATAATAATTTCTACAGCATTTTGCTGCTGCATCCACCTGATTCCAGCTCTATGAAACCAGGCCATGCTTCACAATCAGTTCTCCCTAGGGGCATGAGATGTATGCAGGCACTGAATATTAAGGGTTTGCCTGAGTGCCATAGTGAACACACAACTTAAAGCCTGTATTTGGAGACTGATTTATCTCTAAAGCTTCCTGAACCCTCAGGAACAAGCTCTTTCTGTAACATACAAAACTGTGTGCTTCACAGATAGGTGTTCAGTGCAGCTCTTCCCCTTGACCTTGCCTGGTGTAGAAGTTGCCCTATTTGATTTCAGGGAGCTGTATTAGTCAAAAGGTGGGCCCTGCATGGTATTTTCTCTCCTCTATATTGGCCATTCCATTTCTCATTCTTACCTGTTCCCAGAACTTTGCATTCTGAAGTAGACCATTTCACCTGGATTGCCACATTGCCCCGCCCAAAAGTGTGAACAGCTCTTTTCAACTACTCTGGTTTACCCTTGATCCCGTTTAAAACCTCCCTTGTTTAACAGGCAGCAAGTTCTAAAAACACACATCTTGAAAGGATGCGAGAGACACAGCTGTTTGTGAAAACCACCAGGACTAGCATTTGAGATGCTTCAGATGGCCCCTGCTTCCACCTCCAGGTCAAAGGCAGATAATGGCTTTGTCGTGGTAATTCTGCTTTGCTTGCTTTGCTGTTCTTTCTCTTTCTTACTCATTCACTGCCTTGACAGCCTCAAATTCAGTGAAACTACTTGCAAGCTAAGGTGAGATAATTTAACCCAGTTTTTTTGCATAGCTGGTTCCAGACCTTTAATGAGATGAAGACAAATCTGTCTGGTCTATATTTAGATTCGCTGTTAGGGTAATATGGATTTTCTTGAACTTCCTGTCATTATAAAGAGCTTTAGATAAGCATCCCAGAGCTTTTAAAAAAACTTATTCAGTAAAGACACCACACAAGTCAGTAGACTGACAGACGGTTAAATTTGGCTCCCGGGTGCTGGCCGGAATTCCCAGCCAAGGTATGAAGATACTCACAGAACCCTGTGGCTTGAACTGTTTTTCTACCATTGCTCGTAGATTTGACCTTGAAGCCAATTCTCATCACTTGCTTCTTCCTCCTTTCTGAATGCCGCTCGCTCGTGAGTCTACAGCCCATTTTTTTATAGCAGTCAGCAGAACTATTGGTCACTTTTGACACCCCTCTCTCAAAGGATGCTAAGGACCAGCAATTTTCATTCTCCTGCTTTTGTTATG
The DNA here is from genome assembly GCF_020740795.1 of Apus apus. Classification (NCBI taxonomy): domain Eukaryota; kingdom Metazoa; phylum Chordata; class Aves; order Apodiformes; family Apodidae; genus Apus; species Apus apus. The sequence continues at coordinate 66,165,506 of NC_067283.1, read as the reverse complement.
GCTCTGGCTACAGCACCCAGATTGATTGGGTGGGGGAGACTCATACATTGTCACCTCTGCCTGGACTTTGCCCTAGTCTGTGTGTTAAGGATGTCACACATTTGTGGCTGCACTGTGTACTTATTCCTCACATAGACAGAGTTACTTCTCTTCTCCCAGAATCATGTGGCCCTTCAATATAGAGAGAGCTCTTCATGGGAAGGATTTGAACCAAGCTTTTTAAGAACTACTGGAATATGTGATAATGAAAGCAACTATTCTGAAAAGAAGACTGCTTGTGTAAAGAGCGTGCGCCAGGCAGAACTTACGCTTTGCATGATCTGATGCAGTGTGGCATCCAAATAAATGCCTTCTGTCTGGTGCTGTTTCTGAGTGGATAGCCGAAACCGTGTAGATTGCAAGACTGTGGAAAGTTTCATTTGTATTCGTTCATACTACCTGTTGCCTGAAGGTCTTTGCTAAATTAGTTGTACTAAAGTACTGTCTAATAGCCCATTGAGAGTGGGGCTGCAGCATGGTAGGTACTGCAAGAAGGGAACCCTGTTGTGCAGTCACCAGACCTGTAACAGGACTTCAGTCCATACTTACTTAAAATGAGGGGTTATTAATTAAGAATGAGTTAAGATGTGAATCTAGAAACATGTTAGCTGTCAATACTCCTTTAATTTTTAATTTTAGCTTTCCCTATGGCTTTAGCCAAATGATTTTACTTTCCTGCCTCAGTCTGCCTGTCTCTAAAAGGAGAATTAGTAATCTCTGAATTTCAAAGGAGTGTTGTGAGGATTAATTAATTACTTTTTCTGCTGAATGTTTTGTAAAATGAAAGACGCTGTAAAAATATTACTTTTGTTTCCAAAGCTTTTTGTGTGTGTTCATAATTTTTCTTTGAAATATGGCATTCTTATGCTAGGTATATTTAATTTATGGAATCCTTCTGTTTAAGTTGCACGGTGAAACATTACATAATATGAACTTTATTAGCAAATTACTCAAAGTATTACAGACAAACGACTGAATTCAGAAACTCCCTCACTATTTTATAGTCCCCTGAAATGCCTCATTACTTAGCGATACTTAATCAAATTTAATCTGCAGTAAATCTCTCTGTGTCATTAAAATTCTGCTAGGCATTACTTTCACATTACTTCTAAGGAGTTTGAAGCAGACAAGGTTTTGGATTTTTTTTTTTTTTTGAAATGTGTTATACCGAGGAAAGGAAAAATAATTCTGTGGGTTTACTTCACAGAGATACAGCATTAAAAATAAGTCTGACTAGTACAGCAAGCATGAAGTATTGCTGTCTTTGTTTCACATCTAAGTTCTCCTTGATATTAGATGCTTTTGCCCATTTGCCACTTTGATCCCTCTTTTCACAATGTTGATGAAATGCATTTTATTTTTTCATATTTATCTCTACCATGCAGAAACAAAGGCCAGTTGGTTTGGAGACACTGTATTGGGTACAGTGAACCCATTGGAGTTACACCAAGGATGATGGCTGCCCAGATAGTTGAGCCTTTCTGTGTGGAGCACAGCATGCAGCTTCACTCCATGCTGTGGTTCCTCATGGAACCAACCGCAGCTCCCAGAGTCATGTGAACATGCCAGAATTTCAGCTGTTTGAGGTTTATTTTTAAAGTGCAGAAAGTAATAAAAATAAACCAACCACACATAGTGAATCAAAGTGCCATTGCACAGAATGCTCTTCTATATTTATGACTGTTTTTAGAATATTAAGTTCTAAGGTCTGGGTTTTTTTTGGCTGCACATAATGAAACTGGCAAGAGGAAACATCTGATTCTTCAGTAAATGTTGATCCCCTTAATGAGAGTATGCCTTGCATTTCTAAGCAGTTGTTATAAGCAACTAACCTGAGTCCCAGTGTAGATGAGGCTGGAAACTGAGAAATTGGCTTGAGGGAAGAACTTCTCATCTGTGAGGAACTGTTGTCCTCTTTGCTAGAGGAGACCAGCACAGGCCTCTCAAGATGAAACTGGGGAATGCTGTGTTCCAGGACACCAAAAATGTTCATGAGATGACTATCAGATGTTGCTTTCCTAACTGTTCAGAAAATACTCAGTAAGACTAGTGCAAGTCCAAATGACTTTGCTACTTGTTCAGCTAGTAATTTCTGGGGGGCAACTGTAGTACATGCTGCTTTCTTTTTCACAAGATTTGTATTCAGATCTCCATGGTATGAACACTACCATGGTTTTAAGCTCCCAGTTTCTCTTTATTGTGAAGGTTTTTGTGTCAAAGCAAAGTATAAATTTCTACAAGTGCAACATGTGCTGTCCAGAAGTTCATAGTTTTAGGAAAGTAAAATCGCAGAAGTCAGTATATTCTGTCAGCTTTCTGCTTTAAGCCTCTTCATGCATGCCAGTTTTCATTTAGATTGGAGTCCAACACCAAATGCACCCCATCATTGAGTCATCACTCTCCCCGAGTCTGGGGACTCCCAATTCCACTCCCATATTTCCAGCAACCTAAGTGGACTTAAATGGCATTTTCTTTTTTCCATTTTTGATGACTGGGATAATTTCCAGTATGTTTCCCTGGCTTTGCTTTGTGTGGGATACATGGAATAGGTGAGGAAAGGTAACTTGCTGAAGAAACCAGTGTCAGGGCAGTGGAAAGGTTTTTGGAGAGGAACAAGATGCAAGAATCCTGAGAAACATCCAGGCCCCAGGATCACATGTTGTCTGCTTGAAATGAGCCCGTGTTTATATCAGTCTGACCACAAAGGTCACCAGCTCAGAATGCGTGAAAAGGTCACGTGAACGGCAAGGTCAGATATGCACCTTTACCCCCAATAAGCCCTCTTTTTCCTGCACTCTTTTTCTGGAGCACTGACTTATGTGGTCACAACTGTCAGCTGCTCCTCAGCTCCCTCTGTAGTGGAGGATGGCCCTACGTAGTGATCAGGGGGCACTTTGGAAAGACGGAAAGATTTGTATGATGTGCTCTGGGTCAGAAGGGAAGTTTTAGAGGGACAGGCATCACAGACCAGAGGAGGAGCAAGGTGCTGAGGAGCCACCCATTCTGTGCACCTCCAGTAGTGCTTCCTCCAGCAATATTCTGGTCTTTGGCTGGCTCTTGGATGCATTTTGGCAGTATCAGTAACACCCCTGACCATAAGGAGAATTATAAGCAAGAGCTGTATTGCGTGGGGACTTGAATGCAAAGACAACACCAAATATTTTTGTAAGATCACTTTAGATTTTATGAAACCCTGACATGTTTTTCTGGTTGAGAACAACTTTGAACCTTGGAACTTGAACTATAATTTGAAAGTTTTTACTATTTTTATACTATTGAAACTTATAGCCCCTCAAGTCTGATAAAGTCACGTTCATACGTATCCTCTTCTCCCTAGCACCCATCCCCTTATTGAGGGCATGTTGCAGCCTGTTTGCCTGATGCTTTTCAACTTCATGTGCTAATGGGTTCCTTTCTAACTTAGGTGAGATTTGCACTACTATATAACTCAAAGTTTTTCTGTGACAGCAAGCCCTGGGTGAGAGCAGACTGGGAGAGTTACAAGCTGCTAATTGCATGAAGATACTGGTTCCTTGTCATCGTTTGGTTTTATTTGTCTCCCCACCCTGTGTGATTTCCAGATCAAAACCCTGAAGAGCTTAGCATGGTTTGAATCCTCTAATTGTGCTGCTGCAGCCATGTGACTGCCTGCCTGAGTAATTCCCTGCAGAAGGAGACAAACTGCATGTTAAAAAGCTCAACAAATAGTGTTTAAAACATGAACAAGTGGCAGTACTATACAACACCTATGCCACTTTGCCTGTAATTTCCTACTACTGCCACAGCCGTGTGGAAGCTTGATTTATGGTAGCAAGCTCAGTGATCTGAGGGGAAGAGCATGGGTGGGGAGGGAAGGCTAGCTGGAACTTTGGCTTGTTTCCTCTCCCCTTCGACAACCTTCTGTCTTCTACACTGGTTTCATCTATTGCTTATCTGAGTGAATGGTTCCTCAGATGGTCTCAGTGAGGAGATAGGAATCCCTGCCTCATGGAGATAAGGAGCAGCTGCCTTCTTCATCACCAAGCAGCCTAAATCAGTTTGTACTGTTCTGCAGTGGTGTAAGACAGAAGGAGGAAGAGAGAGCAGCTGGCATAAAATATACAGGGATCTGCTGAAGACCTTCTTCATTTATAGGTAATGTATGGGAGGGGGAGAAGGAGCAGATAAAACCCGATTGTTCCCATTTTACAAAAAGCCTCACACTGTTTTCAGGATGGTTAATTGCACTGATTGTTCTGACCTCTATATCTTCCTTTCATACGGGAGCTGGCAACTTGTTTTTCGGCTGGCTGACGGCAGAGGAGAAGGGGCTGTCTGGCACAGCGAGGCTGGATGGGTGTGTGTAGAGCTTGTGCGTTTTCAGAGCACACTTAGGAAGGCTGTTGCTCAGTTGCTAAAAGCACAGCTATTGCAGAGAGAGGGAAGAAGCCTGCCAGAAGCCTTGTGATCACTTATCAGGTAGGCAAACGCACAAACCATGTGCTTATCCCTGCCTAATTTCATTTCTCAAAGTTGCGGTGTTATTAGCGGGTAGCGTTTTGGTTCACAAAGTCCTGTTTTCTTCTCGTGGCAGTCAGATGTGGGTTGATGAGAGCAGCTGGGTGTGTTTGCCCAGAAGCCGGTATGTATGAATGAGGAGATCAATAGCTCTGCTAAAAATCACTGAGCCATCTGGGATTTACAGATAGAGGATTGACTTGCAAATCCTACTGAAATTGAGATCTGCAGTAACTGCTGAATAACAGCACATGCCATGGAGGTGGCATAGAAAGTTATCTGTAAGACCTGAAATGGCCTAGTGGTACTTTTCTCTGCTCTGGGTTGTAAAGAAGCTTAGGAAAGGGTGAGAAAATGCTGAGGTGGGGGGAAATTATATTCTGCTGCCTTTTTTTTTTTTTTTTAACCCTGTTGTTGACATTTGATTTTGGACATCCTACAAGATAATAGAAAAAGCAACTGTATTCTACTAGTACCTTGTGGCTACCAAACCCCATGTCTTTACATCTGTGTGGAAACTGGGCAGGCCCTTAACCACAGTGGAATGGGGGTGAACACAGGTGGAGAGAGGAGAAGAGACTCATTCAGAAAGATGGCAGGGGTTGCACTTGGAAATGAAGGTTTTGAGTCAGTTTTATGCTTTTTCTGTGCTCTATGATTATGCAGAACTACAGCAGCTGTCAGGCTGCAAAGAGGAGCTAGGGACAAACCCAGATCTGAAACAGGAAAGAAAAAGTGCTGAAACAATCCTACTGTAGGTGAAGAAGGCAGTGCCTTTTTTTTTCTCAGTGATAAGCAGTGATCTTTGCCTGGTTTCCTTCACAGGAAGAAACTGAGGTATGTGAAATTGTCCTGTGGGTTTCTGGTCAAGCTATTCTGAAGTATGGCCAGGAATGGAGAGAGGCTGGTTGCTGGCACAGGATTATAGATCTGTGTAGCAATCAGGTAAATCATAGAATCATAAAATGGTTTTGATTGAAAAGGACTTTAAAGATCATCTAGTTCCAACCTTTCTGCTGTGGGCAGGGACACCTTCCACTAGACCAGGTTGCTCAGAGCCCCATCCAACCTGGCCTCAAACACTTCCAGGGATGGGGGAGCCACAGCTTTCCTGGGCAACCTGTGCCAGTGTCTCACCACCCTCACAGTGAAAAATTTCTTCCTAATGTCTAACCTAAATCTACCCTCTTCCAGTCTAAAGCAATTTGCCCTCATCCTATCACAACATGCCTATGTAAAAAATCCCTCCCCAGCTTTCCTGTAGGCGCCCTTCAGGTACGGGAAGACTGATATAATGTCTCCCTGGAGCCTCCTCTTCTCCAGGCTGAACAACCCCAACTCTCTCAGCCTGTCTTCATAGGAGAGGTGCTCCAGCCCTCTGATCATCTTCATAGCCCTCCTCTGGACTCACTCCAACAGCTCCATGCCCTTCTGATGTTGGGGGCTCCAATACTGGACACAGTACTCCAGGTGGGGTCTCAAAAGAGTGGAGCAGAGGGGCAGAATCACCTCCCTTGACCGACTGGCCACAATTATTTTGATGCAGCCCAGGATATGAAGTCCAGCCCAAATGTGAAGCTTTGCAGGAGTCCAGGTAGATGACATCAATTGCTCTTCCCTCATCCACCAGCACTGTGTAACCCCATGATAGAAGGCCCCCAAATTTGTCAAGCATGATTTGCCTTTGGAAAAGCCATGTTGGTTGCCATCAACTACCTCCTTGTTTTCCTTGTGCCTTAGCATAGTTTCCAGAGGATCTGCTCCATGATCTTGCCAGGCACAGAAGTGAGACTGACAGGCCTGCAGTTCCCCAAGTGTTCCTTTTTACTTTTTTTAAAAATAGGGATTAGTTTTCCACTTTTCAGTGGGAGCTGCACCAGACTGCCACCACTTCTCAAATATGACGAATAGTGGCTTAACAACGTATTTTACCAGTTCCCTCAGGACCTGCAGGTGCATGTCATAAGGTCCCATGGACTTGTGCACCTTCATATGCCTTAGATGGTATTGTACCTGAACCCTGACAGTGAATGGTTCTTCATTCTCCCAGTCCCAACTTTTGCCTTCTGTGACGTGTTCATGGAATGAAGCAAAATAGGTGTTCTGCTCTATATAATTCTCTACTATCTTTCATCATGGACAAAAACAGGTGTTGAAACTCAACCATCTAAAACCACACTAGACATTGAAGTAGGAAAACCGTAACATTTGTATCCTGAAAGGACTAAACTATTTAGCAAATATTAAAGAAGGTGTTTGGAAAACTGGGAATGCAAACCAAATCCCCATGTGTTTTATCCACTAACCCATTCCAGTAAAGTGAAATAAGAGCTTTTCTCTTTTAATTGTTTCTTTATTTCCTGGCAGGGCATGATCTGGTCTTATGCTAGCTTGGATAGTTGTGCTTCCATGATATTCTAGCCTCTAGTTTTGAAAGATGGTTCTAGTATTTATTTTATGGAGTTCCTGTGTTTAAAACTACGTCAGAGAAGATAAGATTTTGGTTGTGTGTGATGTCATCTCAAAACTACATATAATCTAGTTTGTAAATAAACATGGGAATGCAAAAGAAAATGTGATATGTGATTTTTAGTCCTCCTTCATAGTGCTATTGCTACGAAACTACTTTGGCATGCAGCTGCAGCAAAAAAAAAACTCAGGAAGAGAGAAGATTTTTAAAGAGATGAGTATTGTTTGATAGTTGTTTCCTCTCCCTTATGACAGATGCAAAGAACAAGAAAGATGAATGGAAGCTCACACTATGGAATAAGTAATATTCTTGCTTGAAAATAATTGTTGTCACACTTTTGAGTTGTTTCAGAACAGTGAAACAGGAAGAGAATCCCATGTGATTGCCCAGACCAAAATGAATTGGAGCATTACTCTCAATTTTTCATGTTTTTTTCTAAATCTAGTGTTTTGAAGATCTTCAATTCGAGTTAGGCAACTTTTCCCAACATTTTTTTTCAACTTACCAAAATTCAGTTTTGAGTAAAGCAATGCTAGTTAGCATCACAGAATAATTTAGGTCAGAAAAGACATCAGGATATCAGGCCAGTCAATTTAATGGTTTAATGTTAAAATGATGCTCCATTCCATAGCAGTTCAGTGTAAAAGTAGTCATGACTTAACTAGTTTGGAAAATTTAAATTACGAGTCTTTAAAGCTATAGAAGAGATTTGGGAGATTCCCTGTGACTTTATGCAAAAGCTTTGAGGTTTGTTTTTTGTTGTGTTTGTTGGGTCTTTTTTGCACTTGGGAAGTGGGAAGCTCAGGCTTGCTGGCCTTGCAAGGCCAGGCATTCCTACAGAAGTTCTGTAGATCCAAAATACTCCACCTTTTTCGGATGTAATGGTAGACAGGGCTGCAAGCTGTGCTTTCCATGGTGTGTTTTGCCCCCAGGCACTCAACTCTGACTGTTCAAGTGTGAATCCAACCCAAAATGTTTTGAAGCATGGAACATTTGTCATTTTCATTTTGGTATTTTATATACACTTAGAAAGAAGGAAAAACCTTCCAATGTCCTACTAGAAAATGGTGATCAGGAGGAGCCCTCAGAATCTGCGTGGATTTCACATGGTCAGAGCCTTTTCAGGAATGAAAGGGATCTGCTTTTGGAGTCAGTGCAATGACGTAGAGGATCTGTCTACCCTTGTTCCTTTCCCACCTTTTGCTTAATGTGGTGCAATGAACTAAAGCTTGAAACTTGTAGAGAACCATTCCCACTAATAGAAATATCTGCAGATTAATCAGGCTGTGGTACTTAACATTAAATCTTGCGTATTATAATTGACTGTTAGGTCATGCTAATGAGATTTCTTTCAGTTTTACTGCCTGCATGCTGCTGATCCAGACAGGCAAGAGATTTTTGGTATTATTTGATGCTCAACTAAGCCTTACTGGCTTTTTTTTTTTTTTTTTTTGGGGGGGAGGGTTTGCGTCAGGAGCAGTAGATGACTTCTCTGTATAACATTTATCTGTCTCAGAAACAAGTGAATAGGAAAGAAAGGTATGTGTTTAAACATATGAGGCTTCTGAGGCATTTCAGTTTTAATTAAGAAACCCAAACAGATCCTGAAAATAGTGGCACATCTGTGTTAAATATACAAAATAAGAAATTACTTGAAATAAAGATTAGGGGCTGGGGGGGAGAGGAGGACTACATTTTTAGAAGAGGAAAAAAAAGCAGCAGTGGCTCTTCTGCTTTCTCTTCTGCTACCATTAGCAGTTATAGAGAGTAGAGTGAAAAGATCCAAGTAATATAACAAGCCAAATGTACTTGCTCTGTTTTCCAAAGGCCAAGCTAATCTACTCATGGGAGACCTGGCGCAGGTGGGACTTACAGCTCCTGGGGAAAACTGCAAGTCTGGAAACGAGTATTGAAGCAGGGTTGGTAGGATCATTAGCATTGAGAGGCCAGTTGACACTCTGCCACTTGTCCCAAGCTGTGACCACCCATACTTTGAATTTACCTGTTTTGCTCTAGTTTTTCATTGACATAATCTAACTGCTTATCCCACAGCAAGAAAATGGCTCAGGGAGATTTCATCTGTACAGACATTTTTTGGCTTAGAATGCAAGTGAGCATAGTTCTTTGAGGAAAGAGATGGGCTTGGCATCCAGATGACTTGGTTTTTATTACTTATATTTTAAAAGGAAATCTCAAGTGACAGTAAATGGTATAGCCAAGTGAACTCAGTAGTATGAATCTATCTTACACTAGCACTGTATCTAGTTAATTAGTATGTTGTTCTGCGTATTTATCTCAGTGTGAAAGAAACTTTGTCCCATTCACAAACCATGTAGATGAAGTAGCTCCAAGGCCTAAGCATAAAGTCATGAGCAGCAGGAGTGACTAACCTCCACTTAAGAGGCCTCCTTTAGGCCTGAGGTGGTGCTTTTCCCCCTTCTGCTAAAACAGTAAGCCATCTGCAGAGATAAATAAGTGCTGGCATCCTTATCAGTTATTTACAGATTAATTAAATAGCAGAAGCAATGAGAGGCATTCAGTCCTGATGCCATGGTGTTGAATGCTGATTTCTTGGGGGTTTTGCTTAAAAAAAAAAATAAAAATTAAGAAAATTAACCCACCACCACCAATCTAGAGCAGGCCATAAGACATCTGGCCTTGAAGAACTGGTGGGCTAAGGAGGGTGGAGAGAAACCACCTGACAAAATTCAAATCAGCAGTGCCAGCAGTTATAGGGACGGAATAAGAGCCATTTCTTGTAGGGACCAAACCAGTTTGAAGGAACCATGTTTTGAATTCCTGCTAGCCATCACTGCAGGCACTGCAGCTACTTACTAAGATCACAGACTGACCCAGGCTGTCCTAGGGGATGAGCTGCAGACTAGGGACAGCAAATGGATGCTTGGATGGGGCAGAGGCTGTGCTGTATGCCAGACCCTTTCCTAGTTGGCTTAGTATTGTGTCTATCCCTCTATCTATGGATTGCGCAGGGGCTTGTTTTGTCAGAGAAGTGATTAACTGGCAGTCAGCCCTGCATGTGTTCATCTTTTTATTTCTGATGCATAACTTTTCAGAAAAACTGCGTTAAATTTTCTTACAGCCATTAAAATGGACCTGTAGTTTTCAGGTTTTTGAGACCTCTGAGTAATTTCCGAGTGGCTTTGAGCTATTTTGTATCTGAGCTTTCTTCCTTACAAGCTGCTTTCCCCTGACGAGCTGCTGTTATAATTGCTGCACTTGCAACCCTGCTCCTGTTGCTTACCCAACTCTGTGTCTCCAGGAGTCACAGTCTGCTGAAACAGAGTTGTTTCTCTGCTGCCTGGTTGCAAAGTTCATGGTGTCATTTCAGGAACTGTATTTAGAGATTAAAACTGTTGGGGTTTAGGCTTACTTTTTCCAAACAATTGCTGGTTTGTTTGTTTGCTCCTGTGACCAGCTGGACACATCATAAAGGGGGTTCCCTTTTAGAAAATAGTCACCCTGTGCTTTTAAAAATCTTTTGTGCACATCAAGCTTTGCTCCCATAGTCTCTCATCATATTTGAAAACCTGGACCTTCAGGTTGGCCTCTTCTATTTGTTTTCTTTTTAAAAATCAACTTCCTTTGAGACCTCAAAGGGAGGGCAAATTAATCATAATCTGGTGACATTCCATTAGGGAAACAAAAATCTTTTTGAAGTTTTTTATGCAGTTATTACAGAGAAACTTTCATTATTTCAAAGCCTCAGAGATTACATGTGGTAAGAGAGTGAAAAACATCCATTTCAAGAGTGCAACAAAATAGGAAGTTTGTGATATACTTCTTTCTCCTTCAAACAGAAACAAATTATCTAGTATGGGGTATCATGTCAGTAAACAAAAGGTGTGTGTCCTTGTTTCCCAGGCCAGCTTTTCTGCATTATGTGAACATCCACATTTGCATAAGAACGCAGGCCTGGCACCTTCATTGTGCTCCCAGCGTCTGTGGGGTGTAATTGGCAAAGCACTGGAGAGGGTAACTCATTACAACTGATGTTAGAAACTGAAACAGTAGCTGAGGGGAGTGGGATATTGATTTCTGCACTGAGTTTGGTGCTAACGGATGGCAGGGATGTAGCAAGCATGGCTGTTGCTCAGTGTTTGAATGGTAGTGACAGGTTGCAGCTGAGAGACTGAAAAATCATGAGCAACACACTTGCCATTTGGGGTGCCAAAAAAAGTGCATTCCCTGCATTGGAGTAGGGTTGGCTGTTGCCTCAGTGAAGGTCCTTGCTCCAGCCAACTTAGAACAAGAGAATCCAGAATGCATGGAAGCTGTTGCATTTTTTTATCAAAGCAGCAGTGGTTTTCTGACAGCTGTAGGTTGGGTTGACCTTTCCACATGCATCCCAGCAATACAGATGTCTGCCTCTTGTAATGAAATACTCAGTCGCCAGAAGAAGAAGGAACTGGTCACCAGTTGAAACTCAAGAGGGACATTTTTGTTGGCTTTATTTGACAGGATCTAGAAGTCTACTATCATTACTTGAAACTGAAATTGTATTCTGGCAACATATAATTGAATGCAGACCTGAGCACTTTTGAGATTATAATGAAACACAAAAGCTTGAGGTACTAGATCATGATGCCAGCTCTTATGGTAGGCATCAATTTATCAATTGTCTTGATATAAAATGAGTGTCTCATACCATGCTAAAATTGTGCTTCTGCAGCAAATCAAAGCTAAATAGTAGGGTTCATTTATAGATACATAAATTGTAGCTGTGGTTAGCATTTTTCCCTGTTTCACAGGGACAGTGAAGTCATGAATCTTTGCTAGTGAGAAGCTTGGGGGAAAAGAGACAAAAAAGCTAAGGGAGGTATCAACTAAGTATCAGCTAAGGAAAGCGTTAAAAGTGAAAAGTGGTTACTGACAGGGGTCCTGTTATATTTAAGCCATTTAAAAAGGTGTTACCTAGATTAAGTGAGCAGCTGATGGCAGTTGCATTGCTCCATTGCATCTGCTTTTCCTCGGAGCATGCTGTATGGCTGGTTAGGTAAAATTCTGCCTGTAGGAAGAGATACATTTTGAGCCTGCCTGGGGCTTCAGGTATCTTTTTGTGACCAAATTTGTACCCAAAAAGGGGAAAGAGGCATTCTGCAGTGTTGAGCCTGCTCCATAGGGGCTTGGCAGCCACTGGCACTGTGGGGAGGAGTGCTGCTGGGAAGTTGCAAGACTCAGGCATGCACTGCTTACCCTGGTATTGTTTCTGCTTGTCTTTTAAATGAAAGTACTGCTTTACAGTTTCTCGTGTCCCCCACTACATTATACATTCCCTGTGAAATGTAATGGAAAGTTACTGCTGTAATAAAGTCATTCATTGTTTAAAACAATTCTTAATTGTACCTGGCTGGAAAGCTGGGAGGATCTCACTGTCACTAATGTGACTGGATAATTATAGATTTTTCTCTTCTTTTTTTTTTTTTTTCTGTAAAACATGTTTTCTTTGCAGGAGCTTTTATTTCTGGCCAGCTAACACGGCAGATGCAGGCTAGCAATCAACCCTGGGGCAGCAACTCAGATAAAGACATTTCAGACCTCAATAAGTTTGCTCCCTTAGGGGCACTGTAAGCAAACAATGTATGCATTTTTCTATGTAATACATGGAGGCTACTACAAAGTTGTGAAAAACAAAGGTCTAGGCAATAGCAAGAAAGTCTTATGTGCCACTGGAATTGTAATTTTTGGGAGGCTTCTTCCAAGTTCTAGAATATGGTTCAGTTGTTCTTTTTTGAGAAAAGGAAAGAAACAAAGAAAACAAATATCCTGGAAAGCCACCTCTTGAGATGCTGCTGCTGCATCTTGGCATCAGAGCCTGTACATAGCCTGCCACAACCCACGCACATTTAGTATTTCTTTTCAATAGGCAATGCAGTTGCTAGCCATTACCACAAATCCTGGGGCAGCTGGCAAATGTCAGCTCTTTCATCTTCTGCTTCTCACTGCCAGTTGACAGTACGTCTGCATGGCACAATGTGTTAGCACTGTACTTCTCTCAGACAATGCATTATGCTCCATGCATCCCTCTGCAGCAATCCGTTGCTTTTTTGATATGTCTCTCTTAAAGCAAGTGCAGGTTCTAGGCTTAGGAGTAGTAGCAACTTGCAGCCACTCCTTACAGTGATATTATGAGACTTTTTAAAGTGAATGCATCTACAAAGACTCACTGGAGTCTCCAGAAAAACCATGCTACTCTCTTCTGATGGTGATCTTGCAGCTCTAACTCAGACATCCTCCTAATTTGTGCAAGCCATTTCTGTATCTCAGTTATTTATCCAAGGAATAAGCACCCATTTGTCTGTCTGTAATGGGACAGGGACTCTTTCTGAGTCTTTACTATAGTGGCTAGCCCTCATATCTTGCCTGAAGCTTCCAGGAGATACTGCGGTGCAATTATAAATAGTAATATTTTCTTTGGGGGCTCTGTGTTTTTTTATGCAGTTTAGCCACACTTCAGATACTTGGGTATCTGAAGAGATTTTACCAGTTCAGTGGTGCCCTAATGGTTACCACTGTAATGGGCTCATGCTACTTACAGACCGAATTTGGCTATCCTTGCTAGAACCGAGTAGTATATTTTCCTCACTCTGCATCCATAAAATAATACTAATGTCTAAAGCAGGACATACAGAAGGTCTTCTTTACGCAATATAAACTTCAAGGAAATAAAACTTTTTTTTTAAACTGAGCTGTCCATAGTGTGGCTAGAGAGGTTTTGGTTTTTTCTTTGAAAATTACATCTGAAGGCATGGGATCGCTTGCCTCATACTCAGCAATGCAAAAGACCTTATACAGCAACATGTGCATATATTGGCATCCAGCTTGACATGGCAGGGAAGTTTAATTCTGTATTAAATTGGGCATTATCTTTATAGTAGTTATTTTATAGCTTTATGGGGGAAGGCAAAGCCACTGAATAGTTGACACAGATTCAATAGGATGTTCTTCCCATAAGACAATGCCAAAATGAAATTTCAGTATATACAAGAGAAGAGTTATCAATAGAAAACAATCTGTGGCATCTGCTTTAGGAAAGGCCTCAAAGTATCATGATAAAGGAACACATTTCTGAGGAATGAAGTGTGCTTGGCTTGTTTGTTTGCTTTTCAGGATGAATGGGCTCAGGGCATAGCCTCAGAGCTGTGGATGTTCTCGAACTTTGAGGCTGAAAACACGGCAGCAGAGGTTGCTTGTGGGGTATTTTATGGCCAGAATTCAGTAGTATTAGGTTTTTGCCAAGAAAGTGTATGCTCCAGAGATGCCCAGTTTGACTTAGTTGATTGCATCTAAAAGACAAAATCTGTTTAATGCTTATTTAAATAATTCTTTACCAGCTGAGTGGGTTGGAAGTACTCCTCCCATTTCCATTTCAATTCTGATATTAATGACTTCCTTTAAAAAGCCTAAGAAGCAATGAAGATTCCTTAGCCTAGATATGAATCTAGCCTTAAATACTGTAAAACAAAATTTGTTTCAATCCAGCTCTGAGAAGAAAAAAAGCAGAGGAAGGCATGAATAAATTTTAAAACTTTCTGATCATATACCATTTCAGTTCTGTATTTGGATCAAAAATCCACGCTAGTGACCAGAAATTAATATTTTGATGCTCTGCTCTGATAAACTACTTTGGATAGAATGAGAGAAAATAAATTTTAATTTTTACTGGGGCAAGTAGTGCAGAAGATGGTTTGGCAAAATGGCATTGATCAGAACTGTAATTAAATGGCATCTTAAAGAAATTAAGAAAAGCTCAGCATAGATTTAATTTTTAAAGAAAGCTGGGTTTACAGTCCTCCAGATGTTTTGCTTAGAATAAGCTTCATTGACCTGGAATATCAAACTGTGCCAGTGCACTCACTGGAGCATTATTAATGTCTCTGGCTGGGTTTGTTTCAGGATATTTGGTTAGGATTTCAATGTGTTGCGTTTTGTGAGTGCAGTGATCTACAGAGAATGTTTATTCTACAGAGATTAAAAATTATGAAGGTATACCAAGCATCCAAACACAAAGTTTTCCATTGAGACTTTTCCCTATTCTGTTTTGTTTTTAACTAAGTCATCCCAAATGTGGATCCGTTGTTTCCTGAAAACCTATTTTCTCAAGGCTTCCATTATCAAAAATCTTTATGAGGACAACTGTGTTTGAGGAATGTTTTCACATTTTAAAAAGCTCTAAGTCTTATCTGACCTATCATCCAGGCATGTTTTGTAGACAAAGGTTTCAGAAGGCAATGCATGAAACAATTGAAAAATTGCCAAAAAACCTCTGCAATCATAATTAAAATGATGGTTAAACAATATTTTGTGTACATCCCACGTACTTTTTTTCCTGCCCATCCTCCCAACCAGTAGACAATTGGAAGTTACTCATTTCCAGAATTTACCATTTTAGACCCTTAGGGCTGAAAGTTATTACAGAGTTTCTCATCTCAAACAGTGCCATGCTGCTTGTCAACAGAGGAAAATGAGTCAGGCTTGCAGCACCTCATGTGTCTACTGACACATGGAAGAACCACCCTAAACTTTAGAAGTATCTATTATGCTCAAGCAAAGTGTATTTAATGAGGTGCTTCTATGAAGCAGTTGAGCTCTGTGTTCTATATTTGAATGACCACACTCAATTTTAAAACCAGTAAACTAAAACAGAAGTTGTTGACATATTCATCAACTTCATGCCACAGGATCCTCAGGACCATGTGCCTTAACTTGCTATTTTCCCATAATGTTCTCTATGTAATTGTTTACTCCCAGATGATATGTCATCTTGCAAACCTGGTATCACCTGGACAGAAACTGGACATCTGTAAGCCTTTGAATATCCTGGCGCCATGCATTAGAAATCTTGATGTTTGTAGAAGGGTCCCAATGTCATAATTGCTGTGCAGCAAAAATACTTTGCTGCATCCTCTGAGTAAAATGCATCAGGAGACAGAATATAAAGATAACAGATTTATTCGATCAATGGGCTTTTAACAAACAGCATAAAACATCATAAAGATAAGGTAACAGAAGACAGGAGTACATGGGAGAGTGAAGAAGTTCCTTGACTGCTTGAGCATCTGAGTTAACCCCTCATTTTTTCTCCTGACTCAAGCGGCAGTCCTTCCCCCTTCCTTTGTTGTGCAAAATACCCACTTCTTTCTGTTCGCACAGGATGGGGAAAAAAACACAGAAGGAAAATGAAGGGAAAGAGATCACCTTCTCCTGTTCCATCCAAAGCTAGAGGCCCTTTGTCTCTTCTTACAAAAATGTGCATATTTCTTTCTAGTCATGGAGACATTTCCTTCCGCCTCCTCCCTCAGATGCTTTGATTAGTATTACTTGGTTGTACCTAAATTAGCCTGTTCCTGCCCTGGAGACATTCACAAGTCCCAAAGACCTACTCCTAAACTCCATGCTTCAAACTTCTCATAACCACAACTATTGTAGCTTTGGGAGAATTATCAAAATACAAAATCTGATTGCATGGACTGTGTAGCACAGAATGGGGAACTGAAGACTGGCTAAACTCTCCCCAGCTCCTCTCCACACTGTTGGTTTTGTGGTAGTCATTCTAGGGACCTAAAGATGCCCATGTTTAAAAAGTTCACAAAGTCCAGTTATTAGTGTGATTATACTGCTGCACTTGCCTAACATGGTCCTGTTGCACAGATCCAAAGCAGAACATGCAGCAGAGTAACATTGCATAGTAGTGTGCTAGATGGAGCACTACCGTGTGAAGTATTTTAAATCCCTGCTAGATTGGTGGCCATGACAATCAACTGCATGAGTATCAGCCCACTGATTGGTCACTGTCTCTTGTCCTTGTTTGATTTCTTTTCCCATGCTGAGCTTACGTAGCTTCTTTCTCTCCTCTACCTTTCCTACCTCTTCCTGGCCCCGGAATGAAGTCTGTTCTCCACTACTGTCCTGGTTTGAGCCAGGATGAAGCTCATTTTCCTTTTACTGATTTTTTTTTTTCCCTTCAGTAAGCTTTCTTTTAACTAGTAGGAGAGGGTTCCAGCTAGGAATGGTAATAAATTGCTGGGTCTTCAAGGTCACACCTTTACTCTGCCAGCTCAGATCTATGACCCCCACATAGGAGGCTAGATTAGACAGACAGCAAAACTGGCCAGAGATGTTTCATTCCATAAATCTATGTAAGCTCAGAGGAAGGTCAGAGATCACAGAAGACAACTTCCTTCCTGCTTCTTCTTCCCTTCTCTTCCATCCATGGCCGGCATCCAGGGAGGACTCCGTCCATCTATCACTATCGACCCCTAGGCTTGAGCTCTCCTGACCATCATCACTCTGTGCTTTCTCAAGCAGCAGTCTGGAGTTTTTCGGGATTTTTTGTTCACAGCTAAGGAGATGCTGTGGGAGTTGTGGGGAGTGGGCGGAGGCAACAGGGGTTCTGTACATTTCCTGAACACATTTTTATATAATTGTATATATTTTCTTTTATCATTGGTGTTTAATTAAAACTGTGTAGTTTAGTTTTCAATCCAGAGCATCTCTCTCCTAATTCTCTCTCTCCTTCCCTACCTGGGCGGGGGGGAGGGGATTGAGAGCATTGTTGTCAAACTGAGTCAAACAGTGACAACAGTTTATTGGCACCCAACGTGGGGCACTAACCTTTTCTCGTGTACGTCATTTACTGTTCCCAAAACGTAAAATACAGAGGACTCATAATTCTGAGTCAGTGAAAATTTCTGTATCTGAACTACCACTTGTGACTGGCAAATCCTAGCACTTCTCTGATAGTCACCCAGTAGAAAGGCAGTTGTCCATTGTGTGAGATGTTGTTGTTTATAGCTCTTGCTAGCGAGCCAGAAGCTGACGCCGTTCCTTGGTACTAACTAACACGCCTTCTCTTTCTCACTGTGGGAATTTGTAAGAGCAGAAGCAGATTCCTGAAAGATGCTGATGTACGTGGTGGCTAGTAAATGTTACCTTCTGTTCTTTGCCTCTTTATTTAGACTGCAGTTGTGCCCAACATGCACTGTGCAATTTCTAAATTTCCAGGCAGGAAGAACTAGCTTCTAATTGAAAATTCAAATAAAGATCTGGCACATCTTTCTGTAAGACATTGATCAAGCTATGTTGTCTTTCTCTTTGTCATATTTAAATGATACTTTTACAGTTGTATCTAGTTGAATTCTAACCTTTTCAAGACTGCGCTGTTTGAATAGTACCTTTTATAAAGCACCTCCTCATTCAAGTTGAGCTTCTTATTGCAGATAATTAGTTATGAATAAGCCTTTGTCCACAGAGCTTACAAGAGCCCAAGCTCATTCCACAGAGCCTGATGAAGTAACTCAGATGGCATTCATGTTTAGTTCATAGTGACTTGACCTGAATTCAACCTGTCTGATACAAAGATGAAAACCTTTCCATATCATTATAAAACCCCTTCAACCATTCTTCATCTCTAAATGCTAACTTCATTATCCCCTAGCTAAGCAGTAATCCAGCTATACATAATAGCTTTATAATAAGCTGCTTCATTTTCTACAACCCGTGTTCTTTGTTTTGTCACCTTCTTTGCTTTTAAGTCCTGCTTTGGTCGAAAGAACAAGAGAAAGAAAAGCAAACACTTGTTCCCCGTTACTGGTTCCAGTGCTTCCACTAGGAGGCCAGCTTTGCCTCACAAAGTTCCTGCTCCTCTCCCACATGCAACTGCAGCTTGTGTCCTATATTGTCAGGGTCTAGAAGCCTTTTCATTTGCCCCTCTGTGAGTTTCTGTGCAGGCATTAAGAGAGCAGTACCTCAGGCAGCCAGAGCAACCCTTTGTCCTGTGGTACTTGTGTTTCCCAGGATAGCTGTCCTCTGGCAACCAGAGTGTGGAGGTAAAATTCCTTCAGGTGGATGCAATTAGAAGTTATGGAGGACCCTCTATCAGGAAAGGTTACAAGGCATATTTGCAAAATGTGCATAGTTCAGGATTTCTCAAGGCAGCTAGAAAAATGGCAAAATATGCCTGAAAAAAAAAATTAATAAAAAAAATAAAAGTAGTGCCTTGTTATGAAAAGCTTATTTGTAGCTTATAGTGCATGAGATCTCTAAAGAGACGCTGCAGGTCCCATGAGGAAGAAAGCGAAAAGGCTTCCCTGGGGAAAACTGAAAAGCTGTGTATATTCCCTTGGGTGCAACCTGACAGCTTCTTACTGAAGGGCTGGTCTCATCCCACTTAAGTATCTCATCTGAGTGGTTAAAGCTGTTAACCTGAGAAGAAAGCTTGGTTGCTTTGCAATTGCAGAATGCAGAAATAGACTCTCACATCCCTGTGACCTTGTCTTTGGCTCTAGACTGCCTTTGGTTGTTAGCACAAAGTCAGAGGAAGATATTGTTTGATTGGTTTAGAATCATAGAATAATGGTTGGGCAGGACCTCCGGAGCTCAATGCAGGTGTAATTAGATGACATTACTTGGAGACTTATCCATTCCAGCCTTGAAAACCATCAGAGACAGAAATTTTGCAATCTCTCTGGGCAACTTGGTCTTATACTTGGTTATGAGTAATTAGTAGCCTTACCTTTAAACCTTAACCTGTTGTGGGGAGAGCAAAATATATTTCTATGCAGAAGCATCTGCTTCAATACAAGCATCACAAGAATATGCAAACTGTATTCTCTTCTGAATCTTCTTCCAGGGCAGTCATTAAATACTGCTTTTGAACAATAAGTTCTTGGTTGTGTATGGTGATATAAAGAATATAGATGTGTTTGGTCTTGTAGTATACATTTTATTGATAGATTTCCAGTCATAACCCATAAAGTGATAGAAAGCTCCCATCTGCTATTTGCCTGTTGATGCACTTAGAGCCTTACCAAAGTCTTGAAGCACCAAAGTCTCAAAATCGGGATGGGTTAAGCTCAGAGAATTACTGCAATAGAGGAAAACTTGAAGATCATTAAGACAAAAAGTCTGTTAAAATGTCAGAGTGCATTGTATGCTGCAGTCCTGAGCTCTGCTGGGACCCCTTGGAATGTCTATAATAGAAAGTAATAAAAAAGATCTGCAGCGGGTTTTACCACTATTTTGCTGCATTTCCTTCACTGTGAATGTAATGCATATTGTAATGCAGACTTTCTATTTCAGCCTTCAGTCATACAGTCTCTAGTTTAAACGTTTGGTAAAAGCAAAATTTTGCTTTTAGTGCTACCTTTGTCCCCTGGAGACCTAGGTTTTGGCAGATAGGCATGGGTCAGGCAGGTGGAGCAGCTGGATCCATAAAACTTCAAAAAATAACAAAGGTTAGGGTTAAGTTCTTATTATGAGTAATTTTCACACCTGCTGGTTAAGATTTCAAAGAGTAGTATAGGTGTGTAGTTACACATTATAAGGGTGCATGATTGAGAAAGCTGAATTAGATTTTAGCTATTCATATTTCCTCCTTTTGTAAAAGGCCCTGAAAACTACTAAAATCTAGTCTGGATGTTGAGGCTTTATAATTATCCAAGGGGCAGATTGTTAAAGAGGTTGGCAAATTAAACACTGAAATATATTCCAGGATTTCAGCAAAAACTGCTACAGCTATTTCTTCAGATCCTATAGCACACCATGGCTTATTTTGTTGACTGCTATTTAAGGTTTTACAGAGGCAAACAATATGGCTCTTGATGGCACGTGTATTGTCTGTTGGTGTCATAGAGACTAGCCTGGTTATGTTAAACCCTGGGATGGTAGGGGAATGATGACATGGGAATGATGCAAAACCAAACTTTTCCTTCTGTGTTTTGTGCTTTGTATGAGTCCTCAGTGAATGTACAAGCAGCAAATAAGAGGTAAGAATCTGATGATGAAGAATGACTGGGCTGCAGTGAAGATAATTGGGGGTAAATGGAGGAGAGTGAGAATCCTTTTTTGCTGCTTTTCTTTGGAGAAAGTGAGAAGCTCCTCATGCAGATTTCTATGCTGTTCAGAGGAGCCTGTGTTTATGCTGAAGGAGGAAAAGATTGAAGAAGATGCTCATTATATTGTCAGAAGCTTCTTGCTTCGTTTCAGTACTGCAAGCTGCTAGCTCACTGGGAGATATGTATAGGGACTGCATGCTATTCCTAGGGATTTGCATTGTCTTGTTTTTCTAATTTGAGAAAAATGTGAGTGCTTATTGAAGTGAGAAGATTGACAGTGCGTGCTGCTGTCTGGCCCAGTGGAGGCAGATGTTTATGAAAGATTACCCCTACAGCTTTGCCAGCATATGTATCTTAATTGTCCTTTGCAGTTGCCCTGGTGCTCTTGGTTCCTGTACTGTTCGTGTGTAATTACAAAGTGCTTCTCAGTGCTGGAGAAGCCCCTGAAGATTGGGAGAGTCTGTCGGTTCAAAGGCAGGCTGGAAGTCTAAATATCTATTCACAGCTTTCCTAATATTCTCTCTTCTCCCCCTCCTTCCCTTTATCTGCTCTCTCTTCCAACTGAAGGTTGCATCCATTCGCCTCATGTTCCTTCCTGAATCTCTACCTGCCTGCCTACTTTTTGTACCTCTATTAGACCTCACAAACATTTAGCTTGCTTCTTGAGCTCAGCCTCTTATCCTCCATCTGAGCTTGGTCAGAGTTTGACTTTACTGGACTTGTCGTCTGGCTCTCCCCACAAGTTCATCTTCCAAAGCTTTTACATGTTATGACTTTCTCAGATTGCCTCAACCAGAACGGCACTGAAAACCATAGGAACCATAGCAAGCTGTTAAATTGAAATGAAAACTCGTTAGTTTTGTGTGGCTGACACAGTGACCCACGAGAGACATGGAGAAGTCCCAGGCCGTTGGTCTAGAAAGCGTGGGTAAGAGTGTAAAACCATGTAACTGCAAATGAGCTCTCTGGGGCAAAGTCTGCAAATTTCACTCGTCTCCATTTGCCTTTTTTTTTTTTTTTTCTTTTTTTGGAGAAAGTGTTCCCTAAATGAGTGTGCTTTCATGCAGTCATATCCCTGACCTTCAAGTAAACTGTTCTGAACTGCAAGCAACAGACTTAATATGAGTCATTTATAAAAGCAAAAAATCCAGTCATCCCTATTATCTGTTGATCATAACTTTGTCTGCTGTAGGGTAGTGATCTTGGTAGCCATTAGAGAGTTTCTGAGATAATAACTATCCATTTGATTTCTTTGAAATGAATCTTTTGGTCTGTCCCAAACCATGCTCTTAGTTATTTTGGATGTGTTACTTCACCAAAGATTCCAGCAGTCTGATCTTTCTCCCTAATTTCCGCCTAAGAAGCAACAGTAAAAGTAAGGATTATCAGCCGGGTATGTTAGTCTGTGTATGTTCTTAGGGAATCCGTGCTACTTGGTATCATCAGGAATTAATTAGATTAGTCATGTAGACAGACGTACGAAGGTAATTTGTGCAGAGAGCAATGTTTGTGCAAGCTGATTGACTTCATTGCAATTGCCTGTAATGGAAAGTTCAGTTTGACCTATTTTCTTCAATTCTCCTTAAAGCCAGATGACTCAGACCCTTCTGGAGCCAGAGGAGACAGAGCACTGTGTATGGCTCAGTCCTTGAGTGCCTGTGACAGGGAATGTAAAGTCTTAGGCTTCTGGGATTTTGTGATGTTCATGTCCGTGCCACATGCTGTAAAAGGGTTTGAGTTTCAGGATATCCCAAGTAGCAGATCTAGAAAGACTGAGGTTTTCTCTGGTGTCTCAAGTTGATCACCCAAGATTTCAAGCAGTAGCAATTACAAGTAGTTTTTTGGGGTTTTTTAACAGTGTTTCTTTTATTTCCATCTTCAGACATGGGCAATTCTTGAGAAAATAACAAAAAAAAAACCATTGTGGCATCTTGAAAGGTGATGATTGTGACCTGCTTTACTGAATTTTGATTGCAAGAGTCTCCAGAAGAGGCTCTTCCAAGTCATCAGTTTGTCACACACAGAAGGCTCCATCGGTTCCACAGAGTTTTAAGTTGCTTCATTCTGTGTTATAAATGTAAAGCTTCTGCTGCTTTTTACATGTTATTTTAAGTCAAACGTTTTGTTCAAATTAATATTCTTGTTATTAAATCCTCCAATTGCCTTGTTTGCTTTGCTTTTCAGACATGTAGTATTACTTGGAGCCAACAAAGCCACAAGTGCCCAGTTTCTATATCCATAGGAAAAGGTATAAAACTAGCCCATGAGGAGGGAACAGTTTTGCCTGTTCACCACCCAGGAGTGGCCAGTGCTTGACTTTATTTACTCCAAATGCTTGCACTCCTCCTCTGGACCTTCTCCTTCCCTGTTTCACGGCTAGGAGCATATCTGAGAAGAGTAAATCACATTCAGTTTTTCCCCAGGGACTTGCTAGTTACACAGGCACACACCGAGGCACGCTCTGCCTTCCCCCCTCACTGAGCTTTTTTTAGCATGCTATAGAGGAACATAACCTTGTGATGAATTACAGATGCATTACCTGACTGTAAGTTTGGGTTTGTGGGGGATTTAAATTATTTTTCTGCACCTGTACATAAGATAGCTCTCGTTTTGGTGGCAGGAAAGCAGAAGGTGCAGAGCTGTTTGTTTATTTATGAGCAGAAGGATGAAGGCATTGGGGGGAGGGGGTGTGTGTGGAAATCCAGTGTTTATTGGACTTTATTCAGTGCTAAGCAGGGAGTAACTAGCAAGGAATCTGCTGCATGTTGTGAGTCGTTAAGTCAGGAGTGCTATTGTGTGTTGGTATAGTTAAGATGTGCAGCCTTGTGAATTGCTAAATTGACCAGGCAGAACTTAATTCAGATTCCTCCTTGGTTTCAGTCTCATAATTGCACCAAGATTTTTGGAACTACTTTTGTTAACTTCAGGATCACAGCTAGATCTAAACTGAGAGTGCAGGACTGATACTGAGTCCCAGTTCATGCCTCTGCTTCATCCTGTGTGTATTATCATGGTAAAAATGGTGTAGGCTCTCATTCCTCTTGAAAGCCAGTTATGCAGGACCTGCGTAGTGCTCCACACAGATCACTAAAATTCTAGGTCCTCCTACATCTTAATCAGATAGAAAAATTCAGATTTTCTGAGAAGGAAGCTAATGACCTTTCTAGGACTGTAATGACTAATAGCTCTGATTCTAGGACTTGCAGTGTGTATGTAGAGCTAGAACTTCACCTATGATTTCAGCATAAAGATTGTCTCTTCCTTTGAGTGTCATCTAATGGTAGTGATTTCTTGCTCAGCTGTTTAAGCAATCCAGACTCCACATTGGTTCATTGCTGGTGTTTACCCATAGTTTCATCAGACCTTTGTGCATTAATTACACATACATGTTTGGGCATTCAAATGGCAGCCCAGCAGCTTTCTTTGTGTCCTCTCTGGGAGGATGACATGTTCCTTTTTATACTTGGGAGTCCTTTACCATCAGCAGTTCTTAACACTTGCAGTAAACAGGCGTTTCTAAGCTTACGTGTTTTTGTGTGTAACCTTTCCTGATCATTTTTGTCACACCATATGGTATCACACTGAAATAAAGCTGGGCTTTTCCTAAATAAGGAGAGGACTCCATCATTGCAAAATATGCGTACAGGATATGGAGAGCCCTGCAAGTAGAGCAAGAATGAGCTATGTGATGCTTCAACAGCATTGCTGAACATAGGAAGGCCAGGAAAGGGTATTTGCTTTCCTTTCTTCTCCCTTCAGTTTGCTTTTGTTTGTGTGGCACTCATCACCTAGCTCTCTTGGGCTCATGACTGTGAGGAGTAGCTGGGATTGTTGCTTACGAATGTGTTTATAGCTGCAGAACTAAAAAGGTCATCCTCTATTTTGGCCTGCAGGAGTCTCAGGCTGATTCTTCCTCCTTACCCTCCCAATTTTGCTGATGTGCCATGCAGTAAGCAGAAATACACAGAAGTACTGTTAGCCTAGCACCCTGGAGCCCCTGCTGTGGACCAGAGCCCTGCTGCACTGATTGCCTGGCAGACAAAAAATACTTGGGTATCTGGGTTTGAGTTGTGGCTTGCAAGTAGAAGGATTCTCCACCTGGCAACAGACTCCTTTTGGCAATTGTCAGCTGTCCTGAGGTGGCTTTTGGGGCATGTTTTAGCAGTGAACAGAGGATGCTACCAAAAAGCATTCTCTGTGTTATATTCTCTGTGTTAGTGGCTGATTAGAGGCATCCAAGAGTGTTAGTGGCTGATTCCTCTGTTGTAGTCAGTGGATTAAATTGTATGTATTTTCCTCTTTGCTCCAAGTTGTTCAGTTTGTTTCAGTATGTGTAATACAACATCAATGTATGTATTAATCACTAGAGCAGCTGGTAATTAATTAATTAATCTTTTACCTCTTTTTTATTCTCGCTGGGATTTATAGTACAGTGGGCAGAGGAAATAAGAAGGAAAGGGAAATATTTAGAAAAAGTTGCCAAATATTGTGGCATCCCTGCAAAAACACCATTGTTTGAATAGACTGTAAAACAAGTTAATCATGGTGTTTTGGTTAGAAAGACTAAACTGCCTAGAAGAAGTGGTGCTGCCTTGTTAGACGTCTGTTTGTCTAGCATTTTCACATGGATAGTGCCATTCAGTGAGCCATAGCTTCTTCAGGGAAACACTACAGCTCTCCAAGACAATCTTTGTATTGAAGAAAGGTGGCTTCCACGTGATTTCTGGTGTCCACCTATTTGTGCTGAAAGCAGGAGGGAGCCTGTCCTGCCCACACAGAAACCTCCATGTTTTTCATCTGAGGGTCTTAGGGCAGAATTCAGGGATGTCTGGACTGGTACTGGGCACTTGCACAGTCCTACAGCTTGGAAAAAGAAGTGAGAGGCAATCTTTTCTGTGGTGTGGAGGATTCTTGGTTCCAGCATCACTTTTTCTTTCACAGAGATGGCTTGAGGGCACAGTGTCCCAAAAAAGGCTCTCAACTGGGTTATCTGTGACAGGGAGAGACATGGTCCAGGGAAAAAACTGGAAAAACAGGGTGGAGCCTCAAAGATGTTGATGCAACTGTGAGTCCATATCTCAGTAGTCACCTGTTTAAAGGGGATGCTTTCATCTCTTGTTTATAGACAATGGAACTGGCAGTCTCCTTAATGGCAAAGGCTGTAGAGTGGGGTACTGAAGGTACAAATGATTTCCCAAGTTTATAGAAGAAGCAAATGTGGGCTGGTAATAGGATGCAAGTTTGTTGATTTACAGTCTAACATCCTCATAATTGATTTTTGCTGTCCACTCTACAATAAAATTATGCCTAGGTTTGTAGCCAAGTATTCAGGCAGTGAAAGAATTACTATGCTTTTGTTTTGTTATTTTTACTTCTCTTTAAGGCAAAGCAAGTCATTCTCAGCAGGAATACTGTAGTAGGTTCATTTTGCATTATTTGTCCTGGAACTTATTAGCAGTGGCAGCTTTCACCATAATTACACAAATAATAATTAAACATATTTTTGCTTTATGAGCTGTGGCAAATTCAGACTCTCTATAAGGCAGCTCTTAGGAATGAGGGCAATTTGCATGTTACGGCAAAGTGCATGTTACAAGAGACATAGTAGCAGATGGCTTCAGGGCTTGTTTGAGTTCAAAATACATAGATAGCACCTGCAAGTAAAAATATGTTGGATTTCTCCATGGTAGTTTGGAGTTCTTATCCACATGGGGTCAAGTGTTACCCACTGGACCAGTTATTTAATTTCCAAATGTCCCCAGACATGTCAGAGCAGCTGGGCTTCTGAAATCTCCTGGGATCTGCTTTCAAAAACTGTTCATTGCTGCAGTGTTCTGTGGTTCTTTGGTAGTACAGAGTGTGTGTGAAGCTGGACAGAGTCACTGAAGAGCTTTTGACTTGACCTGCGGAAATAGTTACACAGATGATCTCTTCCAATCACTCTCTGAGAAAGGGATTGCTACTGTCCCTCTCTGGAATTTGTTTGGGGTTAA
Source organism: Apus apus (assembly GCF_020740795.1). Taxonomy (NCBI): domain Eukaryota; kingdom Metazoa; phylum Chordata; class Aves; order Apodiformes; family Apodidae; genus Apus; species Apus apus. The sequence goes on along the minus strand of NC_067283.1, from coordinate 66,138,654 downwards.
GAGATAATAACAGAGTCACTAAAGATGCAGGGTTTGGGATGCTGAGTCTATTTTCTAATCTGAGGTGAATTACACAGTTTTATAATAAAAAGAGTTGGAAGAGGAGGGATAAACACTGTTGAAAGAAAATCCAGTGAAACAAAAAAGCTTAAGTTTGGAATGAGTGAACCATTCAGACTAAGCCTGATGGAGCATGTTTCTCTTGTTTCTCCTCTCGTTTTGCTATGAATAGTAGATCTCGGTATTTAAACAGTCTGTGTAAGTGTTCCCTCTCTGTCATATACAAACAACTTCAGAGCACCTTGAAATATGATTTAATAAAATTTGTCTGAAGAACAGAAACATCAACATCACTGGGGTTTTTTTTGCCAAGGAGCTGAGATATCAAGATTTTGTAACTAATTTGCCCAAGATCACAGAGGAAGACTGCAAAAGACCATTGACTAGACCCAGTTTTTCATGCCCTAAGTCCTAAAAGCTGAGGCACAACACCCCAATACTGCCCTGAGACAGCAGAATTGGTATTCCAGTTGTGAGTTCACCCCACATTTAATTAACACACATATTTTCCAAATTCAAGTATGTTCACATTTGGATGTACCTTCCCTTCCTGACCCATTTGTATAATGCAGCAGTGCTAGGTACTAGAGACACAAAGCTGTGAACTCTGAGCAAGTTCAGAAGGTGAATTATAGTCATGTCTTCTGCTCACCTAATTATTTTCACAAGCCCAGCTGAGCTGGAGGTGTTCTCGAAGACATTAAGTTTAGAGGGTGCTCTAAATCTGCTGCAAGTGTCTGAACTGCTGTGCAGCTAGCAGAGACCAAACTCTTCTCAGCTTTCACTTTCCAGGGTCCAATTTAGCAGTGTCTCAACGTCAGGCATTCAAAGAGACAGCTTTTCAAGTCCATTAATTCATAACTACATGATACACATATTTGGGGAATTCACCTGCTTGTTCCTGAATAATTCTGCTTTCACTGTTCTACCACTTACATGAAATGGGTGAGAATTTTAGATGAGCAACACATGCAAAATCAAGTCCTCTGGGGCAATACTTAACCTGAGGTGACTGACTCTATTCAGCATAAACCTGTATACATAGCCCAGTGTGCAGGACGCTTTGCGTGGCTTAGTGAGCAGCGTGATTCTGCTGAGAGCATGCTTCAACCCCTATTTCCAGGAGATATGATAACACCTAGTCTGACTTGTGAACGCTGCTGGGAAAAGGAAAGCCTTGCAATTTTTGCTGTATGTGACATCTGAAGGTTTCAGCTCCCAAAAGCACCAGGTGAGAAGTCAGACCTGCATCAGAATGACGCAGAAGTAGGTCAGCAGTTTCCTTGCATGCATCTTCTGTGTGCCTGTGCTCGTGTGTGCGTTCACACATTTGAGAAAACGGAAAACCATGGCACTGAATCCTTAAGTTTCTGCTCCGCCTTTCTTTAGGCAAAAGTCTTACTGTTTCATGTGCAGCTGAAGAAAACTGGGGCTGTTTTGGCCTTTTGTTGCAGTAAAACATGTGGCAACAATATGTGGAAATGGTAAAAGAATTGCAGAATGAGTGGATTTCTTGTAGCAGCGAGCAAGCGCTTTGGCTAAAAATAAGGAGAATGGTGTTATTCTTTGCCATGTTTCATCTGCCCCAATTGCACTCTCTGTTTAGTGCCTGCCAAACAGATAGCTTGCTGAAGATTTAAAGGAGCAACACTCTCAATCTTATAATAGCTACCAGAATAGCTGAGGTTATGATTTTTTCTTCAGGCTTTCCTTCCCAGAGCCTGCAAGAAGCAAGCCATCCTCGCCCCTGCTTCCCGCTTTCTCTGTGTCACAGGCACTATCCTGAGCTGCTGCTGCTTCAGCAGGTCGGGCAGCTTGGGCTGTTTACCGTGCTGTGAAAACAGAGGGCACATTTTGGGAGCAGCTGCACAGCAAGGGATTGACAGAGCGTCTGGCCAGAAATTATAATCCCCTTCAGACTGGGGGAGCTTTGGAAGCGTGCTGCCCAGGCTGCTCTTCAGAGCAGCTGCATTTTGGGCAGGAGGCTAGGGAGAAAAAGAAGGGGGTATTCATCATTAATTCAAACTGTCTGCAGTTCTCTGGGACCTCTGGTCAGCCTCAGCCTAGGAGGAGCAGTCCTGTTGCAGGGGGCTTGGGCTGAAGGCACCAGAAGGTACTGGCTGCTGTCAGTGGCTGGCATTGTGAGCCTCGGACAGGCCAGGGCAGGCCCCTCCTCTGTCTTTTAAAAGAAACGGGGAGAAAAAGTAAGAATGAGAAGCAGGAGGGGAGATGTTTTTTTCTGGGGCACCAGAAGCTGAAAACCACCTGCTGAGGTGAGGGGGGGGAGATGTGGGCAGCCCAGTGTCAGCCTGCTGGCAGTCTGTCCTTTGTGTGTAAAATGCTAATTACGGCAGGACAGGCTGCCATGCTGCCCGAGCACTAAGGCATATTCACCAGTGTAGGGAATGGCAGCATATCCTGCCAAGGGACCGCTGTGCCAGCCGTGCCAGTGACTGTGCCCCCCATGCCAGGGAGCTGCGGCCCAACGCGGAGCTCCTGGGGATGTGGGGGCTTGCCAGAACAGGGGGGAGGCACGGCAGAAGAGGAGGGAGCAGGAGGCGAAGGTGAAGGGAGGCTCCTGGGCTGCATGCAGCCAGCAAGGCAACCAAAACTGTACCAGGCTCTGCTAAGCCACCAACCATGCCTGGCGCCCACGGCTGAGGGCGAAGCTCATCATGGGCATGGCCGGAGCAGGGGCATGCCAAGCATCCTCCAGCCAAGCCCAAATGGATTGATGAAGGATCAGGGTCGTGGAGGGCAGGCAGCAAGGCTCAGGCAGCGCTCCTGCCTGCTCTGGCTCCCGCCTCCCCCTGCTCTCCCCCAGCCCTCCCCTTTCATCCCTGTTGTGTGTGTGGCAGCTAAACGCCGAAGCGAGAGGGAGCGGATGGCGGATTGCACGCATGCCGGGCAGCCTGGGATGTTGGCTTTTTCTTCTGCTGGCTGCAGGCAGGGCTCTGTTTCAGACATGAGTGGAGAGAAACCTAAAAAGAAAGCTTTCTATCTAGTGAGGATGAAGCCACTGAAGGAGCCCATCACCACTACTAACAACAATGTCTCTTTTGTGATACACTGTCACATAGGCAAGGAGATCAAACACATTTGCAGCAACTGCAGTCGCGGGGAGGAAGCCCGTGACGGTGAGTGCTGAGATCCTGTGGGTGTAGGAGAGAGGCAGGGGAGCGTGTGTGCTTGCATGGGGGGTGTGTGGACATGTGTGTGCTCCCGCCAGAGGCTGGGATGCTGCTCGGCTTGCTCCTCCACAGATCCCAGGGAAAGAGGAAAGGGAGTGCGGCAGGAATGTACCGGGCATCGATTCAGCGTGTCGATCAGAGAGATGCCAAGAGGGACATGTCCCCTCATTTGCCACAGGAGCTCTGTGCTAACAGTTAAGGAACCAACTCTTTTCCCCCCTCCCCCAGTTGCTATAGAAATTGCTGCGTGTATTGATTGTGTTTTGTTACCATTCCTGTGAATTTTAGATCAGGGTTTTCTGCTTTGATACATCAACTTTTTCCTCGTTGTGCTGCAGTAGAGTTTGCTTGACTCAACTCAGTATTTGGAAGGACTAGTTTACCTGAAATCCAGCTAGTGTGATTTTTCACCATGCTGTCAAATGCATGAGGGAAGTTGTGTTTTTATTGGGATTAATATAGTGCTCTTCATCAGACAACTGTTTTCATCCCTTCCCCCTCTCCTTTTGGGGCTGAGCAAAACCTCCAGAGGGTATTCAGACAGTGACGGTGTAATCAATCACAGGTGTTGCTACAGGTAAGTGTGTTCTTTTTATGTTTCTGGGAATGCAAATACTTGAAGGTAACAATGACAAATTATTTTGGGTATGCCAAAGTCAGCAATTAGGAGAAGCTGAGAACTAAAAGGAGCAGAGAAACATTCAGGGAAAAAACAACCTCACAGATGTTACCCCACATTCTTGTTCAATGTTGTATTACTTCGTTTTGTACTGTGTGGTTTTTACATCTTGCTTAGGAATGAAGGCACTTGACTTAGGACTCTCTATTAACTGATGTGGAAGACAGATCTCATTTTCTGAAGGTTAGGGAAAGGCTTTATTTGTGATAAGTATTAATATAAAATGTTAGAATTTTCTCAGCTGAGATTCTCAGTGGTTATATATATATATATATATATATACACAGTTGAATAGTTGTTGGAACTTCATTTTTCAGCTTTTGTCATTGTTGTTATTACTGTTAATAACCAAAGTGGCTTTCGTTTGCTCTATGCAAAAGAAAAAAAAATATTATTTGGGATCTGATGGTCCTTTGTCAGCCACAAGTCTGCAGTTTAATGAAGTAACTGTGGTTTTGCTGATGTCTCGTCAGAATTAGTATCCTGCTAGTGTGATTTTAGTTTCCTCCGATTAAAAAGCAGCTAAAGCTGAGGGAATTTGCTTTCAGTGGAAAGAAAGAAGATAGCCTGAGAAGCGTGGAAACCCACAGTGGGTTAAGCACTCTTACTGCTTATGCCACTACAGCAGAGGGAAAAATCTGATTAATGCAACGCAAAATGTTGAGTATTTTCTTTCTTCTTATGTACTGCTGGTGACAACAAGCCCCACAGATATTAAATGAAGGGCTATGTGCAGCAGCAGCAGGTACTTTACCCTATTAGCGTGTTTTATGTATCCTTAAAAGCAAATTAAGCCATTTGTTAAAAATATACTTTCCAGGATTAATTTAATTGACCTTAAATTCGATTACATTAACATCTTTTGCAAGGTGTTGGATTTTTTTGCATCCTTTTACTTGGATTCTTAGCACAGGAAGAAAAGAACATTGCTTTCCTCTCTTAATGCATACATATGTATGCATGGCTGCTCACAAATGTATAACTTCAGTTGCTTTTACTTCTTAACAGACTAATAGGAAGTATTTAAGGACTTTACTTCCTTTTTTATGTTTGATCATTTAGCTTCAAACCATTAGCTACTAGTAATGTAGTAACCCTAGAGAGACAAAGAATAGAGCAGAGGGCCTTCCAGCCAGCAGGCTTCCAGAGCATTGGTCCATTTTCACCCCCTCATTCTGTCGGGTAGGATTTCACTCCACCCCATACAAATAACTTTTATGGTCATAATTTTAAAAGTATATAACACTGGTATAGCCTTAATCCTTTCTTTCCCACCAACATGCATATTATGAGTTTCTTTCAGAAACTCATAGAAACTGTAGTTCCAGCTATGCCTTCTGAGCGCATTAACTCGATTGACATTTTTCAGGTCTGAAAAATAGCAATTTTTCCCTGGTTAATACCTGTTCTAGACCTTTTGAGGTTTGGAGGGAAGGGATGATATAGTGAATCATCACACCAGCAGGACAAATCAAGTAAAAAACTATGACCAGCTCAGATAGAGAGAAACCTTTAGGGATTTTGAGATGTCTTTGCAACCTCATAGTTGCACAGCCTAAATAGCACCCAGAAGGGGGACCAGTGAGTACTTCTTATGAGGGAAATGCACATACCTTTGCAGTGTGGACAACCTCACCCTCCTATTCAAAGCTATGTGTAGTTTATACGTGTTCTCGCAGGCCTGAAACTGCGCTAGTGAATCTAAACTATTGTGTGGGCCTTGTGATCCAAGCAACTATTACATTTGTTGGTACTGTGTACAAAGATCAAGATTCAGTTCTTATAGGATAGGCAAGCCAGTGAAATACATTAATTCGATGTTGAAATACCTTCCAAATACAGTTAAGAGTCCTGGATTCTAGTCATTGTCTTAGTCTGCGTTCTCATTGTACTACTGCACTGGCAGAACTGGGAGAAGGAAAAGTCATGCTGAAACAGAGGGAAAACTTTCAAAGACCACTAACTAATCTAGCAAAAGTCATGACTAGGAGGATAGCAGAAGAAATAACAGTGAAATTGAAGGAAAAGATGAAGGCAGGTGCTGAGTCATATGATATCTTGGATGGGAGGTCCTGTAATTTGGAGAGGAGTCAGTGAAGAAATCTGGGCATTCAGATGAGCTCACTGAAGTAAGAATAAAGGGACTTGATGTGAATGCAGCATTTTGATGAGATAAAAAATAAGTGAGAAGCTCCAAGAGAAGCAGGAGATACATACTGCCGATAGAAGTGAGAGATGCTTTAGCCATTGGACTGAAAGGAATGAATGTATGTACTGCTAATTTAGTTGGAAAACAGAAAACAGAGACAGGGGTGTATAAAGCACCAATATTGAGGGTTTGGGGGACAGAATAGCAGAAATGGTTTTGGAAATGAGGAGTGAAGTGAGGGAAGAATGTGATGTGTGGTTTCATTCTGAGAAGTTTGAGTGGCCACGGAACATCCAGGACAGGGTGCCAGAGCGTCAATCAGACATGGTAGATTGAACTGAGAGGGAGAGGTCAAGTGTAGAAAGATATGAGTCATCTCCATGAATAAAAGAGCAATCAGGGCTAAGCTCTGAATGCTGTCAAAGGAGGGCTGCAAGAGGGAGATGTTGGGAGAAGCAGGGTGATGAAGAGTTGCTAAAGTCCCGAGAAAAGACAGATAGGGGGTGAGGGGCAACACAAGTGGAGGTATTTTCAAAATGCCAAAAGCATGAAGGGGAATGAAAATATTTTCTGGTTGTAAATGTAGAAGTGGCTGATAAGCTTGTTGAGCAGAAGGAGCTAGAACTACAAGAGATCGAGGTGCACTGGGACTGTGTGATGCTGAACATTCCTGGTATGTACAGACCAATTCTCCATGTACTGATTTCAGTCACCTCTGGGAGGGTTGTGGCGGTGCTGGGTCATAGCAGATGACATGACCAGTGAGCAAGGGAACAGTAGTCAGAGAAATAAGTTCAGGGAGAAGGGATTTGGCTGGATTTCATTTAAGGTGTCCATACACCGATGGCTGACTGCAAAACTCAGTCTCCTGCAGAAGTGTGAGCCTGGATATCGAATGTGGTTTAGAAACATCTCTACTTTAGTGTGGCTAGAAAGAACTGTAGAGGTTTGAAAGGTACTCAGAAATGACCTAACAGAAAGAGCTAGTGGAGCAACTGAGGTGGGAACCAGAGAGGTTCCATTCAGAGCTCAAACCCGTTTTTTTTACTGTATGCTCCTATCCTTCAGGGTTTTGCTATTTAAGCAAAAAATATTTTTTTATCTTATATATGCATGAAAATCAGCATGGAATGAGATATTGCTGCTGTAGGAATTCCAAGCCTTGTTTTTTCTGCTGCTTTCGTTCTTCTAGAGCTTCCAGATAAATACATTTTTCAAATAGAAAGGAGGATCTGAGGCAGGTGTGTGTGTGTGGTTCCTACCTGGAATTGAAGATTCAGTAGCATTGGGGTTTTTCAACCAGGAACTTTAAGAACATTTACTTTATCATCACCTAAGAGATTGTGTCTGAGGTGATTATTTTGCTTCCCACAAAAGCAATTATTAAATGAAATAGTTATCTTCCAGACAGCCCATAAGTCCTGCAAGTGATGTGTGTAAAAACAAGTTTTCCTCCACTAATTCTCATATTATTTCAAATGGTAACTGCTCTTCCATTGCCATCTCTAGAGGGAGTGCGGTATGTGTCTATGAGACACTGCAGTAATTTACAGTTGTACCTCTTAAAAATCCTACAACATTTTGGTTGAAAAAAATTAGACTAGACAGAATGGAAACGAAGGCAAAAAGGCAGCATACCTGGTCCTGCTGTGAAGTGTGGGAAGCTGAAAAACATATTTGAGGTTTCAACAGCTGATAAAATTACACAGTGTGTGTCTTTAGTCTCTGAGGGATAGCTACGTTAAAGACAGAAGAGGGGTGGGGCTTTCATCACAGAGTGGAATATGTTCCCTTGGCAGCACAGATCGTAACATAAAATTGGTTTATTTTTGTCAGTTGGACTCTATAATGTTTGATTTGGGTGAACACGGAGCTATGCCAGAGAAAGCTGATGAGGTCAAGCAGGGATATTCCACATCATCCCAACATGGTGCTGGGGAGCTGGGTAGGACACTTTGCTCCCACCAGCATCACTTTGTGTTTAGGAAGGTATGAGCCTTCAGCATTTTGCAGGCTGAGAATAAAAGTGCCTTTCTAAAAAGAAGATGTGATTCCTACTCACTGTAACTTCCAGATGGCTAAATGCCAAGGCAGGCAGGACATGATCATTTACCTTTCCTTTACCAGAGAGTGGGGAGGTTAGAGTCCTAGCTCCCCACTCCTGTCAGCATGTTAAGGACTAACAGAAACTCATCAGTTACCTGTGGTTTTGTCCTGAGATCAGACACTAACAGAGTGGCACCGTGCTGGTGTGGCTGGGAACAGCCTGCAGGCAGGAAGGAGAGAGGAGAGAGAGAGTAAAGGAAGAAAAAGGTCAGTTTGGGCTATAAGAGGGTATACCTCTGACTTACATGCTAAGACTAGTAAATGCAAACAGGTGACCAGAGGTATGTGGGGCTTTCCTTAAGCACTAGTGGATATTTCATTTGGCCAGTCTGCAGTAAAAGGAAGGAAAAGGGATGGGGAAGGAGAGGAGGAATTACATCTTCTACCTTTATGTCCCAAAATAAAGCTGAAGAAATGCCACCAAACCGGGGCAAGTCATTAACTGCTCCTGTGCATCTCTGTAGTGACTAGCTCATATTCTGTTAAACTACCTGAACCAAAACTGCTGGCCACAAAATAAGCCAGTTCTGCACCATTCCTGGTGAGGTTGTGCCAGTAGTGGGAAGTTCATGGCCAGGCTTGCACAAGCTGTCTCTCAGCAGGGTTCTGGGCTTACTTTGAAGAGCCCTGGAAGATGCCTTGTCCAAAATTGCAGTATAATTTGCATTATTGACTGAATCTGTAGGGAAAATACAGGTAGTAAGTGAGGTCTTCACTTCTGTAAATTATGTAGTATGGGGGGAAATAGTATAAACAAGATTGGGTCAAGCTTATGCAAGCAGATGTCTAAATCCCTTGTTTTCCAGTGAAAAATCCTGTGTCCCTACCAGAGAAATGACAGCCACCTTTTCTGCAAATTCTGTATACCTGTGTCATTGATTTGAGGAGTTTTGGGGGTAGAACAAAACAAAAAGACCTGAAAAAGTTATGGACTTGGTACAGTCGTTCAGTGCCTCTCTCACTTTTATTACATAGTGTTGACACAAGGACACTAATACAAAGACACCTCAGTTCTTTGTCTTTGAGCAGCAGATGCCCAGCCTGTTTCAGTCCTGTCTCTTCTCATTGATTTCTCTCCTTTTCAATGCTGTAACTCAGTTGTCATCTTTTGATGGCATTGTACCTACCATCCTGCTGTCTATCCTGAGAACCAAGTTTTACGTCTTGGGATACGTAAACCTCTTAAATACAAAGACTGGGGCAACACTGAACACGTGATGAAAAATCAGTTCCTTGTGAGGTGTTCAAAAAAGTAAATAAAATGCCATCAAGTATGATGAAAACTATTTCCTGTATTTAAGACTAATGCTCTGCTCTAAGTATTGCCATCTACAGTAGAATGCCTGGTTTGGATTCTCCTGTATCAAGTGAGACACATCAGATATAAAATACAGAATTATTTGATACATTATGAGAACCCACAGGTTTTCCATGTTGTGTAAAGGCAGGGAGAGGCAGTGCACTAAAAAAGGGGCAAGACGAGCATGATGGCACAGATCAAGGAAGAGCAGTTTCTCTTCTCACTCTGCTATTACTAGAGCACTTCAAATCATCTCATGTTGACCTGGCTGAACAAGCTTGCCTTTCTGTGCCTTTTTGCATCATCCCTGTGTCCTGTTTTAAGGTTTGGTCCCTCCCCATGTGGACAGTTAGTTTTCATTTCTGAGTTTCGTTTTTTCTTTTGTACTTCTCTTACTTGCATAGAGATGTTTCATTAGAAGGGTGGTTAGTGTAGTTGATCTGTTTCTTTTGTAAAACTTGAGATTCTTTAGAAGAAAATTGTCAAGTATTGCAATCTTATTCATTAATATAATCACTGCCAGGCAGAGCTAAGCCCAGAGAAATACTGGGTATGTAGGGAAGAGATCAGAAGAGATAATCTGATTCAGTATTCTGCTATGTGGTATCTCTGTTTTTCATCTTGTGTCACTTCTTCTTTCTTCTAGTTTGTGACCAGTACTATTTATATTAGTTTGTGCTATTATAATACCTTCTGCCTCTGTTTGGAAACAAGAGTTGATATGGTATCATTAAGAGCATCAGAGTTCATTTACAGGCTTCTTGACTGATGAGCAAAAACCTCTCCTTTTGAGTATACTGTTAAAAAGGTAACATTATTGTTCATTTCTGCTACCTCAGCAACAGAGTTAGACATTCTGCGTTAATTTCTGTATTATAATAATTTATTTACTGATCCATTTCAGTGGCTGGTAGTAAAGGTATAGCTATTTCTTTATCTCCTAAAATGGTCTTGTTTGTAATCAGACAATACCAAATGTGGTTTCCAGTTTTGTCACCTTAGTTGGCCCCAAATTAGTCAGAATGTATTTCAGGAGCACAGTGCAAGTTTTTGTGGTAACCACCTTGCTTACAATCTGCCAGAATGTCTAAGATAAATGGGATATGTTTGTAGTCTGTTAAATCCATCATGCACATCTTCCCAAATCCATTGGCTAAAACCCAGCATCAGGACACTGGGGTAACTGAAGGGCAGCACCAGAGCATGTAGTGGTTAAGCCAGCCCCAGTTAGATGTTGCAGGTGCTTTCTTAAGAAACTGGAGGGTACTCTGGTATTTGCCATTAATTAGATGGATGCAGCAAAGCTGCAAAGAGGTTAAGTTGGGACATACTTGAGGCCTCATTTTTCCTTTGTAACTTCATATACATGCTTCTTGGAAAATAATTATGTTTTTGCCATCCCTATAATGTGAAAAAGTGCCCTCTTACTGTTTTTTGGCTCTTGTAAAGTGACATGAATCTTCACTGATCTGTTGCTTTTAGTCTTCTTGTCTCAGGAAGAACCGGGGAGAGAGGAATAAGGTAATGTCTGATCTTATCACTTTCACCTCTCCCTGACTTCCCTGGCTTTGTGTCCAGCTTACTGAAGATGAGAGATCTAGCAGAGCCTCTGCTTTTGGGTGAGACTCTTAGATAGAAAAAAAAGATTAATTATTACTGTTGCTCTGAAAAACCATAAACACACAGTATAATATAAATAAAACTAAAATTTAAAACTTAAATTTTGAAATTACCTGCTGTAGCTTCTTTGGAACCGCTAGACTTATCGTTCTGGCTTACCCATGGCCCAGGCCAACCTGATTAAAAGATACCCCCAGAATCATATTGCCCACCAGCCACCATGAAGATGTGTTGTTGAGAGAGATCTCATAGACAATCACTGTTCTTCTCAGAGAGAAAACTCATGATCCCAAGTAGGAAAAAAACAAATAAGAGACAACCAGAACTGACTGACAGCCTCTGCAGATTTTTCTCTGCATAGACTGTGGAAATTTTGAAGGCTTTAAAATATGACTCAGGAGTAGAAGCCAAAGATTTCTCCAGCTTTTCCCCCCTCCCCTACCCCAAAAAGTAAAATTGTGTCCAAAATGTCCAAAGAGAAGAGGAGGGCAGGTTTCTGCCACACACAGCTTATGTTTGCTTTATAGCATGCTAGTCAGGAGGACATGGACCAGGGGTGAGAGACACACAGGCTCCATGACCTTGGTATTTGTAGCTGAGAGTACTGCTGTACCCATTTCTTTGCCCATAACAAGGAGAGGTGTTCAATCTCGGCTACTTACTGGATCTCCAAAGCCCAAAGTTTGCAATTTAAAATGTACATCCTTTGGGGCAGGGAAGGCCCTGTATATCCATTACTTGGGATGTTTTTGAAAGGATGTAAAGTGTACTTCAACTCTTCTCTGTCCTTCCTCCTGCCCTGAGCCCTGCAGCCCAAGATTAGGATGGCAGGCTTAGTGCTGCAGTTCAGCAGGTGCCCTCCCCTATCATTACTTAGGAGAAAGATCTTACCCTCTGTCATCTTTTGTATGACATTTTTCAGGCTGTTAGTCTAATGGCTTTGTTTAATAGGAGTGCAGGGAATAAAATTTAAATGGATCCAACTATTTAATTTATCTTGGGAGATTTTGGTAGCAAAGAATTATTTTTATTTCACCTTGCATCCTAAAAGAAGCCAACTACCTGTTTGAAAAAACAGAGTGTAATGGTATTTTAAATCTTTCCGTGTAAAGGTCTGGAAGCACAGAAGTGTCATGATGGTAGCACTGAGAATATCCCGTAATTTCAAGGAAGAAGTGTCTACCTTTTGTTAGAAATAGTTGATAACAATATTCTTTATCTTCAGCAGTGGGCTGAAGGGTGTACAGCTGCAACACAAATATTATTGTCCTGAATGTTAGTTGTCCTTTTTAACAGAGATTTGAGAATCAACAAATGGAAACGTTGGTAAGCAGACTTGAATGCACTGGAGATCTTTAGATAAATAATTAGAATAATCATTAACTACATCCTGACAAATGAGCCAGGTCTGGAATTGCCACTGTGATCCTCTGTATCCTTGGTACATGTATTAGCAGGCTTCTCTGAAGTATTGGTGATCCATATATTCACATGGACTTTATCCATGGTCCCTAATGTCAGCAGTCCATGTCATAAGGATTGTGGCTCTGGCATTATCCCTCTTTACACATCCATTTGGTGCAGCCACTTTGACTTTTCCAATATTCAGATACTATCTGATGTGCACAGCTCCAATGTTCTTTTTAGCATGGAGAATTATTTGTCAATCTTGCTTTTGGTAAAATAAATAAATAAATAAAATCAGTAGAAATGGTAGTTCTACATCGGCTGAAATTGAACGGATACGGGTATGTGTGTCATGCTGCTGTGGAGCTCTGTAGCATCTTACCTTTCTAATTTTACTTCCCAAAATGCTTAAAATGTCAACACTGCTAAAAATTCAGATGCTCAGGGTGAATAGTCAGTAGTGTATATGCAGACATGGGGGTGCGTGGGTGGATGGATGGATGGATGGATGGATGGAGAGACAGACAGACAATGGAAACTAATTGAACCGGAAGTTGAACCAGCATAGAAAGGCCTCTTCTCTCTCCTGCCACGCACCAGCAGAACAGGATGCTCTCCTTACATTACCACAGTGGTTTTATTGGATAAATGTTTTTAAATTTGGGTGCAACTGAAGGAAGAGGCAAGCGCAGAGACTTGTGTGGGACTTAGGCTGTTGCTGTCTGAATTGTACCCTGATGAGAAACAGAGTGTGATGACTAAAAGCTTTCATTAATATTTACAGCCCCAAAGTAATTGTCTGCTGGTTTGTAGCCATAAGAGTGAGGGGCTGTCTTCTAGCAGTCTGCTGTGACACTTAAGATGGGATTTGCTGCCTCCTGCAGCATATAAATTGAGAAGACCAGTTTCTGACTGTCTGCTCTCTACAGCTGCCAGTCTTTGGCTCCTCTAGCAGCTGTTGGAGAGAGTTAGACAAGATACCTAAGCAGGAAACTACGGGGGAATAATGAGGCTCAGTTATATAGCTTTTTTTTCCCATCAAAGTCCCCCCTCCCAAGTGGCATTTAGAAACAAGCTAGAATTCAGGAGATATTTCCTTTTCTCTTTCTTTTTTCATTAAAATAAGGCCAGCATTTTGTCTGCATTGTCTGACTCTAGGAAAGTACTCAAGTTACTAATCTGATTTTGGCTTTTGATACATTTCTATAATCAGAGTCAGACACCATTTTCCTTGTGTGCTTACTTGTCCTGTGCATGGAAACACATGAGCCTCAAAGAAAATAGGGAGATCCTGTAGTTCCAGTGAGCTGACCCTTCTTTTTCTCCTATTCATCTCAAGTTGGCAGAACAGCCAGTTCACCAAGCAGCAAGAGAAGCGCCAGTTCACTAATGCATTTTCTGGCATTGCATAGAGGAAAGGCTCTTTTTGGCAATATTTTTCTTTCTGGGGTTCTCCTTTGCTTTTCTTTCCCTCAGCCTTCATTGGACATTGGGCCCTGCATGATAAATAGCAAACAAAAAAAGCAGGCCTATATGGCAGTGGATGGTAGTTTTAGGAATCAGCTGCTCTGAGCTAATAAGCAAGTTCCTGTGTTTAGCAGACAGTTGAAGGTGTGTTGTTCTTTACTTGCGGTGATGTGGGGTTTTTTGCATTATTATAACAGGTTTTGCAGGCCAGGCTCCATTTCAATATGTTTGTGTGTAGGTACCTGCAAGCATCTGTTTTGTCTCTTATTTCCTCCTTTGTACAAAATGCTTGGGAGATTTGTCATTCTGAGCACCATCACAAACCTTGTAAAGCATGAGGTACTTAGCCAGATGTTGCGGTTCAGGCAAATTCAAACCAAATGCTGTTTAAGTAAACAAAATTTTGAAAAGTAGGTTTGCTTGGCAGTGATTCCAGTTCAGTTTTACTAGTGGATGTGCAGGTTTGGTGAGCTGAGCTGCTTGATATTTGACTTGAGAGAAGGGGATCTGTGACATTTGGCGGATGTTGTACAGATAATTTGCCCACGAGATAGGTACTTAAAATTGAGAGCAGTGTTCCCCGTAGGTCATATAGACAGAGGCAATTTATACTGTCAAAAATGCTCAGAACGGCTTACACTGGAGTTTTGTTTTGGATTTTTTTTAGTCTGCCTAATAGGATAATATTGATAACTTTGAGAGGAAGCTTTCGGCATTTAAGGAAGTCAGATTTCATCAGCTTGTTGCTTTGTTCCAGTGCCAGCAGCGAAGGGGTGAAAAAAGGTTTAACTGTTAGAAGTGTCAGGTTTTGATTGGGTTTTATCCTGCTTCTGTATTGAAATGAAATTTCATGCAGATGCCTATCACAGTTACCTTCACAGTGCTCTGAAATGAACTTCACAGCCAATTTCATGGTCAAGAGGCTCTGTACAGGCACACCCCATGGAGCAGCTGGGGCACCCCGCTCGCATTCACAGCTCACAACATGCCACGGGTTCCTCTCTCAAACACCAGAGAAGGAGTCATTCCTATCATTACAGAGGAAAACACTAAGACCACTTGCTGTAAGCCTCCTCTGCTAATTTCTTTTTCTGTAGGTGAATTTTAGCATGCTGGAAAGGTCCCTTTTACAGCTTTGGTCAATACATTCCTCTGACATCAGTAAGGAGGCACATTTTAGTATGCATCCAGCACATCTCAAGCCCACGTGAGAAGGTCCACACTTAATGCAGTTCATCTTCTCTTGCTCCTTCTGCTCATCTCATTAGTTACAAGCAAAGAGAAAGACTGAAATTCTCTACATTTTAATAGCCTCCAGGACAAATTATATCCCTTATTCCCAAGATGGTCATACAGTCACTAGATGGCTTTATAAAATAATCCTGTTGTCTTGTGACCTTTGCTGTTCATTATGGTATGGTCAGGGTTTCATTCGTTTCTCTCTGCTAACATTATTTTCTTGCATAAATTGGCTGGAACTATTTTAGTAGCTTTTTCAGTGATCCTGTTTTCTTGGCTCCCTGTGGTATTTTATTTTTTTCCCTTAGCTCTGATCTAAACTCTTTCTCGTTTTCCAAGCTATTTCTGGTTGCTGGACTTGGAATTATTCATGAACTTGAAGATACATGCATACATCCTTCCTTTGAATGTAACGTTTCTTAGATAGATATAGCAATTTGATTACCTGGTGGGCAGCAGTTTTTAAAATCAGAGGCTTTCCTCTAAATCTACTGAGCAAGAGCAATAGCCTGCAGAGCTCAGCAACCATGAGACACCCAAAAACTTAAAGCTGAAAGAAGAGGCTGAAAAAACGTGAAATCAGAGCCATGAAAAACACACACAAAATACTCTGTGTATTTTAGTCAGCAACCTGCCGTGCTTTATTCATTACTTTTAAGGAGTTGTGGGTATCTTTCTCCCCTCCAAGTATTCATGTCTGAAACCCAAGCGTCTACCATAAGGGACTAAATACGTATTTCACCACAGCCAAGAGTCTAAACCAACCATCATCTGAATCAATAAAAGAATTCCCATCAGAATGACAATCAGTGAAGACCATTTGTAGCTGTACTTAGGTACTCAAAGGAGAAGTATTTAGTCTTTATTTTAAATTCCTGAATATAAATGCAGATTGTCTCTTTGCAGAGTCCAGGGAAGCATATTTTTTAATTCATATTTTTACTCATTATAAATGTGCCTTTTGGTATAATTACTCTTTTCCTCTTGGCCAACTTCCTATCTGTTTCTTTAAAGATCAGAAATAGAAGTTTCTTTTTCCCAAGAGAAGCAATATAGACTTTACAAGGGGATGGTTTGAACTTTATAGCTCTTAAATGAGCTACTTCGTTCCTTTTCTCCCAGCCATTAAAGTAATTCAAAACTTAAATTTTTTATCTTTGTGATGATAGTGGTGAGATGGTTCCATTGTGTTTAGAAAGTTTAATGTTTGTAATGCCATTTCCTGAATGAGATTACTTTTAATAAGAGAACATGCCCCTCTCAGGTTTCTGAATAGTCTTCCAAAGACTATTTTTAGTTAAACAAAGTAGAAATATTGGATCCTCCTACTCATGAGAACTTCAAAAGATGGAGACCAGAAATTGTTCAATCCATCAAAAGTCCCCTAAGAAACTAGAAGCATTTAAAATATTTTTTCTAGGCCTTCCCAAAATAAAAAGCACTAGTGGTTTGTTTTTAGAAAGGCAGGAAATTTCTCTGGTTCCCAGTGAGGGGCAGGTAGCGCAATGTGCTCTCTGTGCTCTTTGGTGTGAGCAACTCTGTCCACATGGCAATTAGGAAAATTATCACCTGGTAACAGAGGCCTAGCAAAATGGGAGCAACAAGCCTATGGACTTCCATGGACCAGATCCTTTTCTTGGATTACTTCTATATTTTGCAGCTGTGTGGAATTTGCAATTCAGTCTTTTGTGAGAAATAAATCCAACCATGAAAATGTAATCACTACTACTCCTTCAAGAGCAGACTTCTAACTGATAGAAAGTCCTTCATTGAAAGAAAATGCAGGGGAAAATGTCATGAGGTATTTCTTCATTGGGTTAAATTTAGGAGTTGAACATACATGAATTCAGTTCTGGGTTTTTTCTTATTGGATGGGTTGAAGACTCAGCCGGAGGAAGACAGCTTCTCTATCATCCATAGCTTTGGCTTTGAGAAAGAACTTGAGCTCTGATGGATGAGCCTTAATCTAGACTTGATGACTTTGAGGATGACTCAAAGATGGTTCGGATTGCTTGACAACCCAAGAGTCTGCACTGGTACAGTCAGGACCCCTAAGCCATGGTGCTTAGTCCTATCCACGTTTTGGATCCATTACTGGTGTTGCCAGTGGTTGGTGCCCAGTTCTGAGGAGAGGGTCACAAACACCACTGCATCTTTCTTTCCGAGTAGCATTTCTTATGTTGCACGTAGTGTTAGAGCCTTGAATTGCAAAGAGTCTTGTGGTTATGACCTGTGCTCAGCTTTCTCCTCTAATTTTTTTTTTGGTGGTGTGAGATTTAATCTCCTTCTTGAAGGCTCTGAAAAAATACCTTTTAAGGAGCTCAAAAGAGTTGTATTTGTCTAATGCTATGGGCTGGGGGACACAGCTAGTTGTGAGTATGCAAGTCAATTCCATCTTCTCAACTGTTTTCAGTCTCAGAAGTTGAATGGGTTGAATGAGTTCATCCAGCTCTCAAAGTGTTTGCACTTAGAGACTGCTCTGCTCCAGGTCACACAGGTCACTCCAGGCCAGGGCTTTTCCAGAACCTGTTTCTGCCATATTTACTTAGAAAGGTGCAGGTTTGTTCAGTAGATGAGTTTTTAGTATGACAGTGTGATGACAGTATGAGGAGTATGCCTTGGAAGTGATGCCCTAGATGGGAAATTCTGCTTGTAGCTGCTCTTTACACCAGAACAGGAGTTTTTCTATGGCAGTTCTTTACAAGCTGAAAAATAGATTCCTTTCACTAAGTGCCTGGCCAGATCTGGTAACTATCCATCCTCTCCAGCTTTCTGAGGAGAGGATCTAGGAGACAGCACCTCTCCTCTCTCCCCTCATGCCACAGATAGATCCTACCAAAAGCAACAAGGACAGTAAGAAGCAGTATCTTCACTCCCCTTTATTCTTCTTTGTACATAGCTGGATAGGATCAGGCTCTCAACTAATCACAGCTGTGACCAGCTGTTTCTTTCAATCCATGAGTGAAGCAGAAGGAGGTTTGGGTTATTTAATCCAGGGAAAAGCCCAAGCATAGCCTTGGAATAGGATCTGAGTGCTGACAGATGACTGCCCTATCATGAGCCCTACCTCCACTCATGCTTTCTTTAAGACCCACTAGGTCTTGAATTCTTCTTTATACCAGTGTTAGTAGGGGAAATGGAGAGTGCTCTTCCATCCATCACAGTAGGAAGTGCAGTAGTGTTCCCAAGAAAAATGGCAGATGTGTGCTTGAACTTTTTAAAGGGGAAGATGAAAGTGACCCTGTAATTCTGTCTCCCACGTAAATGCTATAGCTGCTCTAACAGAAAAGTCCTTGCATCTCATCTTAGTTCCTCTCCTTTATTAAAAGCACAAACCATGCATCTCCTCCCAATTTGCCATTTAGGAAGGGTAAGATTTCTTCCTTTCAAATTGAAGTTTCTTAGCAGAGTAATTCCTGGTACTTGTGGAATTGTCTTCCTGTAGCCCCAAGAAAAGCAGGATAGCTGGTTTTCTTCTGCTGGCTCTGTTTTGCTTTTGGTTGTGCTCCACTTGTAGTGGCTGCTCTGAGTCCCACTTTGGAGCTGCTGAGCCTCCACATAGTGTGTGTCATGCCCAGGACTGACCTGTGGGTTCTGCTTCAGTCTATGGGCACATAAAAAATGAGGAGCTGCAGTTCTGTTTATTGGATTTAGACCTGAATCTATATGTAATAAGCATGTAAGAGATGGAAAACACAGTGAGTAGGAAGAGCAATAAGAGAGAGACAGAATAGCTAATATTAGTGAAATCTGACAATCCTTAGTTTCTACAATTGCAAGGTTTATAGGAAGAGATTATGTAGCTATTGATGGCATACTCTGAGCGCTTTTGTTGAAAGTAAAAATCTTATGTACTATGTTAAAATACAAAAAAACCCTTGCTGTTGTGTGAGATTTCATGTCAGTAAAGGTATGTTTAGAATGATACATGTAGTGCAGTATAGTTTGCAGAAGCTAAAAACCAGCTCTCAGATTGCAATCAGCATGAATAATTAACGTTTTACGTCAAACTGCGGGGAAGTTGAAATCAGGGTCCTAAAGGGACTGAGCTTCCAAAGCTATTCTTTGCACTTCTCTTCCAACAAGAGAAATAAATACACTGAGAAAGAGAGCACAGCAGAGAGCAGAGCTGTACCACAGTCTGATACCTGTGCTGAAACAGGCAAGTGTAAAGGGTGAGAGATTCAGTTTATGGGTGCAATGTGAAGTGCTACACACCTGGGGAGTGGGCATAACTGGCAGGGGTTTGGAAAATCTAAGTGCTGCTTAGCATGCGAAGGAGAGCTACTGACAGCCTCTTCATGGCTCATAAACCCACTACGCCAACCCAGTTGGTGCCATTGCAAATGTATACATCCAGTGGGAGCTGTTGTCAACCAAGGAGGCAATCATCCTCATTTGGCAAGACTGCGTTTCAACTGCTGCATGCCACGCCTTGGCTTTCGTTGGAAAACAGACCTTTGAGAAGTTAGGAAAAGTTTAAATGGGCAATTTGAATAGTAGAGGGAGGGCTGGTGAAAATTAATTCCAGGTGCAAAGAGACATTAAAGGGAAATAACAGAAGAGATGATAATAGAAGAGCAGAAAATGAACCATTTTCCTGAAAGAAAAACAAGGTACTTTTTAAATTGAAAGTATTCCCATTCAGATAAAGAGCAAGTAGTTTGTTCAGGTTTCCTGTCATTTCAAAAAGACACATGATGCATCTCCATCTAGTATTGAACAAAGCTGCTAGAATAAGGTCTATGCAGTCAGAACTGAAGGATATTCAGGGTGCAGAGGTCAAAAGAAATCTTGCAACAGGAGTTTGTTGGAAACTAATCTGTAAAATAAGAGTAGTTAGATGTGGATTGAGAATCAGGAGTGTTAGGTTGGTGGGTTTTTTTAATTAAAAAATAAATTGGCACATTTAGTCAGCTGCATTTTTAGGGCCAAGATGATTTGTAGCCTGTTACTATACATTTGCACAAATATAACAGAATCATAGAATACCAGGTCGAAAGGGACCTCAAGGACCATCTGGTTCAACCTTTCATGGCAAAAGCACAGTCTACACAAGGTGGCCCAGCATCCTGTTCAGCTGAGTCTTAAAAGTGTCCAATGTTGGGGAATCCACCACTTCCCTGGGGAGATTATTCCAATGGCTGACTGTTCTCATTGCAAAAAATGTTCCTCTTGTGTCCAGTTGGGATCTTCCCAGGAGTAACTCTGACCCATTACTCGTCATCTTTTCCATGTGACTCATTGTAAAAACAGAGTCTCCACCTTCTTTGTAGCTGCCCTTTAAATACTGGAAGGTGGTGAGGAGGTCTCCCCTACAACTTCTTTCTGCAGGCTGACAAATTCAGTTCTCTCAGCTTTGTCTTGTACAGCAGGCTTCCCAGTCCTTTGATCATCTTTGTAGCCCTTCTCTGGACCCTCTCCAGCCTGCCAACATACTTTTGTATAGCGAGGACCAGAACTGAACAGTATTCCAGGTATGGCCTGACAAGTGCTGAGTAGAGTGGGACGATGACTTCTTTGTCTCTGCTAGTGATGCCCTTGTTGCCATAACCCAGCACCCTGTTGGCTTTGTTTGCCACAGCAGCACACTGTTCACCCATATTGAGCTTGTCCACCAAGACCTCCAGGTCCCTTTCCACAGAGCTGCTACCTGGCTGGGTAGATTCCAGGCTGTGCTGCACTGCTGGAGTATGTTTTTCCAGATGCAAAACCTTACACTTGTCCTTGTTGAACTTCATAAGGTTCTTGTTAGCCTACTCTTCCAGCCTATCCAGGTCTTCCTGAAGGGTGTCTCTCCCTTCCAAAGTGTCCACTTCTGCACTCAGTTTGGTATCATCAGCAACTTTATCAGGATACACTTGATCCCATCATCCAGATCACTTACAAAGATCCTAAACAGAAAGCACAATATGGCCATTGGTGTTTCCTAGGAAGGCTTAAAATCTAACTTTGTGATGTAAACAGCCTGCTAAGATAATCATGTGTCTGATTATGAACAGTGTTAAGAAATGACCTTAGAGAAAACCTAAAAACATCATAGATGGGATGGGTGGGTTTCAGACTTCAGCTATGAAATCACTCAGGAACAAGTAACTGGTTTTTTCTAAAGTGGAAGCTGGGCATATGATGTATCAGCAACATTAACAGATGCCGTGAATCCCAGACAGACATGGGAATGGCAAAACTGGTTACTGTTCTCCAGGAAAGCTTACTAAGCTGCTGTGCCTTTGGGAGAGCCTTTGATCTGCTTGCGACACTTCTCAAATCTAAAAAATAGGTCACCCCTGTATTATCTCTTACTGGACCTTCTGAAATTTGACACCCTACTGAAAGATGTGGGAAACTCGTAAGAACATATAGAATAGGTCTGAGATAAGAACATAAGGAAGAGGCCCAGCCTCTTTATTTCTTGGACTGACAAATTGACTGTTTTGAAGAACTGCTTTTTGAAACTGTTCATCCTCACCTTGGTCATTTTGTCCGTGTCTTGTGTCCACGCAATACCTTACAGCCCACAAACCTCAAAGTAACTTAACAAAAAAATACCTCAAATCCAGGGTTAGTGTCAAAATCAAATTTTTAAAAGGGAGGGTGGGGATAAGAGAATAAATTAGCTGTCTGGACTTCTACTGTTGTTAGTCTTTGTAGTATATTTCAGCCAAGCTTGTAAAATTTCTTTGCATCACTAGGATGCAAAATATTTTGATTTGTGGTGCTCTTTCTTATTCAAACCACAAGTCTTGCTTAAGCCCTTCAGTCTACATGCACTTCAAATGTCTTAAGTTCTACAGTAAAATCTTGAGAGCTGTCTCACAGCCTACCAACCTGTGAAAAGCTCTCAAGTTTAGTTTCCCTGTTGCTGTTCTGGAACAACAGTTCAGACAGAAGAAAGTGGGAGGGGAGTGCATTGCTTTCATGCCGTAAGTGCAGGTCCCAGTGTCTCTGTCTCAGCAACAAGCTCTTGTGTCCTGGAAAAAAATCAGAACAAGATCCCAAAAGCACAGAGTATCAGCAGCACCCGTGACCCGTAAACATCACATTTATGGCGCTGGCCTCAGATGTGACCTCAGCACTGTGACTACAGGCACTAATGCACATGGCAGTTCATTCTCCCAGTGCAGCAGACTGATCAAGCTGGGACTGCTGCGACTGTTTTCCTCTTTGAAGGGTGAAAAAAATAAATGTGAAAGGCCTGGGTTGGTTTCCATTTGTGCAAGTACCACCTTTTTTGGAAACACCAAGGGTGTGAAACCAGCCTACGAACCCTGCTGTCAGCAGTGGGTGTTGCAGCCCA
Source organism: Apus apus (assembly GCF_020740795.1). Lineage (NCBI taxonomy): Eukaryota > Metazoa > Chordata > Aves > Apodiformes > Apodidae > Apus > Apus apus. The sequence goes on along the minus strand of NC_067283.1, from coordinate 66,116,139 downwards.
CAGCCAGTCAGTAGCCATTAGGAGCCAAAAAAGGCAGAGAAACGTGGCCAACTCAAGCGAAAGATGCAGCAGCAAAGAAGAGCACAGAAATCTGGTGTTTACTTCTGGCTTTTACTTCTCGCATCATGGTCGGCTTTTATTCCTGCTTTATTAAATCTGTCATGGTTTATGCTAAAAGGATTCATTCCTAGCCAGTGATTATTCTGGTTTGAATCAGCAATGCTCTTGAGAATATTTTTTGTGGGGAAAAAAAAAAAAAAAGAGGTAGTCCTTCTGAGAAACAGGAGTAAGGGGGGTAAAAAGAGCTGTTATTTGCATAAGCTCAGAGCTGTGTGTGTTTGGAGAGGAAGGAGAAGGGCCACGTTTATAGCTCATGGAGAGCACAGCAGGACTCCTGGAGCACAGATCTGTGGGAGAGGTGATACCGTAATTCAGGGAAGAGCAGTCAAAATATGGAAATGGTTTTGTTGCTCTGTTTGGCTTTTAATGAAGCCGCCCTTTGGGTAAATTCCTTTTTACTCCAGCGTTAGTTTTGCCTGACTGAAAATCCATACTCTTTTACCCTGAATGGGAAAGGCTTCCCCGGGGGCAGTGAGAGTGCAGCTGGTGTGGGACAGAGGGGAGGTGCGTTAGGAAAGGAGAGGATTATTAAGGGATGTCAGTTCTTTAGGGAATGGCCCCAGCAGTACCAGTTAGAATCAGCTCTCAGAGGAGTTGTTGCAACTCTGAGATATAGTAACTAAGGCACCTGGGTAGCAGAAATGGTGGCTTAATGATGGGGAAAAGGAGAGAGGGTGAGCAGCAAGTGGAATTTCATTATGCTTCAGCTGTGGGTTTATGCAGTAGGAAGCCTAAGACAGCAGCAGTAGTAGTTGCCATTCCCAGTTTGCTCAGTGGGCCGCTTTGATACAGGTAAGGCAGCAAAGACAACACCAGCCCATTACTTTTAGCAGCATGTCTAAAAAAATCACTGCAGTGGAACACAGTGTCATCTTACGTGCTTTAACCAGAGGCATCTTAAAAATGGAGGAGGGGGGAAAGGTATGGTCCCTTTGGATCTGCATAGAAAGTGGGGTGGTCTGTACCCCATGCTGCCCAGCACGTTCCAGTGAAATCAGAAAGTGTAAGGAAATTTCTGCTTTCCTCTTCTTTCTACCTTCACGGTTTCTTCAGCATAACCAGGCAATTTCCAGCCTTGATGCAGCACGTCCCAGTCCCTGCACAGGACAGACCCTTGTAATGGGTTCTCTCTATAAGAAGGCATTCCTCTAGGCAGTCAGGCACAAAGGGCTTGAACAGAATGAAATGCTTTAACTAGACTACCTTTTTTCCTCTGCTTTAAATGGAAAGATGATGCTCTCAGAAATATCCATCTTTCTCTCCATTACCGCAAAGAGCAATTGTTTTTAACCATTTCCGCTGAAGCAGTTGAGCTTTCTGTATGTTGCTGCCTAGCTTTGTTTTTTCTCCAGAAAGTTACAGGCAGTTGTATCTGGCAGTGATATTTTACAGGGAAAAGGATTTTGTTGCCAATGTTGAAAACAAACAAAACAGCAATAGCAAAATAACCAAACTTCTTGCAAAAAGCTGAGGGGCTCAAAAAGTATTTCAGTTTAGATTTCTGACAGTGGAACTTCCTTTGTGCTAGAGATGTGTCTCCAGCTGTTCCCATGAAAACCCACCTAAATTTGGCACACTTGAACCCTCAGAAAGATTTCCATTGAGATGTGTAAGAAATTGCCATCCAAAATCTCTGGTGATTCTCTCAGTATGAAGTAGGTGCACTGAGCCCTTCAGAGCTGTGTTCTTGCAGAGGTTTCTGAGCCTGTCCTCATGGCTGAGGTTAATATTTAATATACCAGTCGTGAAATAGAAACATTGGGCTGCTGTCTTCATAGCAGGAGAGGTGATGATCTATGTTCTGTCTTTATGAATCCAAACTGTGTGTGTGCAAATCACTCAAATCAGTTTTACTGGCAGTGACACACTACAACACAAGCCTGGGAAATGATATCCCCTAAAAAAAATAAACCAAAAAAACAACCAAGCAAACAAAACAAAAAGAAGTCCAACAACAACTTAAAACCAAAAAAAACAACCAAACAAAAAAAAGCACAAACAAGCCACAGCAACACCTCCTGTATGCTGCCTGAATGGCACAGATGCTTTTTTTATAGAGAAAGAGAGTGTGTGCTTCAGGCCAGGGCGGTGAGAGCTTAATGCAGCCATGGCAGCTGGGGAATGGAGAGACTCTTGTCCCTGGGCTACTGGTGCCTTCTCCCTGTTGGTGTTTTGCTTTGTGGTCCTGGCTTACCTCTCTCCTCACGAGGAGGTTATTTCTGAAAAAATATAAGCATACATTTCCTTCAGATGTGAGGGGAAGACCATGCAATGGAACTGCACCAAGTCACCACCCCCAGACTCCTCTTGCTTTCATTGGAGAGGAAGGGTAGTTTAAATTCTTCGGATTTTTTTAAGTGTTGAGACTATCATGATGTATTGCAGTGTAAAGGTTGCAGAAAGCTGAGTATTTTAACAGAAACTCAGTGAAAAACCTGTACCCCCCACCCTCAGGGAATTCAGCCCTAGGTGTGGACTCGCTTAAAATTCTCTGAGTGCCCATGTTAAAAGGTAAGTGTAAGAATTGAAGGGGAATGAGTAGACAGAAAAGTGGGACTAGAAGGGACCTTCTGAATTTTGAGGACACTTTCTGTCACTAGGAAATTCCTTATGCAGCCCCTTTTGTAACCCTGGCAGTTTTAATGGACACAGTAATACTTGAGGGTCATCATTTATCAAAGAGCTTGCTCCTGATAAATATTAGTTCATCGAAATGTTACTTTCCATTGAAAAAATAAAAATAAAAAAATACAAGGCTTGAAATAATTCTTTTAAGCAGTATTACATCTTTTTATTTGGAGCTTTCTCTTCCCTAGTTTGTCATGCTTCCCCAGGAATGGCTGGCGGATGGACTGCCAGCTGTCCAGAGCAATGCAGAATAATTTGTTAAATATTATAACTTTGCTGCTGTGATAATCCATATTCCTGTTGAATCTGATTGTTAATACTGATCTTTACAGGAGATTGTGGATTCCACTTAAGTGAAAGAATGTAATGTTAAAATAATACAGACTCTGATTTTTCCCCTTTTTTATGATCTCAGTAACCATGGAAAATTGTGACCATCTGTGTGATTCTCTGATAATTTATTAAAGCATTTATTTCACTTCTCTCCCTTTTTTTTTTTTTCCTCTTCTTGCTGAAACTGCAGCTGAGGAAGCGGAAAGACTGGCTGCAATGCGTTCAGATTCTCTAGTACCTGGGACTCACACGCCTCCAATCAGAAGAAGAAGCAAATTTGCCACTCTTGGAAGACTTTTTAAGCCATGGAAATGGAGGAAGAAGAAGAGTGAAAAATTTAAGCACACTTCAGCAGGTAACAGTTGTGGTGGGGTTGGTTTGTTAATCTGGAACTCCTCAACAAGGCTAAGAATTTGTAGTGCAGCCCTAATTCATACATATTTTAAGGTTGTTGAAGCTTGTCTTGTAGAGGTTTCTCAGATTCTAAGAGATCTTTAAGTTTGTTAGCATCTTCTTCTTTTAAAAAAAAACAAAGTGACACATTGGGTGCTCTAGAATTAAAGCAGCAGCTTGCCAAAGCTCTGCATTCAGGTTCTACTACTAGAGCTGGAGGGTAACCCAGAAGAAATATTGCTACATTGATTTGGCAGATTGTGGGTAAAGGGAACAGCAGTGTGAAAAGACAAGGCTAGTGGAGGATTTAGCTGTTTTGAAACTCCTGTAAGTGCTAATAGAGCTGTGAGAAAAATACATTACAAGGGAGCTGACATTGTGTTGAGTAACTTGGTGTAACCATAAATTATTTGTTCCATTGGACAGGAAAGATGTGTCACTTGTTTTCTGAGAAAAACTAATCTCTTTTCCTGCCACACCCCTCCTTCTGCCAGGGCTTTCTAACTCTCCTAGTTTAAGACTATTTAAAAAATAAGTATGGAAAACAACAAAAATGTGTTTCTATACTCTGAATTGGTCTGAGCAAGAGTCCCAGATCCAGGCACTGATACACATGGTAGAAGTTTGTACCTGGCATGTTTGCTTTCAAGCTTTGTATTTAGATGGTTTCTTTTCTTTGCTCTTCAATGATGACTAAAAATTAGTACATCTGGTTTTGCAAGTCTTGAGCCTGGATTGTCTGTGAGAAAGCACGAATTTTCTTCTGATTTCTTATTGTTTTCACTAGAACTAGAAAGAAAGCAGTGAGGATATTTCTCCTTTAAGTGCCAAAAGAGGCTTGATTTACAGCCCCGTTGCTCTCTGACCTGTTTATTGTACAGTGGAAGCTTTCAGGCAAGACTTGACCATACTTTCTGGCACCTCAAAGCCTGTAGCCCTGAAAATGTCCCACAATTGCTCAAGAAGTCTCATATATCTAAGTGCAAATTCTTGCATGAGGTTAAATGCAGAATAAGAGTTTTCAGGGTACCTACCTGAAGGTGCTCTTTGCTGTGTACTGTTTAAACTGCTCTCTGATTTGTCAGAGTCTAATGAACTGGAATAGTTGGCTGTATTACTCTGGGTGATGACTGCATTTTTTGCCTTGATAGCTGAGAAACTATTGTCACCAAAAATGACATGTTTCTGCAAAACAAAAGGCTTGTCTTTCATGTTCTGTATCAGTCATAACCATAGTGAGTCTAGCAGAATTTCCATGAAAACTGTGTAGTTCTTAAGGATATGTGGATGCTGTAGTGATAGCTTGATAGCTACTTTGAAGCTAGTTCCAGCATGCTGAGTCAGTTGGTTCTAACTAGGATAACCACAGCAGTTCAGAACATACCATGGGTTTGTAAAAGCCTGCCTAGTATTTATTTGTATGGTTTATCCAGCTCCCGGAGCAGGGGCTGAGTTGCATACTGCTGTGGTTAGACCAATTAGTTTGCTGGCTTGAATATGCCTGCATAGTCTGCTCGGGGCAATACAGGAAGTGTTATGTAGATTTGCCCCATTTACCAAAACATTGTGAAAGTACACGGTGATTAAAACCAGAGTAAAAACACGTGTATTTTCTTTTCTCAGAGGAGAAGGAAGCTTTATCAGACCTATCAGCAGATCAGCTCTCCTGGTGGGAGGGATGTCAGTCTCGAGAAGTAATTTAAAAGCTGGGTCTCCAGGTTGTAGGGAATGTTTGTCGATTGCAGTACTGGGTTTGATCTCAGCTGAATCCAAAGCCTTTTTTTTTTTTTTTTTTTAATTTCTAATAAGCTAACAGTATCCTGCAGCTGCTCTGCAAAATTGGTATTCTTGTCAGTTCCCCTGCTACTAACTGCAGCAAAATTGACAAGGACATCAAATTTCCTGAGCACCCTGCTGGAGACACTGGGAGAGATTTACTTCTGGACTGTACCAGAACTGGGAACCTCACAGTTTCCATCATCCCTGACCCCGAGGAACGGGAATCCACCAGGATCCTACCAGACTTCCCTGACCATCAGCAGCATTAGTTGAACTTAGTATATGTGATACATCAGATTTTGCAATGGAAATCTACCATTTTTCTGCCAGCATTTCTATGACCTCTCATCTAATACCTCTGATCTCAACTGAGAAAATATATTTTCTTTTTATGATAAATCATAAGACAAGCTTATGAGATGGCATAATGAGAGCCAGCATGAAACTTCCTAATACAGGCTTATTTTCTTCTAGTGCACTGATAAATGTGATGCTTGGGGAAAAAAATATTTCCCATTAGTGTCCTACAGGCAAGCAACCAAGCTTTCCTGCCTGCATAGAACATCAGCAATTATCAAAAATAAATTCTAATACAAGATTGTATGAGGCTCTTATTTGCTGCAACAATAGATTCAATTATTTTAAGTGTCGAAAGTGGTAAGGGTCAAAACACATGACCTTATCCGTTGAAACTTCTTTTGAAATTAACAGGATTTTTTTTTCTGGGAGAGGACTGGAAGAAAGAGAGATTCTGGCTGATATTTAAGGTTGAAAAGTTGCAATTTTCTTGAGATTTCCAAGTACTAACATTTTGTATCCATATCTTTATCAGACTAAAAGCTCAGATTTATTCAGAGTTTAATGCTTTAGTTCAGTGGTCATTAGGCAAAAAACTCTTGAAGGTAGTAGGAAAAGTTATTTTCTGACACCTGGTAATTGCGTAAGATGAGATAGAAAACCTGTAATTTGACTGATGGAGGACCTTAATGTTGTGCTTGTTATATATGGTTTCTTCCAGCACATCAATATTCATATTGTGACATTCGAGCATAACAAGTCTTCCATCCTCCATCTTCATTGTCACTGACAAGCAGAAGGTTAAAACAATGCATTTGATATATTTTATACGTTTGCAGGTTATGTTGGTTCTGATATCCCTGCAGCAACTATGCAGAAAGGTTCAAGGTTTGACATTGCCTTGGTGCGGACTTAGTCATGAAGGTGAAAATTGTGGGTTGTGCTGCAGACATCTTGCAGCTGGGCTGTTCATGAGCCCTCACCGTGAGGTATTCCGTAGAGTGATCAGAACAGGTAGAAAAGGTCACACTGTGGGGTGGCTGGCCTTTTGTTGCAGATGGTAAACGCCAGGTGAGCTTGCATCTGGGCTTTGATTTGAATGACCTCTTCTGCTGGCAGGTATTAAGGAGGTTGGTTGAGACATGCACCTGAGTTTCAGATGAGCTCCATCTATCGAGAGGCTCAATCTCAAAGCAAATGGGGAGATTTTGGTGTGTGAGGGACACTAGTGTACCACGGCAGGGCCGGAAATGAGTTAGTTCTCACAGTAATCCTCCTCCTGGACAGAAGTGAAGCTCCATCCCCCCAGCACAGAGCTTTTTTCAGTACAGGGATTGCAAATAATTTTGCCACAGAAGGTCCTAATGAAAGTTCTTTGTTGGACACTGAAACTCCCAACAATATAACATAAATGCTCCTGATGGCAAAGTTACAAGGAGTTAGACAGAAATTAAACCCAGCCACAATGTTGTTCATGCCATAGTAAAAGGTGTGGTGTATTTTTCATAGCTCACCTAAGACTTCATCTTGTACAGAAAGTGTGGAAACCTTTATTATGCTGGAGGGCTGAGGGCCCCTCACAACAATGAGCAGTATGATAAAGCTGACGAAGCACAGCCTAACTTCTAAATGGCAAGATTGTATCAGTTGATGGGACAGTTTCTTATAACTGTGATTGGGAGCAGTCCCACTTAGGGCAGAATAAACCAGGAAGAAACAGTGGCCTTTCTATGCCTGAGCATGTTTCTTGGCAGGATGCAGCTGGGAAGCCTCCAGCAAGTTGCACAAGATTTTTAAAGCCACACTGGGCTGCCTGGGGATCAGCAAAGCAGATACCAAGAGAGAAAGCTGACTGTCTCCTCAGCCATTATTTTTAAAATCTCAGTCATGTCCTGCTCACCTTGATGTGAATTTGAAAGCAGTCCCTGGGTGTGCTATAGTGTTATTGCAGTGCCGTACATGTGCAGGTGAATTGTCATTTCCTGACAATGTTTTGGAGAAGGAAATGCTTCTGAAATAAAGGAGGCTGAGGGAAGATGAATTCTGGGCTTACTTGAAGTATCGTTAAATTTTTTTATCACTGGATTCGTCAAGAGCCAACTGCTTGCAAAAATAAAAAAAATTAAAAAGTATTTCAGCTGCTTGGAGGAGTATGAATAGGGGAAAATGTCTTGTTTTGACATTTCACTTTTCTGGTGACCTTCATTTTAAAGAACTGATGCATTCTTCTTCGCCCATCCT